>NC_135826.1:39666926-39991926 GCF_964213995.1 Mustelus asterias
TCCTCTATCTCTCCCCCCTCCCCCCTCCCCACAACAGGAACAAGGAACTCTCTCCTCAGGGACGAGGTTTGATGCTGATCGCGTCCAGTTCTGCCAATGGGGAAGTGGAGACCCCATCGAGAGAGGTGAGTGAGGGTCCCGCCGCTGTTTTGTGTGTTTGGGAGGATGGTTTGGATTGTGATCCAGATGTTACTGAGAGAGCGAATCATCTGCTGGGATTAATTTAGTTACAAACTGGCGTCTCTCCACCTCCTGATGGCCTTCCTGTGGTGCTGAAGGATTGGATTAATCTGTGCAGCTCCACATCTCCGTCACAAAGAGCCACCCGGAATTTGGCCACAACTCCTGCTTTGTGGCTCTCCACCCCCCCCTGTTCCTGCTGACTCTGCCTTTCCTGGGGGCTTGTTGGTTAGTGAGTGAGGGCGCACTGATCCCGAGCGAGTGTGAGTGTAAGAGAACGTGAGTGTACACCTGGTGGGGGCAGCGCACGTGTTCTCAAATACCCTGTTCACACGCACTATGCCTGAGTGTGGACACACTCTCACTCTATTGATATAAACCAGGACTGGCATTAACCCCTGTCCTGGACTAATGTTTGCTTTCCCACCGGATGGGATTGGGCGTTGCCGGATGAGGGGATTAATAGTCGGGTCAGCTGGGATAGGGGGAGCTGCACCTCTCACCCAGTCTTGATTCTGTTTTGAGTTTTGACAATTTTACTCCAGATGGTCTTTCCTCAAAAGAAATTCTTTCCCTTCTAATTTAACTCATTCCTTTGATTTCACTTGACTAGCTCCCAGTGGTGGGGGCTCTCTCATATCCTCTGACCGGTGTCAGACCTGGGTGTGTGTTTTGAGAGAGTTTGGAGTGTGTCTTGTGGTTTGCCCCAACCATTCGCTCTCTGGAAATTCTCGTTGAGATTGGTGACGTTTCAGGAAAGATCCCAACATCTTCAGAGGAGTCTGTGCCACCGTCTCATAGGGATTTACAGCATGGAAACAGGCCCTTCGGCCCAACTTGTCCATGCCGCCCTTTTTTTTTTTAAACCCCTAAGCTAATCCCAATTGCCCGCATTTGGCCCATATCCCTCTCTACCCATCTTATCCATGTAACTGTCTAGATGCTTTTTAAAAGATAAAATTGTACCCGCCTCTACTACTACCTCTGGCAGCTTGTTCTAGACACTCACCGCCCTCTGTGTGAAAAAATTGTCCCTCTGGACACTTTTGTATCTCTCCCCTCTCACCTTAAACCGATGCCCTCTAGTTTTAGACTCCCCTACCTTTGGGAAAAGATATTGACTATCTAGCTGATCTATGCCCCGTCTCCGTATATCTCCATACATATGCAGCCAATGGGGTGGCCCCGGCTATGCAGGGACTCTTAGTGCTCCATCCCTATCCTAATCAGCCAGGATTCCCGTTCCCATTACCTTCCATTAACTCCACTGCAGCACCGAGTGGGAGGAGTCACATGGAGAGACTGCCGGAGCTGTAATAGAATCATAGAATCCCTACAGTGCAGAAAGAGGCCATTTGGCCCATCGACTCTGCGCCGACTCTCCGAAAGAGCAATCCCACCCCGGCCCTCCCCTCCACCCGCTCCCCATAACCCCACAACGTTTACTGTGGCCAATCCACCAAAGCTGCACGTCTCTGGGCGATTGTTCTCCTTCCAGTAGAACTGGAGAAGACCGGATGAAGAGATGTTCAAAATCACGAAGGGTTTTGACAGAGTGAATAAGGAGAGACTGTTTCCAGTGACCGGAGGGTTGGTGAACCAAGGGATACAGATTTTGGTTATTGGCAAAAGAACCAAAGGGAACCTGAGGAAACGATTCTTTAATCAGTGAGTTGTTGTGATCGGGAAGGCGCTGCCTGAAAGGGCAGGGAAACAGGATTCAACAGGAGCCTAGTGGGAAAGACAGTAGAACAGCAATGGCAGGAGTTTCTGGGAGTAATTGAGGACACAGTGCAGAGGTTCATCCCAAACAAAAGAAAGGTTATCAGAGGGGGGATTAGGCAGCCATGGCTGACAAAGGAAGTCAGGGAATGCATCAAGGCAAAAGAGAGAGCCTATAATGTGGCAAAGAGTAGTGGGAAGTCAGAAGATTGGGAAGGCTATAAAAACAAACAGAGGATAACAAAGAGAGAAATAAGGAAGGAGAGGATCAAATATGAAGGTAGGCTAGCCAGTAACATTAGGAATGATAGTAAAAGTTTCTTTAAATACATTAAAAACAAACGGGAGGCAAAAGTAGACATTGGGCCGCTCCAAAATGACGCTGGTAATCTAGTGATGGGAGACAAGGAAATAGCTGAGGAACTTAATAAGTACTTTGCGTCAGTCTTCACAGTAGAAGACATGAGTAATATCCCAACAATTCAGGAAAGTCAGGGGGCAGAGTTGAATATGGTTGCCATCACAAAGGAGAAAGTGCTAGAGAAACTAAAAGGTCTGAAAATTGATAAATCTCCGGGCCCAGATGGGCTACATCCTAGAGTTCTAAAGGAGATAGCTGAAGAAATAGTGGAGGCGTTAGTTATGATCTTTCAAAAGTCACTGGAGTCAGGGAAAGTCCCAGAGGATTGGAAAATCGCTGTTGTAACCCCACTGTTCAAGAAGGGAACAAGAAAAAAGATGGAAAATTATAGGCCAATTAGCCTAACCTCAGTTGTTGGCAAAATTCTAGAATCCATCGTTAAGGATGAGATTTCTAAATTCTTGGAAGTGCAGGGTCGGATTAAGACAAGTCAGCATGGATTTAGTAAGGGGAGGTCGTGCCTGACAAACCTGTTAGAGTTCTTTGAAGAGATAACAAATAGGTTAGACCAAGGAGAGCCAATGGATGTTATCTATCTTGACTTCCAAAAGGCCTTTGACAAGGTGCCTCACGGGAGACTGCTGAGTAAAATAAGGGCCCATGGTATTCGAGGCAAGGTACTAACATGGATTGACGATTGGCTGTCAGACAGAAGGCAGAGAGTTGGGATAAAAGGTTCTTTCTCAGAATGGCAACCGGTGACAAGTGGTGTCCCGCAGGGTTCAGTGTTGGGGCCACAGCTGTTCTCTTTATATATTAACGATCTAGATGACGGGACTGGGAGCATTCTGGCCAAGTTTGCCGATGATACAAAGATAGGTGGAGGGGCAGGTAGTATTGAGGAGGTGGGGAGGCTGCAGAAAGATTTAGACAGTTTAGGAGAGTGGTCCAAGAAGTGGCTGATGAAATTCAACGTGGGCAAGTGCGAGGTCGTACACTTTGGAAAAAAGAATAGAGGCATGGACTATTTTCTAAACGGTGACAAAATTCATAATGCTAAAGTGCAAAGGGACTTGGGAGTTCTAGTCCAGGATTCTCTAAAGGTAAACTTGCAGGTTGAGTCCGTAATTAGGAAAGCAAATGTAATGTTGTCATTTATCTCAAGAGGCTTGGAATACAAAAGCAGGGATGTACTTCTGAGGCTTTATAAAGCACTGGTTAGGCCCCATTTGGAGTACTGTGAGCAATTTTGGGCCCCACACCTCAGGAAGGACATACTGGCACTGGAGCGGGTCCAGCGGAGATTCACACGGATGATCCCAGGAATGGTAGGCCTGACATACGATGAACGTCTGAGGATCGTGGGATTATATTCATTGGAGTTTAGGAGGTTGAGGGGAGATCTGATAGAAACTTACAAGATAATGAACGGCTTAGATAGGATGGACGTAGGGAAGTTGTTTCCATTAACAGGGGAGACTAGGACGCGGGGGCACAGCCTTAGAATAAAAGGGAGTCACTTTAGAACAGAGATGAGGAGAAATTTCTTCAGCCAGAGAGTGGTGGGTCTGTGGAATTCATTGCCACAGAGGGCTGTGGAGGCCGAGACGTTGAGCGTCTTCAAGACAGAAATTGATAAATTCTTGATTTCTCGAGGAATTAAGGGCTATGGGGAGAGAGCGGGTAAATGGAGTTGAAATCAACCATGATTGAATGGTGGAGTGGACTCGATGGGCCGAATGGCCTTACTTCCGCTCCTATGTCTTATGGTCTTATGGTCTTAGGAACTTTTAAAAGGGGATTGGATAAATATTTGAGAGTAAAGAACTTAACAGAGGCGTGATTGGCTGATTATTTCCCATCTGTGAAGTTTCATTCTATGAACCGCCCATAAAACCCCCGTTTGAACCGGTCTTGGCCTCCAAGTCTCTGGAGTAAGGAGGGAGAGAAATCAGCCGAGATTCCCATTCCTGGTCACTGCCTGCTGGCTCCTGGTGGAAGCTCCATTGTTGGTACGACATTCCCTGCCATAGCTCTGAGCTCACTGGAGATTGCGTCCTCCTGGGCGATAGTGGTCAGAGATTGTGAAGTAATTTCATCTCCATCGCCAAACTCCTCACCTTCAAGTGTCACAGCTGGTCCTTGGAGAGCACCTTCTGGGTCTGGATCACTGGGGGATGCTAGGTCGATCTGATTCAGAGGAGATTCAACCCCTCAGCCATTTTCTCCTTGTGGTGCAGAACCCCAACTTGGACAGGAAGAAGTGGTCATTGTTTAACTTAGGGTCCTACAGTGCAGAAGGAGGCCATTTGGCCCATCGAGTCTGCACCGACCACAATCCCACCAAGGCCCTATCTCCATAACCCCATGCATTTACCCTAGCTAGTCCCCCTGACACTGAGGGGCAATTTAGCATGCCAATCCAGTTGGGGATCCCCAAAGATAGTAACCACCCCCCTCCCGCTCCCCACCCACCAACCTGACAAGATCACCTCAGCTTTAAGAACCACACCACCCACGTCCCCCCACCCCCCCCCCCCCCCCCACCTCCAGCCCACGCTGAAATTTGGCTACTCTCTGAACCCTCTTAACATTCAATGCACCGTCATGAGTGTTTCTGATCCCAGACAAGACATTGGTCATCCGTTAGCCCTCTCCTTGCAGTCAGATAGCCGGTAATCTCTGCTTCTGGCCATGTTGGGTTTGTGCCAATTGCGGTTTATTGTGGGCGAGTTTAAAATAATTGGGAAGTTTCAGAGCAGATTGAGGTGAGGAGAGAGAGAGAGAGAAGGAGATGAAGGATCAGGGAGGGCGGATTGTGAGTAACTCTGTCTGCTGGTGACTAACTGCACTGTCCCTGGAGGGGAGCCAGTGGCTAAAGAAAAGCTCAGGAATGATTATCCGATGGGCTTTCAGGCTCTTGAGTCTAGCGCTGAGATTACTCTGCTCTTGTGCGTTCCATGGCAACATCCTCCCCCCTCACTAACTAGGAAACATTTTATTTTGCTTTTATTTTATTAAATCAGAATTTATGATCTTATTAGATTTTTACTTGGACATAATTTCTAATGTAAGTTCTCTCTCTTTTAACTTTCTCATCTGTCTTCTGTTTTCTCTCTCTCTCTCTTTTTGTTTCTCCCCCTAGACCCCAACGAGTGGACAGCAAGATGGTGACAAAACTCCAACAAAACCGTTGGTGCAGAAGAAAACGTCTCAGGAACTGGATCCCACACAGACCCTTGAATCCCCAAAGTACGTCAGACGCTCACTCCAGGGTCTGGTCCCCAGTCTGCCCTTAATTTACCCCCACACCGCTGGGCGAGGAAGGAGTGGGAGCAGGACATGTCACATCCGCCCAGATTCCTGCCCCCTTCTCACTGGTCACTGAATCAGACTGAGAAGTGATTATGAGATTGGCAGTGGATTCTGCTGCAAGTGTGCGTCAGAAATCTCAAAGGATTTTGGGTTGGAGGTGCTGGTAATGAACCAAATAGCTGCTGGGAGTGCTGGGAGGGAGAACCCAGCTCCTTCTGGGTGAGTCGGTCCTCCCGGCGTGTACCAGCTGGAGGTGGTCTCAGCTCGAGGGGAAGGGTCAACCTCTCTTTTGGTGCGACCAACAGGAATGCCTATGATTGTAACGAGCCAAGCTGTTGGATTGGGAGGATTTTTATTGGGTTTGGGGGGGGGGGGAGAGGGGGGAATTTTCCGTTCGCACAGAGTGATGAGATCATACTGGAGTGAATTAAGTGCCGAGGTATTGGCGGAATGTTGGAAGGTTTGCTGATGATGGGAGATGGCAACTTTTACCAAAGTTGAGTTTTGAACAAATGTAACCACAGTGCCCGCGCCGGCAAGAACTGCCAGAGCTCTGGGCCTGGATCCATGGGTAGGAGTGGGACAATGAGGGGAGAGGCCAGTGGTGGGATGGGGAAGGGGCGAGCAAGACACTGGAGTGTGAGGGAGTATGAATCGAGCAGTGATGGTTGTGATTTGGTGAGACTCGAACTCACTGATACCAGCTCTCAGCTTGCTGGGTGCCTCCTCACCGTTACAGATTCTCACTCCCTGCCTTCAATGTCTCTGTACAGATCTTCGTATCGTGGTCCCTTACGGAGATTTCTCGGGAAGAGACAAGCTGAAAAAAAGTCTTCAAAGGAGCCGGTACAGACACCGAATGATGAGACTTCCAGCCTCGCTCAAGACCCATTGAAGAGCTTCGGAGAGAGTGAGTTTCCTGTTTCCTCTACGCAGAATCTTCATTTCCCTTCTACCTCCTTTGTGAATTATTTTAAACCTATAACGATAATCAAACTACAAGTAAAAGCAGATAAAGACATAAACAGAGTTCCTGATGAATGGGATGGTGGCACAGTGGTTAGCACTGCCGCCTCACAGTGCTAGGGACCCGGGCCAGGGACCTGGGTTCAATTCCCGGCTTGGGTCACTGTCTATGTGGAGTTTGCACGTTCTCTCCGTGTCTGCATGGGTTTCCTCCGGTTTCCTCCCACAGTTCAAAGATATGCCGGTTAGGTGGATTGGCCCTTAGTGTCCAAAGACGTGCAGGTTAAGAGGATTAGCAGGATATATACGGGGGGGGGGTGGTTATGGGGTAAATGTTGGTGCAGACTTGATGGGCCAAATGGTCTCCATCTGCACTGTATGATTCTATGAAGGAAGAACAATGTAAATGTGGAGAGAGAGAATGATCACAGCTGATAATGGTGATATTGTTAAAGAACATTGCAAACCCCCCAAAGCTCCATCGATTCAAGAACCATCCCTTTGGATTTCCAACTTGCACATGTTACTCCACTATTTAAGAAAAGTGAGAAAGGGACAGCAGTGAATGATGTCGGGAAATTACTAAATAATGATCTGGCGAGTAACCGCTTTGAAAATGTGCAGCGGATCAGACAGTCGGCTTGGGTTTGTTCAGCGTGGGTCACACCTAACAAACCCATTGCATTTTTAGTGCCAGGGCTTGGACGAGGCAGAGTTTGTTCAGTGTGTCCAAGAGTGCTTCTTGAGGCAATATGTGGATAGACTAACTCAGGAAGGGACCACCTTAGACCTGGTTCTGGGAAACGAGTCTGGACAGGTGATCGATGTCTCATTGGGGAACCATTTTGGGAACAGGGATCACAATTCTATAAGTTTCGAGATACTTGTAGAAAAGGATAGAAGTAGTTCCAGAGTGAAAGTACTAAACTGGGGGAAGGCTGACTACGGCAGTATTGAAGTCTCACAACACCAGGTTAAAGTCCAACAGGTTTATTTGGTAGCAAATACCATAAGCTTTCGGAGCACTGCTCCTTCATCAGATGGAGTGGAAATGTGCTCTCAAACAGTGCAAACAGACAGAATCAAGTTGCAGAATACTGATTAGAATGTGAATCCTACAGCCAGCCACTGTAGGATTCGCGTTCTAATTAGTATTCTGTAACTTGATTTTTGTGTCTCTGTGCACTGTTTGAGAGCAGATTTCCACTCCATCTGACGAAGGAGCTGTGCTCCGAAAGCTTATGGTATTTGCTACCAAATAAACCTGTTGGACTTTAACCTGGTGTTGTGAGACTTCTAACTGTGTTCACCCCAGTCCAACGCTGGCATCTCCACATTACGGCAGTATTAGGCAGGGCTAGGGAATGTAGACTGGGGGCAGATGTTTGAGGGTAAATCCACATCCGATATGTGGGAGCCTTTTAAAAGTCAGTTGTTAACAATTCAGGACAAGTATGTCCCTGTAAAAATGAAGGATAAAGATGGCAAGATTCGGGAACCCTGGATGACAAGAGAGATTGTGAGTTTAGTGGAAAAGAAGGAGGAGACATACATAAATATCAGGAAATTGAAAACGGATAAGGCTCTTGAGGAATACAAAGATAGCGGGAAGGAGCTTAAACAGGGACTTAGGAGGGCAAAAAGGGGCCATGGAATGTCCTTGGCAGGCAGGATTAAGGAGAATCACAAGGCTTTTTATGCGTATATAAGGAGGAAGAGGATAGCTAAGGAAAGAGTAGGTCCACTCAATGACAGTGGGGGGAATTTGTGTGTGGAACCAGATGAGGTGGGTGAGGTCCTTAATGAGTACTTTGCATCAGTATTCACAAAAGAGAAGGATATGGTGAGCGTAGAAAGGAGGATGTTGACATTCTAGGACATGTTGAGATAAAAAGGGAGAAGGTATTGGAGATTTTGAAAAACATTAAGGTGGACAAATCCCCAGGGCCAGTTAGGGTCTCCCAGAATACTGAGAGAGGTGAGGTACCAGTGGATTGGAGAGTAGCTAACATTGTTCCTCTGTTTAAGAAGGGCAGAAGAGACAATCCGGGAAATTACAGGCCTGTGAGCCTTACATCAGTGGTGGGGAAATTATTGGAGAAAATTCTTAGGGACAGGATGTACTCACATCTGGAAGAGAATAGGCTTATTAGCAATAGGCAGCATGGTTTTGTGAAGGGGGGTCGTGTCTCACAATCTCGATTGAGTTCTTTGAGGAAGTGACAAAAATAATTGCCCAGGGTAGAACATAAGAAATAGGAGCAGGAGTAGGCCATTTGGCCCTTCGAGCCTGCCCCGCCATTCAACAAGATCATGGCTGATCTGAAGCGAATCAGTTCCACTTACCCGCCTGCTCCCCATAACCCCTAATTCCCTTATCGATCAGAAAATTATCTACCCGTGATTTAAACATATTCAACGAGGAAGCCTCCACCACTTCAATGGGCAGAGAATTCCAGAGATTCACTACCCTCTGAGAGAAGAAGTTCCCCCTCAACTCTGTTCTGAACCGGCCCCCCCTTATTTTGAGGCTGTGCTCTCTAGTTCTGGTTTCCCTTCTAAGTGGAAAGAATCTCTCCACCTCTACCCTATCCAGCCCCTTCATTATCTTATATGTCTCTATAGGATCACCCCTCATCCTTCTAAACTCCAACGAGTACAGACCCAATCTGTTTAATCTCTCCTCATAAGCCACACCCCTCATCTTCGGTATCAACCTGGTGAACCTTCTCTGCACTCCCTCCAAGGCCAATATATCCTTTCGCAAATAAGGGGACCAAAACTGCACACAGTACTCCAGTTGCGGCCTCACCAGTGCCTTGTACAGTTGCAGCAAGACCTCCCTGCTTTTATATTCTATCCCCCTCGCGATAAAGGCCAACATTCCATTCGCCTTCTTGATCACCTGCTGCACCTGCAGACTGAGTTTTTGCGATTCGTGCACAAGGACCCCCAGGTCCCTCTGCACAGTCGCACGATGTAATTTTTCTCCATTTAAATAATGTTCCAATTTACTATTATTTCTTCCAAAGTGGATAACCTCACATTTGCTAACGTTATATTCCATCTGCCAGATCCTCGCCCACTCGCTCAGCCTATCCAAATCTCTCTGCAGACTTTCCGCGTCCTCCACGCAATTCGCTTTCCCACTCACCTTCGTGTCATCAGCAAACTTGAATGCCCTACATTCAGTCCCCTCCTCCAGATCATCTATGTAAATGGTAAACAATTGAGGCCCCAGCACCGATCCCTGCGGCACGCCACTGGTCACCAACTGCCAACCAGAAAAGCACCCATTTATCCCAACTCTCTGCTTCCTGTTAGACAGCCAATCCCCAATCCACGCCAGCACCTTACCCCTAACTCCGTGTACCCCAGTGGATGTTGTATACATGGACTTTAGTAAAGCCTTCGATAAGGTTCCTCATGGCAGGCTGATTCAGAAGGTGAAGTCATATGGGATCCGAGGTGAGCTGGTTAAATGGATCCAAAACTGGCTTGGGCACAGAGAGCAGAGAGTAGCAGTGGAAGGGTACTTTTCTAACTAGAGGTCGGTGACAGGCCGTGTTCCACAAGGGTCAGTGCTGGGGCCTCTGTTGTTTATAATATATAGAAATGATTTGGAGGAAAATGTAGGTGGTCTGATTAGTAAATTTGCCGATGATACAAAAATTGGGGGAGTAGCGGATAGTGAGGAGGATTGTCAGAGGATACAGCAGGGTATAAATCGGCTGGAGACCTGGGCCGAAAGATGGCAAATAGAATTTAACCCGGACAAATGTGAGGTGATATGATTTGGAAAGTCTACTGCAGAAGGAAAGTTTACAGTAAATGGTCAAGCCCTTAGAAATATTAGCACACAGAGGGATCTAGGCATGCAGATCCACAGTTTCCAGAAGGTGGCAACTCAGGTGGACAAGGTGGTCAAGAAGGCGTGTGGCATCCTGCCCTTCATCGGTCGGGGCGTTGAGTATAGGAATTGGAAAATCATGTTGCAGCTGTATAAGACTTTGGTTAGGCTGCATTTGGAGTATTGTGTACAATTCTGGTTGCTACTGGAAGGACGTTGATGCATCGGAAAGGGTGCAGAAGAGATTTACCAGGATGTTGCCTGGTTTGAAGGATATGGAATATGAAGAAAGGTTGAACAAACTTGGATTGTTTTCATTGGAGCGTCGGAAGATGAGGGGGGACCTGATAGAGGTTTACAAGATTACCACAGGCTTGGATAGAGTGGATAGTCAGAGTCTTTTTCCTAGGGTCAAAGGGACAATTACTCAGGGCATAGGTTGAAAGTGAGAGGGGGAAAGTTTAAAAGAGATGCAAGCGGCAAGTTTTTCACACAGAGGGTGGTGAATGCCTGGAACGCGCTGCCGGAGGAGATGGTGGAAACAGATTAGAGGGATACGGACCACGTAGAGGCAAGAAAATATTAGATTAGAAAGACATCTGTGTCGGCACAGACTTGGTGGGCTGAAGCCCCCTGTGAACCTGATCTGTCTCAATAAGGTCGCCCCTCATTCTTCTAAACTCCAATGAGGAGAGACACAACCTGCTCGACCTCTCTTTCTAAGAAGATCGCTCCGTTTCCTGGATCAAGCGAGTGAATCTTACCTGGACAGCCTCCATGCCAAATTAATGTGGGCCCTGTAGAGATTGGGTCTTGGGAGTTAACAATGCAAAATAAGGAAATGCAGATTCATTGAACAGATATTTTTGTATCTGTCTTCTCTGTAGAAGATACAAATAATATCCCGGAAATACTTGTAAATTAAGATGAAAGGGAGAGAGGAATTAAAACAATTACAATCACCGGGGAAAACTATTAGAACTCAAGACTAACAAGTCACCAAGACCTGATGGACGTCATCCCTTGAAAGAAGTGGCTAATGAGGTTGTAGATTCATTGGGTTTTAATAAAAAAGACACCATTAGATTGGGAGATAGTGAATGTGACTCCTCTATTAAAGAAAGGAAGGGAGTCAGAAAGCAGGAATGTGCAGGCCAGTTAGCCTAACATCTGTCACAGGGAAAATGCTGGAATGCATTATTAATGAGGTCATAGCAGCACTTAGAAAATCTCAGTGTGTTCAGGCAGAGGCCATATGGTTTTGTGAAACTGGAGTCATGTTTGATTAATTTATTACAGTTCTTTAAGTAAGTACCAAATAATGTGGATAAAGGGGAAATTGTAGATGTGGTGTACTTGGATTTCCAGAAGGCGTTTGATATGGTGCCAAATCAAAAGTTACTATGTAAAATAAGAGCTCATGGAGTAGAGCAAATATATTTCATGGATAGAGGATTGGTTAGCTAACAGGAAACAGAGAGTAGGCATAAATGGGTAATTTTGTGTTTTGGCAAGAAGTAACAAGTGCTGCAGGGTTCAGTGCTGGGGCCTCAACTATTTACAATTTCTATCAATGATTTAAACAGAGGAGCCAGGTGTATGGTTTCTAAATTTGCTGATGACAAAAAGGCAGCTAGGAAAATGCGAGGAGCGCATGAAGCCTCTGGAAAGGGATATAGATAGGTTGTGAGTGGGCACAAATGTAACAGTTGGTGTACAATGTGGGAAAATGTGAACTTGTCCACTTTGGCAGGAAGAATAGAATATCGATATTCCCTTTAAATGGAGAGCGATTGCAGAACTCTGAGGTACAGAGGGATCTGGATGTCCTGGTGCATGAATCACAAAAGATTCGTATGCAGGTACAGCAAGTGGTTAGAAAGGCCAATGGAATGTTATTGTTTATTGGAAGGGGAATGGAATATAAAAGTACGGATGTTTTGCTACAGTTGTACAGGATGTTGGTGAAACCACATTCAGAATATTGTGTGCAGTTCTGGTTTCCTTACTTAAGAAAGGATAGAATTACATTTGAAGCAGTTCAGAGAAGGTTCACCAAACTGCTTCCTGGGATGAAGGGGTTATCTTATGAGGAAAGATCAGGCCTACATCTTTTGGAGTTTAGAAGAATGAGAGGTGATCTTATTGAAACCTACAAGATCCTGAGGGGAATTGACAGGATCCTCACTGAGAGGATGGTTTTCGTAGAATCATAGAATCCCTACAGTGCAGAAGGAGGCTATTCAGCCCATTGAGTCCTCACCAACCACAAACCCACCCAGGCCCTATCCCCATAACTCCACGTATTTACCCTGCTAATCCATGGACACTAGGGTCAATTTAACATGGCCAATCAACCTAACCCGCACATCTTTGGACTGTGGGAGGAAATCGGAGCACCCGGAGGAAACCCACGCAGACACGGGGAGAACGTGCAAACTCCACACAGGCAGTGACCTGAGGCCAGGAATCGAAGCCAGGTCCCTGGTGCTATGAGGGAGCGCTGCCAACTACTGTGCCACCATGCCACCCATTTTACAGCATGAGTTTTCCTGGGAAGATGATGTGGACTTGCCGGTGTTGGGCTGAAGTGGACAAGGTGAGAGGTCACACAACACCAGGTGATCACCTGACAAAGGAGCAGCGCTCCGAAAGCTTGTGATTTCAACTAAACCTATTGGACTTTCATCTGGTGTTCGGTGACCTCTCGTCTTGACTTCCTGGGGAAGAGATGAGCACTAAGCGGACACAGTTTAAAAATAAAGTGTCTTCCATTTAAAACAGAGATGAGGAGAAAGGTTTTCTGTCGGAGGATCTTTGATCTGTGAAATTCTCTTCCCCCGAGAGCACTGGAAGCAAAATCAGTAAATATTATTACGACTGGGATAGGTAGATTCTTGATCAGGAGATCAGAGCGTATAGGAGTAGAGGGAAAGTGGGGTTGGAGCCAAAGCCACATCAGCCATGACCTCATTGACTGGTAGATCTGTGTCAGAGGGTCTAAATGACTCCTCCTTTGTTCCTATGAGCTCTGGTTAGCGATATATTTCCGAAAGGAAACAGCTTCTCCTTTTCACTTTATCAAAACCCCTCATGACTTTGAACCTCTTCTAACCTTCTGTGATCCAAGGAGAACAACCCCAGCTTCTCCAGTCTCTCCACATTCACTGAAGTCCCGAATTCCTGGTCCCATTCTGGTCAATCTTCCCGGTACTCTCTCCAAGGCTCTGATATTCTTTCGAAAATGGGATCCCCAATGATTAAACACATTGTTGTGGCTGAGGCCAAACAGTGGCTTGTTAAAGTTTAGCATCATTTCCTTGCTGTTGTATTCACTGCACTGATTTACAAAGCCAAGTCTCTCAAGCATTTAGTTAACGACGTTACCCCAGGCTCCTTCCTGTCAGTCCCACTCCATTCAGTGTCCTTGTCTGATTGTTCTGTAATGGAAGCTCCTCCGAACACCCACCACTGATCCCTTCCTTAAGATCTGTCTCTTCCCCCTCCCTCTGTGCTGTTAAAACCTCCCCCTCCCTCTGTGCTGTTAAAACCTCCCCCTCTCTCGGCAGACCCTCCTCTGACCGTCCCACTATTCCTGACTCTATTCCCTAAAATTGCTCCAGAATGGGAAGTGGTCGGTGTTCCCGGAACGCGGCTGTGAGCTGTTGTGCGGTGTTTGGAGTTGCAGAGTTTTCTCGCAGCACTGCACCCGGGACCGGGGCAACTCTCATTCCCCCCACTTCCTCATGGGCCAGTTGTTTGGACGGCACAGATTCCAACCCAAACCATGGGGATAAAATGGAAATGACAAATGAATGCAGCGGTTGTGATGTCACTGATGGGTCTCGGGTGTATTTCTTGGGCTTGAATGTGGCTGTTTTCTTTGCAGAAGGGGAGTTGGGCAAATCTGCCACTTTTCCGCTGGCTCATTCCACGAGGCATCCATACCTGGACCTGGCCAAAGAAAATGCAACAAAGGTGAAGCGAAGCCGCAGCATTAAGATCAGTAACGCGACCACCGTGTCGGAACAGTGGGGCGCCTACCTGGGCCAGAAAATCACCAACGCCAATGAACTGAAAAATCTGGACGAATTCCTCCTGAACAAGGTGAGGCGGCGACCGACCGACAGCAGCTGGGGCCTATCGGCAATCCCATCGTCTGTGCGATGACTCCTCACTCACTCCGTCCTCTGGTATTCACCTCACGCCCCCCTCCCCCTCCACCGCCTCCTGTCTCTCTCTCTTTCACTCTGCCTTCACGCTCTGTGCTCTCTCACTGATTGGTCGATGTTTCATTTCCAGGTGAATGACCTCAGTTCCCAAGCTTCCCAGAAATCAAAAATCGAGACTCTGTTCATCAGGGTGACCGAGAAATTCCGACTGACCCTCAAGAGCATGTACCCCGTCCACGTGAGTATAAATGGTAAAAAATTGCAGCGTGCTGCTGTGCAGAGGGACCTGGGTGTCCTTGTGCAGGAATCTCAAGGAGTTGGTTTGCAGGTGCAGCAGGTAATTAAGAAGGCAAATGGAATTTTGTCCTTCATTGCGAGAGGGATGGAGTTTAAAAACAGCCAGGTTATGTTGCAGCTGTATAAGGTGCTGGTGAGGCCACACCTGGAGTGCCGTGTACAGTTTTGGTCTCCTTACTTGAGAAAGGATATACTGGCACTGGAGGGGGTGCAGAGGAGATTCACTAGGTTGATTCCGGAGTTGAGAGGGTTGACTTAGGAGGAGAGACTTGAGTAGACTGGGGCTATATTCATTGGAATTCAGAAGAACGAGGGAGGATCTTATAGGAACATATAAGATTATGGAGGGAATAGATAAGATAGAAGCAGGGAAGTTGTTTCCACTGGCGGGTGAAACTAGAACTAGGGGGCATAGCCTCAAAATAAGGGGAAGCAGATTTAGGACTGAGTTGAGGAGGAACTTCTTCACACAAAGGGTTGTGAATCTGTGGAATTCCCTGCCCAGTGAAGCAGTTGAGGCTACCTCATTGAATGTTTTTAAGGCAAGGACAGATACATTTTTGAACAATAAAGGAATTAAGGGTTATGGTGAGCGGGCGGGTAAGTGGAGCTGAGTCCACGAAAAGCTCAGCCATGATCTTATTGAATGGCGGAGCAGGTTCGAGGGGCCTGATGGCCTACTCCTGCTCCTAGTTCTTAAGTTCTTATTAACCCGCGGAACAGGACTGTCAACTGTGGATGAACATAGGGTACGGATTCCACCCACACTGACTCTCACTGGGGTACGGGTTCCACACACACTGACTCTCACTGGGGTATGGGTCCCACATACACTGACTCTCACTGGGGTACGGGTCCCACATACACTGACTCTCACTGGGGTACGGGTCCCACACACACTGACTCTCACTGGGGAACGGGTCCCACACACTGACTCTCACTGGGGTACAGATTCCACACACACTGACTCTCACTGGGGTATGAGTCCCACACACACTGACTCTCACTGGGTTACGGGTCCCACACATACTGACTCTCACTGGGGTACGGGTCCCACACACACTGACTCTCACTGGGGTACGGGTCCCACACACACTGACTCTCACTGGGGTATGGGTCCCACACACACTGACTCTCACTGGGGAATGGGTTCCACACACACTGACTCTCACTGGGGTACGGGTTCCACACACACTGACTCTCACTGGGGTACAGGTTCCACACACACTGACTCTCACTGGGGTACGGGTCCCACACACACTGACTCTCACTGGGGTATGGGTTCCACACACACTGACTCTCACTGGGGAACGGGTTCCGCACACACTGACTCTCTCTGGAGTGCAGGTTACGCCGGTGAGTGTTCACTTGCCTAATTTCTGAAGTTAGTGAATATTGTTGGTTATCGCAGCCGGGCAGCCGAGGCCAATTCTTCTATTCTGCTGTCTAACCTCACACAGCATTCGGATCAGTACAGGCGAGGGGCTGAACCTGGGAGCTTTGCTCTGTTTGACTGTTGGGTTGTGGAGCAATGTTCAAGGTAATGATTTAAACCTGACCGCAGTTTCCATTTCTCTCCCTGCTTCATTTTCCCACCTGTGTAGAATGGACAGACACAGGTGAGCTACAAGGACCTGATGCGGAATTATCAACTTCTCCTGGCCAGAATCGTTGGTGAGAGGCAGAAGACTGAGGTGCAGTTCGTTCTCAACCTCTTCCAGTCCTTGCTGGATGAGTTTGCCCGGAGTTATTCGAAGAAGGAGGAGATGGAGATGCTTAAGGTAATTCTGGGCACCACACTTCAGGAAGGATGTCAAGGGGACGGCTCAGAGGGAAGCTGCTCGATTGGCACTAGGAACGAGGAGCTTCAGTTATTTACAGAGATTGTTCGCGGAGCAAATAAGATTTGGCAATGGAGCCGATTAAAATCACAAAGTGTTTTGATGAAGTGAATGATGAGAAAGTGTTCCCAGCGGCAGGAGGGTGGCCAACCAGAGGGACACAGACTGGAGAGAATCGGTAAAAATACCAGAGGGGGAGATTATTCACACAGCGAGTTGTTGTGATCTGGAAAGTGCTGCCTGAAAGGGCGCTGGAGGGAGATTTAATCACTTCCAAAATAAAATTGGGGAAATAGTTGAAAATTTGCAGGATTGAGCAGGTGAGTGGGACTAACTGGATCGCTCCTTCTGAGCCAGCACAGGAGTGACAGGCCAAGTGGCCTCCCTGTATTTCAGTCTAAGTTGGGTGTGGTGATAGTGCGGTCACTGAAACGAGGATGTTTTTGCGTGAGGAACCCACCCCCCTGCTGCTCCTCACCTCGACTTGAGGTGGATTCCCTCGGGGTTCGGGGGCTGGGGGTGGGGGGTGGCTGAGCCAGTCACCGTGTTTGAACTGTAACAGGATTGATTTGGCTGGACAATGAGAACATTATCACCCCCGGTGATTGGGAGTCCCAAGCAGCAGGACATTGCCAGCATTCAGTGGTGATGTCAGAGACCAACAGGGGAGTGGGAATCTGGAACTTTCTTCCCCAAATAGGCTGTGGACGCGGGGGGTAATTTTAGCTTTTAAACCTGAGGTGCTAAGACTTTTATTGGACATGGGTAGCAGGAACATTGGACAAAGGGAGATAAATGGATTTGAAATGTGGATCTCATTGGATGGTGTTCAGGGTTTGGATAACCTCCTCCTGCTCCGAGATTCCAGCGTTCCGATTCTGAGCCAAGCGGAGCGTGAGTCCCAACGAGCTTGTATTTTGACTGTTTTTCTCTCTCTCGAGCAGCCAGCAAAAGCACGCAAGAAGAGGCGGAAACGGAATCAAATTGTGAGTATTGGATCACAAAGCCCATTTTCTGTTCCCCATTAAGATTGGCTTCGATCAGTGATTATTTGCCGTGTGAGAGAGTTATTGCCGCAGAGTCACACGGAAGGTCCTGGTGCCCTGAGAGAACTGACCAAAATTCATGAGGATACTTATCCAAAGCCCAAATCACCCTCAGCAAAGTCCTCGGGACAGAATGAACTGTTTGTCTGATCGTGGTGTTTGACTGCATTAATTTGGAGGGATTGTAGAGACCACCCCTGGGACTCAGTTATGGGTTGGTCTTTGGCCGGGTTTGGGGGGGGGGGGGGGGGGGGGGGATTGGGGGATGGGGGCCTGAGTGATGGTTTGTGATTTGATTAACTTTGAATTTTTCAGAAAGAGGAGCACTTTGGTCATTTGTTCCGTAGCTACCAGGTGAATATCCGCCAGTCATGTGAGCAGTGTTCCTCATACATCTGGGCCATGGACAAGGTTCTACTCTGCTGCAGTAAGTACCAAATGAATCGAGGCATTGGCCTGGACGTGAACACTCTGGTTAGGCCAGTACCATGGAGTCAGCTCTCCATCTCAGTCTGTGAGAAGCAGAGCAGGGATTATCCTTTATCCAGAACACAGTTGGGACGTCACCAGGCATGAATAAAGTTTTGGGGATACCGCTTTCTACCTGGCCAGTGACATAAGAACATAAGAAAGAGGAGCAGGAGTAGGCCATCTAGCCCCTCGAGCCTGCCCCGCCATTCAACAAGATCATGGCTGATCTGAAGCGAATCAGTTCCACTTACCCGCCTGCTCCCCATAACCCTTAATTCCCATATCGATCAGAAATCCATCTACCTGTGACTTAAACATATTTAACGAGGTAGCCTCCACCACTTCAATGGGCAGAGAATTCCAGAGATTCACTACCCTCTGAGAGAAGAAGTTCCCCCTCAACTCTGTTCTGAACTGGCCCCCACTTATTTTGAGGCTGTGCCCTCTAGTTCTGGTTTCCCTTCTTAGTGGAAAGAATCTCTCTACCTCCACACTATCCAGCCCCTTCATTATCTTATATGTCTCTATAAGATCACCCCTCAGCCTTCTAAACTCCAACGAGTACAGACCCAATCTGCTCAGTCTCTCCTCATAAGCTACACCCCTCATCTCTGGTATCAACTTGGTGAACCTTCTCTGCACTCCCTCCAAGGCCAATATATCCTTTCGCAAATAAGGGGACCAAAACTGCACACAGTACTCCAGTTGCGGCCTCACCAGTGCCTTGTACAATTGCAGCAAGACCTCCCTGCTTTTATATTCTATCCCCCTCGCGATAAAGGCCAACATTCCATTCGCCTTTTTGATCACCTGCTGCACCTGCAGACTGAGTTTTTGCGATTCGTGCACAAGGACCCCCAGGTCCCTCTGCACAGTAGCATGATGTAATTTTTCTCCATTTAAATAATATTCCAATTTACTATTATTTTTTCCAAAGTGGATAACCTCACATTTGCCAACGTTATATTCCATCTGCCAGATCCTCGCCCACTCGCTCAGCCTATCCAAATCTCTCTGGAGACTTTCTGCGTCCTCCACGCAATTCGCTTTCCCACTCATCTTCGTGTCAATCCCACTGACATCCCCTGTCAATCCCACTGGAGCTGCACTGCTGTATGTGACTGGGATTGGTTAATATTGTATAACTATCCTCCACTCACTGCACTTTGCTCATCAAATAATCCTGCTTTTATTGGGAGATTTAGCTGTAGTTTTGGTCATGAGTTTAAAGACTCCATTTGGTGTCATTTGCATAAATTAAATCAATTCCTGCCGATTCATTGACTGCTGCCGTGGTGACCGTTCCATCTCCGCTGTGAGGAAGGTCGAAACAAGTTGATTGAAGATTTGTTTCGATCGTGACGGAGGTCATTGCAGAGGAAGAGTTCTTTGGGACTTGCTGGTCCTTTCTGTCTGGTCAGTATTTTGGATCGACCTAGCTAAATAATCTGTTTCATTCTGTTTCTAGCCTGTAAAATGATGTGTCACAAGAAGTGCCTCATGAAGATCCAAACACCCTGTCAAGCTGGCTACAACAAAAAGGTGAGTTATTTAAACCAGCAAATAAGACCGTAAGACACAGGAGCCGAATTAGGCCACTCGGCCATTCAATCAAGGCTGATATTTTTCTCAACCCCATAACCCCTGATCCCCTTATTAATCAAGAACCTATCTATCTCTGTCTTAAAGACACTCAATGACCCGGCCTCCACAGCCTTCTGCGGCAAAGAGTTCCACAGATTCACCACTCTCTGGCTGAAGAAATCCCTCCTCATCTCTGTTTTAAAGGATCGTCCCTTTAGCCTGAGGTTGTGCTCTCTGGTTCTAGTTTTTTCCTACTAGTGGAAACATCCTCTCCACGTCCATTCTATCCAGGTCTCGCAGTATCCTGTAAGTTTCAATAAGGTCCCCCCCCCACACCTCCCCCATCCTTCTAAACTCCAATGAGTAAAGACCCAGAGTCCAAGGCCAGCACATCCTTCCTTAGATACGGGGCCCAAAACTGCTCACAATACTCCAAATGGGGTCTGACCAGACCCTTAAACAGCCTCAGAAGTACATCCCTGCTCTTGTATTCTAGCCCTCTCGACATGAATGTTAACATTGCATTTGCCTTTCTAACTGCCAACTGAAGTTGCACGTTAACCTCAAGAGAATCTTGAACAAAGACTCCCAAGTCCCTTTGTGCTTCTGATTTCCTAAGCATTTCCCCATTTAGAAAATAGTCTATGCCTCCATTCCTCCTACCAAAGTGCATAACCTCACACTTTTCCACATTGTATTCCATCTGCCACTTCTTTGCCCACTCTCCTAACCTGTCCAAGTCCTTCTGCAGCCCCCCTGCTTCCTCAATACCACCTGTCCCTCTACATATCTTTGTATCATCTGCAAACTTAGCAACAGTGCCTTCAGTTCCTTCCTCCAAATCGTTAATGTATATTGTGAAAAGTTGTGGTCCCAGCACTGACCCCTGAGGCACACCACTAGTCACCAGCTGCCATCCTGAAAAAGACCCCTTTATCCCCACTCTCTGCCTTCTACCAGTCAGCCAATCCTCTATCCATGCCAGGATCTTACCCTTAACACCATGGGCACTTAACTTATTTAACAGTCTCCTATGCAGCACCTTGTCAAAGGCCTTCTGGAAATCTAAATAAATCACGTCCACTGGTTCTCCTTTAACTTCCTTGTTACCTCCTCAAAGAACTCGATCAGATTTGTCAGACATGACCTCCCCTTGACGAAGCCATGCTGACTCCGTCCTACTTTATCACGCACTTCCAAGTACTCCTCGATCTCATCTTTAATAATGGACTCTAAAATCTTGCTAATGACCGAAGTCAGGTCAACTGGTCTATAATTTCCCATCTGCTGTCTGTCTCCCTCCTTCCCTTAAACAGCGGTGTTACATTAGCTACTTTCCAGTCCCCTGGGACCCTCCCTGCCTCCAGTGATTCCTGAAAGATCACCACCAATGCCTCCACAATTTCCTCAGCTGTCTCTTTTAGAACCCTGGGGTGTACAAAGAACAAAGAACAATACAGCACAGGAACAGGCCCTTCGGCCCTCCAAGCCCGCGCCGCTCCCCGGTCCAGGATTGAATCCTGAATCCAGGATCCCCGCCCAATTTTCCAGCCTATCTACATCCTAATATCCTATCCACCCGAGCTGTCCCTCACAGCTACGATGCTTTGTTCATCACAACCTATTAACTCACCCCCACCCCCCCCATTCCAGACCATGTGATCTCCAGGGAGAGGCGAAAACCCAGAGTGAAAACCCCAGGGCCAATATGGGGAAAAAAAATCTGGGAAATTCCTCTCCGACCCCCTGAGGCGATCGAAACGAGTCCAGGAGATCACACTGGCCCTGATCAGAAAATGCTTCCCAACCCTATTAATTTCCACTTCTGCTTTACGAACACCATCTGAATTCCCTGCCCCCGAGACAGGTTCCCAACTATCCGCAGTCTCGCTCTGTACTGGCACCAGCAAGATGATCATAGAATGAAGCCTTGAAACGAGAAACAAAGAACAATTAGCCCGCGCCGCTCCCTAGTCCAAACTAGACCACTCTTTTGTATCCCTCCATTCCCACTCCGTTCATATAGCTGTCTAGATAAGTCTTAAACGTTCCCAGTGTGTCCGCCTCCACCACCTTGCCCGGCAACACATTCCAGGCCCCCACGACCCTCTGTGTAAAATATGTCCTTCTGATATCTGTGTTAAACCTCCCCCCCTTCACCTTGAACCTATGACCCCTCGTGAACGTCACCACCGACCTGGGGAAAAGCTTCCCACCGTTCACCCTATCTATGCCTTTCATAATTTTATACACCTCTATTAAGTCTCCCCTCATCCTCCGTCTTTCCAAGGAGAACAACCCCAGTTTCCCCAATCTCTCCTCTGGTCCAGATGTAGTCCATCTGGTTCAGGTGACTTATCCACCTTCAGACCTTTGTTTCCCCAGAACCTTCTCCTTAGTGATGGCCACTACACTCACCTGTGCCCCCGATTCTCCTGGAACTCTGGCATCCCACTGGTGTCTTTCACCATGAAGACTGATGCAAAGTAACTATTCAGTTCCTCTGCCATTTCTTTGTTTCCTATTACTGTCTCTCCAGCCTCATTTTCCAGTGGTCCAATGTCTATTTTTGCCTCTCTCTTATCTTAGATATAATGAAAAAAACTCTTCCTATCTTCTTTTATATTACTGGCTAGTTTACACTCATATTTCATCTTAGACCACAAGATCATAAGACATAGGAACAGAATTAGGCCACTCGGCCCATCGAGTCTGCTCCCTCATTCAATCATGGCTGATATTTTTCTCATCCCCATTCTCCTGCCTTTTCCCCATAACCCCTGATCCCCTTATTAATCAAGAACCTATCTATCTCTGTCTTAAAGACACTCAATGACCCGGCCTCCACAGCCTTCTGCGGCAAAGAGTTCCACAGATTCACCACTCCCTGGCTGAAGAAATTCCTCCTCATCTCTTTTTAAAGGATCGTCCCTTTAGCCTGAGGTTGTGCCCTCTGGTTCTAGTTTTTCCTACTAGTGGAAACATCCTCTCTTCATCCACTCTATCCAGGTCTTGCAGTATCCTGCAAGTTTCAATAAGATCCCCCCTCATCCTTCTAAACTCCAACAAGTACAGACCCAGAATCCTTGACCGTTCTTCTCCCCCCTTATTGCTTTTTCAGTTGTCCTCTGTTTGCTTTTAAGGCTTCCCAATCTTCTGGCTTCCCACTAATCTTCGCCACTTTGTACGCTTTTCCTTTTGCTTTTATGCTGTCCTTGACTTCCCTCGTCAGCCATGGAGCAGCTGGTGCCCGTGGTGAGCTCCGGCGCAGTGCCCGGCACTGCATCAGAACAGTCACCGTGCCAGGCCCGCAGCAGGGTCACGTGGCACCATCGCGGCAGCATTGTCAAGCTCACTGTCTGCTTCACTATCCTCAGAGTGACGCTGAGGGGATGTCGCAGCATTTTGGCGTGGGGGTCAGTTCATTGACTGATGAGAACCAGACGGTGCCTGTGGTGATGGAGGTGCTGGTGGAGTACGTGGAAATGAATGGATTGTACACCGAGGGAATTTACCGGAAATCTGGTGCAGCAAATAAGATGAAGGAGTTACGGCAGAGGTTGGAAGAGGGTGAGTGATTTGTTCTTGTGCTTTTGTCCAGAACCAGGGGTCACAGTCTTAAGATTCGGGGTAGACCATTTAGGACGGAGATGAGGAGACATTTCTCCACCCAGAGAGTGGTGAGCCTGTGGAGTTCATTACCACAGGGAGTAGTTGATGCCAAAACATTGAATGTATTCAAGAGGCGGCTGGATATAGCACTTGGGGCAAATGGGATTAAAGGTTATGGGGAGAAAGTAGGCTATTGAGTTGGACAATCAACCACGATCATGATGAATGGCGGAGCAGGCTCGAAGGACCGAATGGCCTCCTCCTGCTCCTAGCTTCTATGTTTCTATGTATCAGAGTGTTACCCTGTGTCTTGGTGATAGGAGTGAGCTTGCAACCAGCCAGATCATCTCTAGACCCAGACTGTAAAGAGAATGTTACTCTGTATCTGTGTCCAGGGGAGCAATGGTGTGGTGGGAATATCACGGGATGAGTAATCCTGAGGCCCAGGCTAATGCAGTAGACACCGGTTTGAATTCAACCGCGGCAGCTGGTAGAAGTTAGATTCAATTAATAAATCTGGAATGAAAAGTCTAATGATTGACTGTCATAAAAATCCATCTGGTTCGGTTACGTTCTTTGGGAAGGAAATCTGTCGTCCTTACCCGGTCTGGCTTACATGTAAATCCTGACCCACAGTAACATGGTTGACATTTAACTGCCCTCTGCGTTGGCCGAGCGAGACACTCTGTTCTATCAAACCATTACAAAGTCTAAAAAGAATGCAAGCTCGTTAGGGGGGGGGGGGGGGGGGGGGCGGTGGTTGGTGGACACCAGCAGGGGGTATCCTTGCTCATGTTTGACCCGACATCAATCTTGGCACTGGAAATGAAAAGCAGCTCTGTCACCCCTCCTCAATAACATCTGGGGGCTTGTGCTTAAATTGGGAGCGCTATCTCACAGAGATGAGTCAAGCAGCAGACTCACAAAATCATACCTGAGACACCATGTTCCTGACATCAGCATCACCAGAGACGTTGGTGGCACAGTGATATACAGTTGCCCTGTGAGTCCTTAACATCAGTACTGGACCCCAGGAGGTCTCATGGCACCAGGTCAAACATGGGCAAGGAAACCTCCTGCTGATGACCATGTACCGTCCCCCTCAAACGAGGTGTCAATGAAGCTACGATACAGGATTACTGGCGTGCCACACAGTAGGTGCAGCAAGTGACAGACAGGGCTACGTGATCCCACACCCACAGAACATGTCTAAACTCTGCACTCCTGTCAAATTCAGCTGTGAATGGTGATGGACAATTGAACAAATCACGGAGGAGGCTCCACAAATGTTCCCATTCTCAGTGACAGGGAGCCCAGCACATCCAAGCAAAAGATAAGGCTGAAGCATTTCCAGCAATCTTCAGCCAGAAGTGCCGAGTGGATGTTCCCCAGCTCCTATTTTTTATGTTTCTATCACAAATGTCAGAGAGTCATAGAAGTTTACAGCATGGAAACAGGCCCTTCGGCTCAACTTGTCCATGCTGCCCGGTTTTTACCATTTAAGCTAATCCCAATTGGCCACATTCATCCCATATCCCTCTCTACCAATCTTGCCCATGTAACTGTCTAAATGTTTTTTAAAAGACAAAATTGTACCCGCCTCTACTACTACCTCTGGCAGCTCATTTCAGACACTCACCACCCTCTGTGTGAAAAAATTACCCCTCTGGACCCTTTTGTATCTCTCCCCTCTCACCTTAAACCTATGCCCTCTAGTTTTAGACTCCCCTACCTTTGGGAAAAGATATTGACTATCTAGCTGATCTATGTCCCTCATTATTTTATAGACCTTTACAAGATCACCCCTCAGCCTCCTACGCTCCAGAGAAGAAAGTCCCAGTCTATCCAGTCTCTCCTCATAACTCAAACCATCAAGTCCCGATAGCATCCTAGTAAATCTTTTCTGCACTCTTTCTAGTTTAATAATATCCTTTCTATAATAGAACTGTACACAGTATTCCAAGTGTGGCCTTGCCAATGTCTTGTACAACTTCAACAAGATGTCCCAATTCCTGTATTCAACTCCTGTCAGTCTTCAGCCAATTCGATTCACTCCACATGATATCAAGAAGACACTGGATACTGCAAGGGCAATAGGCCCTGACGATATTCTGGCAATAGTCCTGAAGATTTGAGCTCCAGAACTTGCCGCTCCCCTAGCCAAGCTGTTCCAGTCCAGTTACAACACTGGCATCTACCGGACATTGTGGAAAATTGCCCAGGTATGTCCTGTATACAAGAAACAGGACAAATCCAACCTGGCCAATTACCGCCCAATCAGTCTACTCTCGATCATCAGTAAAGTGATGGAAGGGGTCATCGACAGCGCTTTCAAGCAGCACCTGCTCAGCTATAACCTGCTCAGTAACGCCCAGTTTGGGTTTCGCCAGCGTCACTCAGCTCCTGACCTCATTACAGCCTTGGTTCAAACATGGACTAAAGAGCTGAACTCCAGAGGTGAGGTGAAAGTGACTGCCCTTGACATCAAAGCAGCCATTATCCGAGTGTGACATCAAGTTGCCCAGGTAAAACTGGCATCAGCAGGAAACAGGGGAAAAACTCTCTGCTGGTTGGAGTCACACCCGGCACAAAGGAAGATGGTTGTGGGGGTTGGAGGTCAATCATCTCAGCTCCAGGACATCACTGCAGGAGTCCCTCAGGGTCAGTGTCCGAGACCCAACCATCTTCAGCTGCTTCATCAATGACCTTCCTTCCATCATAAGGTCAAAAGTGGGGATGTTCGCCGATGATTGCACAATGTTCAGCACCATTCGTGACTCCTCAGATACTGAAGCAGTCCATGTCCAAATGCAGCAAAACCTGGACAATATCCAGGCTTGGGCTGACATGTGGAAAATAACATTCACCCCACACGAGTGCCAGGCAATGACTATCTCCAACAGGAGAGGATCTAAGCTTAAGTTTATTTAAGCTTAAGCTTATTTAAGTTTAAGTTTATTTAAGTTTAAGTTTATTTAAGTTTAAGCTTATTTAAGTTTAAGCTTATTTAAGTTTATTTATTAGTGTCACAAGTAGACTTACATTAACACTGCAATGAAGCCACTGTGAAAATCTCCGAGTCACCACACTCCGGCACCTGTTTGGATACATTGAGGGAGAATTTAGCATGGCCAATGCACCCTAACCAGCACATCTTTCAGACTATGGGAGGAAATCGGAGCACCCAGGAGAAACCCACGCAGACACGGGGAGAATGTGCAGACTCCACACAGACAGTGACCCAAGCCGGGAATCGAACCCGGGTCGTTGGCACTGTGAGACAGCAGTGCTAACTATTGTGTCACCGTGCCGCCCTAATCATCACTCCTTGGCGTTCAATGGCTTTTGCATCCCTGAATCCCTACAGTCAATATCCTGGGGATTAACATTGACCAGACACCAAACTGGAAGCTGGACTGAACTGGACTAGTGATACCAAAACAGAAAATATGGAAAGTCTCAGCAGATCTGATAGCGTCTGTGGAGAGAGAAAAAGAGTTAACATGTCGAGTCTGTGCGACTTCTTCAAAGCCAGATAAACACAATGGCTACAAGAGCAGGTTAGAGGCTGGGAATCCTGTGAGAGTAACTTACCTCCTGAATCCTCAAAGCCTGTCCACCATCTACAAGGCACAAGTCAGGAGTGTGATGGAATTCATGGAATTCTCTCCACTTGCCTGAGTGGAGGCTGCAACAACACTCCCGAAGCTCAACACCATCCCGGACCAAGCAGCCCACTTGATTGGCACCACAACTACCATCTTCAACATCCACTCCCTCCACAACCAACGCACAGTGCCAGTTATGTGTGTACCATCTACAAGATGCACTGCAGGAACTCACCAAGGTTCCTGAGGCAGCATCTTCCAAACATACCACCACGACCTAGAAGGAGACGGGCAGCAGATACCTGCGAACTCCACCACCCGGACATTCTCCACCGAGTCACTCACCATCCTGACTTGGAAATATATCACCGTTCCTTCACTGTCCCTGGGTCAAAATCCTAGAACACCCTCCCTAACAGCACTGTGTATGTACCTACACCTCAGGGACTGCAGCGGTTCAAGACGGCAATTACCACCACCTTTTCAAGGGCAGTTAGGAATGGGCAATAAATACTGGTCTAGCCAGCGACTCTCACATCCCTTAAATGAAAAGGAAAATCTAACTCTGTGCTGAACCTGTCCTGGGAGTGTTTGATGGGGACAGTGTGGAGGGAGCTTTACTCTGTATCTAACCCTGTGCTGAACCTGTCCTGGGAGTGTTTGATGGGGACAGTGTAGAGGGAGCTTTACTCTGTATCTAACCCCGTGCGGCACCTGTCCTGGGAGTGTTTGATGGGGACGTTGTAGAAGGAACTTTACTCTGTATCTAACCCCGTGCTGTACCTGTCCTGGGAGTGTTTGATGGGGACAGTGTAGAGGGTGCTTTACTCTATATCTAACCCCGTGCTGTACCTGTCCTGGGAGTGTTTGATGGGGACAGTGTAGAGGGAGCTTTACTCTGTATCTAACCCCGTGCTGTACCTGTCCTGGGAGTGTTTGATGGGGACAGTGTAGAGGGAGCTTTACTCTGTATCTAACCCCGTGCTGTACCTGTCCTGGGAGTGTTTGATGGGGACAGTGTAGAGGGAGCTTTACTCTGTATCTAACCCCGTGCTGTACCTGTCCTGGGAGTGTTTGATGGGGACAGTGTAGAGGGAGCTTTACTCTGTATCTAACCCCGTGCTGTACCTGTCCTGGGAGTGTTTGATTGGGACAGTGTAGAGGGAGCTTTACTCTGTATCTAACCCCGTGCTGTACCTGTCCTGGGAGTGTTTGATGGGGACAGTGTAGAGGGAGCTTTACTCTGTATCTAAACCGGTGCTGTACCTGTCCTGGGAGTGTTTGATGGGGACAGTGTAAGAGGGAGCTTTACTCTGTATCTAACCCCGTGCAGTACCTGTCCTGGGAGCGTTTGATGGGGACAGTGTAGAGGGAGCTTTACTCTGTATGTAACCCCGTGCTGCACCTGTCCTGGGAGTGTTTGATGGGGACAGTGTAGAGGGTGCTTTATTCTGTATTGAAGCGTGCACACTGTGATCATGTGTTTGAAAAAGTTTGTCTCTCTGTGTTTCAGACCCTACGTCCGTTGATTTGGAGAAGTACCACATTCACGCCATCACCGGAGTGCTTAAGCAATGGCTCCGTGAACTCCCAATCCCGTTAATGACCTTTGCCCTGTACAGTGACTTCCTGCATGCAATTGGTGAGTGGCTGCAGTTTGGATTAGCTTTGTGTATTTCACATTTCTACGGTCTCAATGTTAGAATTGACAGAACCGGAGTAGGCCTTTCAGCCCATCAAGCTTGTGTCAATTTTAGTAAATCTGTCAAATTAATCTCACTCCCTTGCAAAGTTTGCCCTCCAAGTATTTATATCTTTTAAAAGTTTCTATCGAATTTGCTTCCACCGCCCTTTCAGGCAACGCCTTCCAGATCACAGCAACTCGCTGGGTAAAACTTCTCCTGCTCTCCCCCTCTGGTTCTCTTCGCTCTGTGTCCCTCTGGTTCTCTTCGCTCTGTGTCCCTCTGGTTCTCTTCGCTCTGTGTCCCTCTGGTTCTCTTCGCTCTGTGTCCCTCTGGTTCTCTTCGCTCTGTGTCCCTCTGGTTCTCTTCGCTCTGTGTCCCTCTGGTTCTCTTCGCTCTGTGTCCCTCTGGTTCTCTTCGCTCTGTGTCCCTCTGGTTCTCTTCGCTCTGTGTCCCTCTGGTTCTCTTCGCTCTGTGTCCCTCTGGTTCTCTTCGCTCTGTGTCCCTCTGGTTCTCTTCGCTCTGTGTCCCTCTGGTTCTCTTCGCTCTGTGTCCCTCTGGTTCTCTTCGCTCTGTGTCCCTCTGGTTCTCTTCGCTCTGTGTCCCTCTGGTTCTCTTCGCTCTGTGTCCCTCTGGTTCTCTTCGCTCTGTGTCCCTCTGGTTCTCTTCGCTCTGTGTCCCTCTGGTTCTCTTCGCTCTGTGTCCCTCTGGTTCTCTTCGCTCTGTGTCCCTCTGGTTACGAACCCTCCTGCCGCTGGGAGCGCTTTCAAGTAAATTTCCTCTGTCCCCTCGCCAAGGCCTTGACACCTTTCTGAATCTGTGAGTTATAAAAGTTTAGCGTGATGTTTTACTTTTGTTTTCTTTGCCTCTATTTATAAAAATCAGGATCCCGTCTGCCTTTTCTTTTAAACAATTTTTAAAATTTGTTGTGCTACCGTCTGTGTCTGTACACTCTGGTCTCCCTGTTCCTAAGTTCTCTTTAAGATGATATTGTTAGTTGATGTGACCTCTTCCTCATCCTTGCTAGCAAAATGTATCACTTCCCATTTCTACGCTGTGAAACTTTTTTTCCCTCTGTCCATCAGAACACCCAGGGAGACAGGAGCAGCTACAAGCGGTTTACAGCGTCCTGGATCAGCTGCCGGGCCACATTTACTGCACGTTAGAACGCCTCATCTTCCACTTAGTCAAGTAAGAGGAGCGCTGGAAGTGGAGTAACCATGGCGATGGACACATAATCCTGACGAAAGCCACCATTCAAACCTTAACACTCAGACCAGGGGCATCATCTCCTTGTGCTCTCACAGTGGAAAGAGCTGATGTAGAGTATGGGGGGGGGGTCATACCCCCTCCGTTGAAAGGGTTTAGGGCCACACTCTCAGTGGGGAAGGTTGGGGGCTGGGTTGGGGGGTGAGGTGGGGGCTCACATTTGGTGAGGGGCTAAGGGGTGGGATGGCGGGTCAGATTTTCGATGGGTAAGGAGGAGGGAGAGTTGATGCAATAAGCTGAGATTTTCCAAATGATCAACTCTACATCCGAGAAACTACTAAGGATCTGTCAATGGGAACACAAGCTCCTCTCGTCAGCCCACGTGTAGAGAATGACCCCAGGCTGTTTGCTGTTCATCCTCACTGGGACCCTGACCCAGTCTGTGAAGAAACCAGAGAGTTGGCTCCCTGACATTGGGTACCAGCTGTGCCAGGCTGTTTGACGATGAGTGGGCAATCTACCATCTGGTTTGGCAGCGAATTCATTTATTTAAACTGTTGATCATTTCATAATAACGGAAATATTTATTCACTGAGTTTTGTGCTGCTTTAGACAATTCGGGAACACCATTTCCCTGCATTACAATAGTGACTACACTTCAAACCCACTTTGCTAGCTTTGAGTCACTTTGGAACATTGAGGTTGTGAAACTCATGTGGAAATATGAGATTGAGTCATGAGAAAATGGACAGTCTGTGTACACTGCCCCAATCAGCCCAAACCCTTCCCATTCCTCCTTATTGGATAGAATCCCACTGGGTCAAATGTGACTACTTCCCATTCATTCCTGCACTCAGAATTTGAATGGGATAAATCTCATCCCATTGGACAGAATCTCAATAGATTATAATCAAACTCCAAATATTCCCATGATCAAAACTTCAATGGACAGAACCTTTGCCCAATTATCCTAAAGGAAACTCTTTTCCAATCACCCCTCTGTACAGTGGGACTGATTTTGTTTGTTTCCACAGCTGGAGAATCTCCAATCAGTTCCAATCAGATCTAATGTCACTTGCACTGTTACATTAGAATCCCTCAAGGATGGACTCTTGGTCCCTTCCTCTTTATCCCCCCATGTGTTGCCAGTCGGTGACATTATCCACAGCTCTGGGAACAGGTTCCTCATGTCCGTTCATGATATCCAAGACTTGCTGTCTCTCCCCCCCCCCCCCCCCCCCCCTCACCCCTTAGTCAACCCCTCTGCATCCTCTGTGTTGTCTGATATCTAGCCTTGGACAAGTTGCAAATTCTTCAGGCTAAACATTGTCTTTGGACCCTGCCACAACTTCAATCTCTTGACATTGATTTCATCTTCCTCCCCCCAGGCCACTGAGTCATGTTGACTCATCTGAGCGTCTGACCAGGATTTCCTTCGGCTGCTTCCGTAGTCCCATTCCGTTTCAGCTCCTCCTTACACTCATCTGTTCTTGAACCCTCACCTGCTTTTTTGTAAACTCCCAACGTGTGAATATTCTGGCCCAGCCTCCTACTTTCCACCCTCTGAAAACTTGAGCTCATCTAAATCTCTGCTGCCTGAATGCTGCGTTCCTCTGCCTCTGACCTTTTCCATAAGAGCTAGGAGCAGGAGGAGGCCATTCAGCCCCTCGAGCTGCTCCGCTATTCAATACAATCACAGCTGATCTCATCTCGGCCTCAACTCCACTTTCCTGCCCGTTCACCATCGCCCTTCAACCCCATTACTCATTAAAAATCTGTCCACCTCTTCCCTAAATTTACTCAAAGTTCCGGCTTCCACCGCGCTCTGAGGGAGTGAATGCCACAGACTGGTGCCACTTTGAGGGAAGTAATTTCTCCTCATCTCGGTTTTAAATCTGCCCCCCCCTTATTCTAAAACTGTGACCTCTTGTTCGAGATTGTCCCACAAGAGGAAACATCCTCTCCACGTCTACTTTGTCAATCCCCCTTATCATCTTATCCACCTCAATTAGATCTCCGCTCATTCTTCTGAACTCCAGGGAGTATCGGCCTAAACTGCCCAATCTCTCTTCGTAAGACAAACCTCTCATCTCTGGAGTCAACCTAGTGAACCTCCTCTGAACCGCCTCCGATGCAACTCCATCCCTCCTCAAGTAAGGAGACCAAAACTGTACACAGTATTCTAAATGCGGTCTCACTAATGCTTTGTACGGCAGCAGCAACACTTCACTGCTTTTATATTCCATTTCTTTAGCAATAAATGCCAAGATTCTATTTGCCTTCCTTATTACCCGCTGTACCTGCACACGAGCTTTCTGTGATTCATGCACAAGGACACCCAGATCCCTCTGCACTGAAGCACTCTGAAGTTTCTCTCCATTTAGATAATTGCCTTTGTATTTTTCCTACCAAAATGGATAACTTCACACTTATTCACGTTAAACTCCATCTGCCACATTTTGCCCCATTCACTTCACCTATCCTTATCCAGTTGTAAATATCTTATTCCATTGTCACAGCTTACTATCCCACTCATTTTAGTGTCTTCTGCAAATTGGCTATGGTACCTACTAACTCTGCATCTAAATCATTCATATAGATTGTGATTAGTTGGGGCCCGAGGACTGAACCTTGTAGCCCCCCTCCCCCCCCCCCCCCCAGTTACATCTTGCCAACCCAAGAAAGACCCATTTATCCTGACTCTGTTTTCTGTTAGTTAGCCAATCCTCTATCCAAGCTAATAACCATTGGTGACCATATCTTCAGGTAGTCTAAGATCTGGAATTTCCTCATTATACCTTTCTGCCTCTCTACATAAAGTGGAGATGCCGGCGTTGGACTGGGGTAAGCACAGTAAGAAGTCTCACAACACCAGGTTAAAGTCCAACAGGTTTATTTGGTAGCACAAGCTTTCGGGGTGTCACTCCAAAAGCTTTTGCTACCAAATAAACCTGTTGGACTTCAACCTGGTGTTGTGAGACTTCTTACTGTCTCTACATAAAACCATCTCTGACCAAGCTTTTGGCCACTCCTTCTTGATCTTGGTATCCATCTTGTTCTGCGTAGCTTCTGTGAAGTGCTTTGAGAGAACTTGTTTGTTGGAAGCACAAAATAAATGCAAGTTGTTGTACAAAATGTCAATGAGCCAAACATTTACCTAATTAGTCGCAATGGAACCAACTACTTCCTGTCACTTTAAGGAGCTGGGAACATGATTGTGAGCTCTCTGTTCCGGCTGGTGTTGTTGTGAAGTTGGGGTCTCTCCCCTCACCATGATTGTACTGTTGGTTTCAGAGTGGCTGTTTTGGAAGAGATGAATCGTATGTCTCCCAACGCTTTGGCGATTGTCTTTGCACCGTGCATTCTCCGTTCACCAGACAACTCGGATCCACTGACAAGTATGAAAGATGTCTCCAAGACAACCATGTGGGTTTTCATCTGATCTTATTCCACTGTGAAACTAATACTGTATTCAGAGAGAGAGAGAGAGAGAGAGAATACTGAGGTTCCCGGCACTGGTGTGTGTGCGCGCGTGCATGTGCTCGAGTCTGACACAGTCTATGGCAGTACTGAGAGAATGCTGCACTGCCAGAGGTGCCACCTTTCTGATGAGACTTTAAATCAAGGCTCCATCTGTTCCATTGTTACACTCCTGATAGCCAATGGTGAAGTAGAATCCAAAGCCAGTCTTTACTTGGGATAGGTTTATTCACAGTGTAAAACAATACCGGTATATATCTCCTGACGCTACTCTCTCCCTCTCAGTACATGTCTCTTTATATGTGCTTGAGTAACTATCGAATCAGTGCCCTCCACCTGTATGCACTTAACCTCAATTGATACAATTAACACCATGGCACTATTCAGCGCATTAACGTTCCCTTAGTGCCCTGGCTGATTTCTATCCCTCAACCAACATCTCTCAAACTGATTACGTGGCCGTTATCAAATTCCATGTTTGTGGAATCTTGCTGTGCGCAAATTGGCTACTGAATTTTCCACATAACAGTGACTACACTTTGGCTGTGTAGATATACGAGGCAGTTTTTATACACAGAGGGTGGTGGGTGCCTGGAACTCGTTGCCAGGGGAGGTAGTGGAAGCGGATACGGTAGTGACTTTTAAGGGGCGATTTGACAAATACATGAATAGGATGGGAATAGAGGGATATGGTCCCCGGAAGGGTAGGGGGTTTTAGTTCAGTCGGGCAGCATGGTCGGTGCAGGCTTGGAGGGCCGAAGGGCCTGTTCCTGTGCTGTAATTTTCTTTGTTCTTTAAATGTAAGTCCTGGCTTTCTGACTGGTACTTTGTGGGTTGATATGATTTGCTGTATTTGATAGTTTGTGTGTGTTTTGGTTACAGGTGTGTTGAGCTCCTGATCACGGAACAGATGCAGAAATACAAAATCAAAATGGATGGAATTGCTCAGTTGGAGACGGAGGAACAGCTTGCAGTTCGCCGCCTCTCCCTCCTCCGCGTAAGGCAGCAAAATCACATTTAATTTTTAAAATTTGTTCGCGGATGTGAACGTTACTGGGCCAGCATTTGTTGTCCATCCCAAGTTGCCCCTGACCTGAGTGCCTCGCTGGGTCTTTTCAGAGGGAGTTAAGGTCAACCACATTGCTGTGGATCTGGAGTTACACCGGGTAAGGACGGCAGATTTCCTTCCCTAAAGGACATTAGTGACCCAGATGGGTTTTTACAAAAATCGACAATGATTTCATGGTCGTCATTATATCTTTAATTCCAGATTTCTATTGAATTCAGATTTCACCATCTGCCGTGGTGGGATTTGAACCCGGGTCACCAGAGCATTTCCCCCGAATCTCTGGATTACTAGTCCAGTGATAATACCACTACACCACCACCTTAGTATAGAGGAACAGGACGGGGCCCTTCAGTTCCCTTGAGCCTGATGTCTGTGAAGTAAAGGAGGCCATTGAGCCCCCTTCAACCTGTTGTACATGAACCTGAGGAGGCCATTCAGCCCCTTTGAATCTGTTGTACCAGATAGATACTGTTCACTGCAGCCAAGAGCGAGAGTCCCAAAGGTTGTATTACCTACCTGGTGGGAAAGAATCCAGGTGTTGGGGTTAATGTGGGTACCTACTACACAAGTAGGAACAAAAAAGAGGTTCAGAGTATGAGTAGCTAGGGATCAAATCAAAACGCTGACCTAAAAATGTAATAATCTCTGGATTACTACCTGAGCCTCCAGTAAACTGGCTCAGGATGAATCAGATCCAAGAGTCGATGGCTCTAAGATCGGTGTGGGGGAAAGGGCTTTGATTCCTGGGGCACTGGCTCCAGTACTGGGGAAAGAACGTACAAAAATAGCAGGAGTAGGCCATTCAGCCCTTCCAATCCATTCCACAATTCAATAGGATCATGGCTAATCTTGTACATCTGCACCATTTCCTGCACTATCCCCGTATTACCCGATGTTTTTAACACATAGAAACCTATAGATTTAGTCTTAAACTTGCTTGATGACTGAGCGACCACTGTCCTCTGGCGCAGAGAATTCCAGAGATTCACAACCCTCTGAGTGAAGAAATTCCTCCTCATTTCAATCTTAAATGGAGGTCCAGAACATTGGGAAAATTGAAGAAATTAGCAAAGGATGTCTAAAAGCAGAATAAAGAGGGAAAAATCGCAGGATAGGAAAACTAGCAAGATATATAAAAACAGACTGTATAAGCTTCTACAATATATCAAAAGGAAAAGAGTAGCTAAAGTGAGTGAGAGAGGATGAGGCAGGAGAAATGATAACGGGAAAGTAGGAAACGGTTGAGACTTTGTCCCAAGTATTTTGTGTCTGAGAAAATGCTGGAAAATCTCAGCAGGTCTGACGGCATCTGTAGGGAGAGAATAGAGCAAATGTTTCGCGCCGAGATGACCCTTCGTCAGAACATCCGCAGTATTTTGCTTTCATTTTGTGTCTGACTTGCGTTAGAGGCATCTCAAGATTAGAAGAAATCACAAAACCAAAGGAAGTAAAATAATCACAATCATTAGAGAGAAAGCACCTGGATAACTCATGGGATAAAGGTTGACAATCCTCCCCGGAACTCATGGCTTTCCTCCCAGGGTCTTCAGAACCACACAGCGCAGAAGAGGCCCTTCGGCCCATTGAGTCTGCACCAACACACGAGAAACACCTGACCTCCTACCTAATCCCACTTGCCAGCACTCGGCCCATAGCCCTGAATGTTATGATGTGCCAAGTGCTCATCCAGGTACTTTTTAAAGGATGTGAGGCATCCCGCCTCCACCACCCTCCCAGGCAGCGCATTCCAGACCGTCACCACCCTCTGGGTAAAAAGGTTTTTCCTCACATCCCCACCTAAACCTCCTGCCCCTCGCCTTGAACCTATCTCCCCTCGTGACTGACCTTTCAACTAAGGGGAACAGCTGCTCCCTATCCACCCTGTCCATGACCCTCATAATCTTGGACACCTCGATCAGGTCGGCCCCTCAGCCTTCTCTGCTCCAACAAAAACAACCCAAGCCTATCCAACCTCTCTTCATAATTTAAGTGTTCCATCCCAGGCAGCATCCTGGTGAATCTCCTCTGCACCCCCTCCAGTGCAATCACACCCTTCCTATAATGTGGCGACCAGAACTGTATCTGTGTTACAAAGCAAATTACTGTGGATGCTGGAATCTGAAACCAAAAGAGAAAATGCTGGAAAATCTCAGCAGGTCTGGCAGCACCTCCTCCTTACAGATGCTGCCAGATCTGCTGAGATTTTCCAGCATTTTCTCTTTTGGCACTTTATCTGTGGCCTCACCAAAGTTCTATCCAACTCCAACATGATTTCCCTGCTTTTGTAATCTATGCCTCGATTGATAAAGGCAAGTGTCCCATATGCAATTTTCACCACCCTACTAACATGCCCTTCTGTCTTCAGAGATCTGTGGACAAACATGCCAAGGTCCCTTTGTTCCTCAAAACTTGCTAATATCATGGCGTTCATTGGAGTCTCTGGCTCCACCTGTAAATGGCCCCCATCATCACTAATGGCCTTACCTGGTTATCCTCTACCCATTGGTGTATTTATAGAATATCATGGAACTTTCCCTTTTACCAGCCAGAGCTTTCTCGTATCCCCTCTTTACTCTCCTAATTGCCACCTTCCAGGATTCAATAAAGTGCCATTTCATAGGATAAAAGCTCATGGTGTTGGGGTGGTCAGATGATTGGGTAATCAACAGGAAACAGATATTGGAGATAAATGGATCATTTTCAGGTTGGCAAACTGTAACTAGTGGCGAGCCACAGGGATCAGCGCTGGGGAATCAACTATTTCCAATCTACGTTATTGACTTGGATGAAGAGATCCATTATTGCAACCAAATTGGCCAGTGATATAAAGATGGCTCAAAGCTGGTTGCGAGGAGGATAGAGTCTACACAGGAATATAGATGGACAAGGTGAGTGGGCAAAATTTGGCAGATGGATTATAATGTAGTGAGGTGTCCACTTTGGTGGGAATAATGGAAAAGCAGATTATTAATTAAATGGCAAATGCTGCGATACAGGGGATCTGGGTGTCATTTTACATAAATTCATAAGATATAGGAGCAGAATTAGGCCATTTGGCCCATCGAGTCCCCTTCGCCATTCAATCATGGCTGATATGCTCCTCATCCCCATTTTCCTGCCTTCTCCCCATAACCCTTCAACCCATTACCAATTAAAAATCTGTCAAACTCCTCCTTAAATTTACTCACTGTCCCAGCATCCACTGCACTTTGGGGCAGCGAATTCCACAGATTCACAACCCTTTGGGAGAAGTACACAAATCCCAAAATGTTAGTATGCAGATAGAGCAAGTAATTAAGAAAGCAGATGGCTTGTTGTCCTTTATGGCATGGGAGATGGAGTATAAAAGTAGAGGTGTCTTACTACAACTGTACAGAGCGTTGGTGAGACTGTCTCTAGAATATTGTGTGCAGTTTCCATCTCCTGCATCAGATACCGAGAAGGCTGATTCCTGGGATGAAGGAGGTTTATCTCAGAAGGAAAGGTTGAGCAGGGAGTGGCATGGTGGCACAGTGGTTAGCACTGCTGCCTTACAGCTCCAGGGACCCGGGTTAGATTCTAGTCTCAGGTCACTGTCTGTGGAATTTGCACGTTCTCCCTGTGTCTGCATGGGTTTCCTCCGGGTGCTCCGGTTTCCTCGCACAGTCCAAAGATGTGCGGGTTAGAACATAGAACATTGCAGCGCAGTACAGGCCCTTCGGCCCTCGATGTTGCGCCAACCTGGGTTAGGTGGATTGGTCATGCTAAATTGACCCAAGTGTCGGGGGGATTTGCAGGGTAAATACGTGGGGTCGTGGAAGTAGGGCCTGGGTGCTATTGTGGTTGGTGCAGACTCGATGGGCCGAATGGCCTCCTTCTGCACTGTAGGGATTCTATGATTCTAGGTTGGGCCTCCACTTGTTGGAGGTGAGAAGAATGAGAGACAATCTGATTGAAACATGTAAGGTTCTGAGGAGGCAAGACAGAGCGGATGCTGAAAGCATGCTGCTCCTCATGGAGGGATCTGGATCTGGAAGATCAAGTTAAAAATAAAGGTTCTCACATTTAAGGGTCAGTGAAGGAGAAGCTTCTTTTAGTGTTTTGGTTTATCTTCCACAGAGAGCAGTGGTCATTGAATACATTTAAGGTTGACCTAGATAGGTTTCTGATCAGCAACTGGACTAAGGGCTTGGGATTCAAGCAGGAAACTGGTGTTAAGGTTGCAAATCAAATCAACTATGATCTTATTGAATGTTGGAGCCAGCTCAATGGGCTGAATGGCTTCCTCTGGTTAATAAGATCACTCAGGAGTGGGAGGCCATTCAGCCCATTGAACCTGTATCTCTAACAGAAGGATCTAGTGCTAAACAATTATTGTTTTTTGGACCTGAAGGAGTTTTTCTCCCTGGGGTTTTGTCACTTTGTAATTTGAGTTTGATTGGCTGACTGTCCTGGTCTGAATGGCAGCTGAACAGAAGATGCCAGTAACCAATAGCTGTGGGGAGTCAGGGTCAGCTGACTGGGAGGGGGCAGTGTCTTCTCCTGTGTCAACCCTCCTTTTTGGTGTGGGGTCGATTGAAGAATTTGCTCTGTTGATGTTTCTGTTCTGATCTTGTATTTGACGGTGATCTGATTGGGACAATGTTTGGTGCCTTCTCTCTCTCTCACTGTCTCACTCTCACTCTCCAGCTCTGGCCTCTTGAAGTTGGGTTCTCTGCTCCATACGATGGGGTGCTGGTAGGTACTGGGCTGGTTCGTTTGACCCTTTCTCCGCATGTTCTCTTTTCATTCCTTAGTTATCGCATGAAACCAACCCCTCCCGCACTCAACTCCATCACTAGCAACCGCCTGTTCACATTGCATGTGTTGTTGTGTTTGTCCCCTGCCCCCTCATAATGCTCGCTTCATCTGCAAACTCTCCGATTGGATTTTTCACTCCATGCCCCCCCCCCCCCGCCAGCTGTCCCATTGGTCTGGTGTTGCCAAGGCAACCTTCTGTCCCTTTGGCGTGGAAGCAAGTGGATATGAGATGCATTATTAATCGCTGCAAATGCCTACAATCTCAGCCAACATTTGGTAGTGAGAGTTGACAAATTGACTCACTAAAAGATGCAGCAAATCTCATGGCTGATGGTCTGGCTGAAGACTGCTCTCCAGTGATCTCGCCCCTCCCCAAATCCACCCCTCTCACTCCCACCTTCACCCTCGCCAGCTAGGAGCTGGCTACCCCTGTGGAGAGACAGAGCCAAGCTGTGGCCTGTGGGTGAGATCGTATATATTGAAAGTTGTAATAGTCAGTTCTACAATTCAAGCCTTCCCCTCGATCCACTCCCGAAGCCTCCTCCTGGGGTCAGGTTTTACAGACACACCTTTCTCCTGCTGGCCGTCACCCTGTCCACATGCACACGGGTGTCACTGGGTCAGGATTAAGAGCTGGATCCGGGGCTGAGATGTATCCCTCAGTCCCTATTGTCCCAAGGACCCAGATATCAGCCTGCCCAACGGAAGCATGGATCACAGAGATCAGGAGCCTTGATCATTTTCCCCCATCTCCTTTCAGAACAAAGGACCTCGTAGTCCAAAAGCCATTGAGGAGAAGCCCCAAAAGTTGGGAAGCCTGGATGAGGAAGAGCCTTCAGACACTGACATGGAACATGAAGAGGAAAGTTTGATCGAGCGAATCCAATCGATAAAGGAAGAGAGGTGAGTTAAGAACTGCATCATTTTGCGAGGCATTGGCTCTCACTGGAGTACGGGTTCCACACACATTGGCTCTCACTGGGGTACGGGTTCCACACACACTGACTCTCACTGGGGTACGGGTTCCACACACGCTGACTCTCACTGGGGTACGGGTTCCACACACACTGGCTCTCACTGGGGTACGGGTTCCACACACGCTGACTCTCACTGGGGTACGGGTTCCACACACGCTGAATCTCACTGGGGTACGGGTTCCACACACACTGACTCTCACTGGGGTACGGGTTCCACACACATTGGCTCTCACTGGGGTACGGGTCCCACACACAATGACTCTCACTGGGGTACGGGTTCCACACACATTGGCTCTCACTGGGGTACGGGTTCCACACACACTGACTCTCACTGGGGTACGGGTTCCACACACACTGACTCTCACTGGGGTACGGGTCCCACACACACTGACTCTCACTGGGGTACGGGTCCCACACACGCTGACTCTCACTGGGGTACGGGTCCCACACACACTGACTCTCACTGGGGTACGGGTTCCACACACGCTGACTCTCACTGGGGTACGGTCCCACACACGCTGACTCTCACTGGGGTACGGGTCCCACACACACTGACTCTCACTGGGGTACGGGTCCCACACACACTGACTCTCACTGGGGTACGGGTCCCACACACACTGACTCTCACTGGGGTACGGGTCCCACACACACTGACTCTCTCTGGGGTACGGGTCCCACACACACTGACTCTCTCTGGGGTACGGGTCCCACACACACTGACTCTCTCTGGGGTACGGGTCCCACACACACTGACTCTCTCTGGGGTACGGGTCCCACACACACTGACTCTCTCTGGGGTACGGGTCCCACACACACTGACTCTCTCTGGGGTACGGGTCCCACACACACTGACTCTCTCTGGGGTACGGGTCCCACACACACTGACTCTCACTGGGGTACGGGTCCCACACACACTGACTCTCACTGGGGTACGGGTCCCACACACACTGACTCTCACTGGGGTCTGGGTCCCACACACACTGACTCTCACTGGGGTCTGGGTCCCACACACACTGACTCTCACTGGGGTACGGGTCCCACACACACTGACTCTCACTGGGGTACGGGTCCCACACACACTGACTCTCACTGGGGTACGGGTCCCACACACACTGATTCTCATTGGGGTACGGGTCCCACACACACTGACTCTCACTGGGGTACGGGTCCCACACACACTGACTCTCACTGGGGTACGGGTCCCACACACACTGACTCTCACTGGGGTACGGGTCCCACACACACTGACTCTCACTGGGGTACGGGTCCCACACACACTGACTCTCTCTGGGGTACGGGTCCCACACACACTGACTCTCTCTGGGGTACGGGTCCCACACACACTGACTCTCTCTGGGGTACGGGTCCCACACACACTGACTCTCACTGGGGTACGGGTTCCACACACACTGACGGGTTGGTTAATAGAATAGAATCCCTACAGTGCAGAAGTAGGCCATTCGGCCCATTGAGTCTGCACCGACCACAGTCCCACCCAGGCCCCACTCCTGCAACCCCATACATTCATCCCGCTAATCCCACTGACACTAAGGGCCAATTTGGCATGGCCAATCAATATAATCCACACATTTTTGGACGATGGGTGGAAACCAGAGCACCCGGAGGAAACCCGTCATAGATGCATCATAGAAAGCACCCTTTCCGGATGTATCACAGCTTGGTACGGCTCCTGCTCTGACCAAGACCGCAAGAAACTACAAAAGGTCGTGAATGTAACCCAGTCCATCACGCAAACCAGCCTCCCATCCGTTGATTCCATCTACATTTTTCCCACATCTCAGCAAAGCAGCCAGCATAATTAAGGATCCCTCATACCCTGGACACTCTCTCTTCCATCTTCTTCTTTGGGGCAAGAGATCCAAAGTCTGAGGTTACCTACCAACCAACTGAAGAACAGTTTCTTCTCTGCTGCATCAAACTTTTGACTGGATCTACCTTCTATTAAGTTGACCTTTCTCTACACCCTAGCTGTGACTGTAACACTACATTCTGCACCCTCTCCTTTCCTTCTCTATGAACGGTATGCTTTGTCTGCATAGCGCGCAAGAATCAATACTTCTCACTGTATACTAATACATGCGACAATAATAAATCAAATCAAAAGCAGGTGCAATGGTTTAGCTCCAAAATACAATCGATTATCAAGATGGAAGTGAAGCGATGAACAACTTTGGTCAAATATCCAAATTATCTTTGTTGCTGTTTCTGTTTTTAGTAGCCCTTCTTATCAACAAAGGGATTGTAGATGAACAATAATTTCACAGCAGGCAGGAAATTGCTGAGATATATGATCAATGTTGAAGAATAAGGGGCAACTCGGGTGAGGGGTTTATGGTGATTAAAATAGTTGATAAGCAGGGAGAAAGTATCTACTCTGCTGTGGACAACCCAGAACGTGGCTGAATTTAACCTTCAAATGAGAGTTCTGCCAGTCAGTGGCGAGGTTGGAATCATCGTCTAGGACCATAGAATCCCCACAGTGCACAAGCAGGCAATTTGGCTCATCGATTCGGCAGACACTCTGTCCAAAACCGCACTACCCCTCTCACCCCGCACATTTACCTCACTAATTTCCATAACCTACACACCTTTGGTCACTAAGGGGCAATTTAGCGTCGTCAATCCACCTAACCTGCACATCTTTGGACACCAAGGGGCAACCTATCATGGCCAATCCACACACACTGCCTCTCACTGGGGTACGGGTTCCACACACACTGACTCTCTGCTCTCTCTTACAGGGATCAGCTGACACTTGAACTCCCGGAGTTGGAACAGAGAGGTTCTGATGAGGAAAACATGGACTCGGAGGCCTCTCTCAGTATGGAGAGTCTACTCGACGATCGGCCAGTGCAAGGGGAGGCCGGAGGTCAGTAAAAAGTAGGTTGCAACCTTGTATACTTACAAATCTCCAAGGTTCTTTTAGCTGTGTGTGTGTGTATGGAGTAGTTCAGTGTGATTTGTACATTAGACAGCGCAACCCATATCTTTGTACAAGCTGTGGTGAGATGGGTGTCAAACTCATTGGTGTAAATAAATGCTCTTTCTCTCTGTCTCCCTCCAGGTGCGGCAGTGTTCAAGTTCACAGGAAAGCTCCGACCTTTGCCTCAGTCTGTGCCCTCGCTCCAGCCTCCACCTGGCCTCACTGAGCAGCGAACTCCCCTGAATGAACCCGAGGCTCCGCCAGCTCGCCCATCTCTTGTACAACGACGTGCCTTTTCCATGCTTTCGAGCATCAAGTTACCTCGGCGCAATGCTGCACTGCCCACGCGAAACATCAAACTGCCCCCCGGCATGGTCAGCACCGTTGGCCGTATCTCTGCGGAAGCAGGCACTGCGGATGGACAGCGCCAGTTGCAGGTGCTGACTGTACGGCGACGCGAGCTGCCATCGCGACGATCTGACAACATTCGCTCCATGTTTATTGCTGCACCTGAACTCCAACTCTTGGCTCAGACTGACGATGTCAAACCAACTCCAGCAAAGGTCCAGCGCCGCTTTTCTGACCCATTGTCGGAGCTTCCTCTTGATGCTGATGCATCCGGCCTGTAACATTCCCCTTGCCTGTGGGAGCAAGCACTGGACTTTCCCAGGTTCATAGGCACACCTCACTCTTGTCATTCCCATCTTGACCTGCTGCCCAGTGCCCGGGTCAAGAGTGGGCGATTACCCAGACCACAACTGAGTGTTTGAGAGAGAATGAGTGATTGCTGGGCTGAGTGTATGAATGAATGGCCATGGGGGAGAGAGTGACTGCCTGGGCTGAGAGAACCTCACTTTGAACATTGTGTGTAATGTATTTTACAGTAAAGCTCTCAGCTACATGAGGGACTATCAGATCAGTTAAGACTGTGGGGCTCCTTCCCTGGGTGTTGAGAAGGTTATTCTCCTGTCTCTCTCCCCATGCCAGTGTGTAACCATTTCTCCAGTGGCAAACTACATTTTTTTAATATAAATAAATGCAATTGTTGTTTGTGTTGGCCACGTCTATTGGCCTGAGTACAAAACCCTGCAGCTTTAAACTGCTCCAATCCATTGGCCACCTTGTCAATGAGAGGCTTGACTTTTTATTCAAATATATAATTTTACACAGTGCACCTCTCCTCCACAGATATGAGAGAGGAAGTTTACTATGTATAAGTAATTTTAAGGTAATTTATGAAGCAGAGACAGTTATTTGATGCAATAATTAATTAGGTTGAAAAAGGTATAGAACATAGAACATAGAAAGTCACAGCACAAACAGGCCCTTCGGCCCACAAGTTGCGCCGATCACATCCCCACCTCTAGGCCTATCTATAGCCCTCAATCCCATTAAATCCCATGTACTCATCCAGAAGTCTCTTAAAAGACCCCAACGAGTTCGCCTCCACCACCACCGACGTCAGCCGATTCCACTCACCCACCACCCTCTGAGTGAAAAACTTACCCCTGACATCCCCCCTGTACCTACCCCCCAGCACCTTAAACCTGTGTCCTCTCGTAGCAACCATTTCAGCCCTTGGAAATAGCCTCTGAGAGTCCACCCTATCCAGACCCCTCAACATCTTGTAAACCTCTATCAGGTCACCTCTCATCCTTCGTCTCTCCAGGGAGAAGAGACCAAGCTCCCTCAACCTATCCTCATAAGGCATGCCCCCCAATCCAGGCAACATCCTTGTAAATCTCCTCTGCACCCTTTCAATGGCTTCAACATCTTTCCTGTAATGAGGAATATACCAGTTGAGCAAGCCCAGTTTGTACAGAGTTGATGGCAGCTTGTGATAGCAGCATTCTGCTCTCACGCCCTGTGTTCAGGAACTTTTCCCTGGTTTCTGCCTCAGTGACATGCCCCCTGGCCTGGGATCATCTGTAACAAACCCTGCTGAAGGTCCAGATCCTGACCTCTTCTGAACCCTTGACACAAGGCACCATCCTTCCAATTTAGGAATGTCCGCATGGAGGCCTGAACCAGGTGACCCTGACTTTCCAGGGACTGGTAGAATGATTCTCTGTTTGGCTAATCTCAGGAGTTCTACACCATACAGAAAATATCAGTTTATTAAAAGACCCCCCATTCCTTAAGTTAGTGTTTAGCTTGGTCGACCAAGTTTGGGGTTTGGTGTGCAGTTTTATCTCTGGGAGGTGACTTTTCTGTTTATTTAGTGCAAATATAGTGAAGCAGCCTGAACTTGAAGACCTGCAGTGACCAAAAGCTTAGACTGGGTGGACTTTAAGCAGCATCTTATCAGGTGCAAAGATCGAGGCAGAGAGATTGGGAGGGGAAGTTCCAGAGCTTAGAGCCTAGTCTCCCTCAGCATCAGCCTAGATTATACACTCAAGGCTGAAAGTGGAGCAAAGATGTTACAAGTATATTTGTCTGCAAGGAAGAGGGAATTCACAGCAGGCAATGAATGACTTGACAAGTTAACAGTCACAGGCTGATCATTTTTAGAAACACAATGAGCTGAAACATCACTGTTCTTCAAGGAGCCCACAGACCAATTACAGGAAGACACTTCTCTGATTTGGTGACAATTGGCCAAAGCTTTTGAGAGACTGTGCTGACAGGTTAATGTTCACAGGTGGATGAGCCAGTATACTGAATGGTCAAAACTCTCTCAAGCTGTGCTTAGACAACAGTCCTCTTGATTTGAGATTAGATCACTGTCCTCTCTGTCCCTCCATATAGGGGAACCTTTTACCTTTGATCAGGGGACAAGAGACCTCACATCTGGCCAGATTGAACTTGTGCACTGGCTAACCATTCGGGGCAATTAGGAGATGGGGAAAGACAGGCTGCTGCTTATGACAGCTGATGGAGTTCTGCTGCATGCTTGCATGTTGCTTCACACGCCTCCTAGCACAAGACAATCAGAGCAGCAAAAAACACACACAAAACATTCAAAAAATGTCCAAGTGTATTAGCCTTTGGCACAGCTTTGTAAAGATTCAGGTGGGAACAGCAGTGCACAGTGTGGTGCTGACCCATGTAGACCAAAATAGTACCAGATGTGATCTGTCTACTGAGTTAGTTGCAACCTCAGACACAGAATTCAATAGAAATATTTTTATTATAATTCTATAAACATTTGAGATAAATTTATCTTCACAGCAAGCTCCATGCCCCCAAGAAATAAATTAACATCAAATCAAAACAGAGTTATATCAACCAATCAGCAGCCAATACATGCTCCAAATGACTCATTTTTAATGGAATAGATTGGCTTGGTTCCTTTAAATTTATTTACAATACCTGAATAGGAGGCTCAATGTTCTGGAATGGGGGAAGAGAACATGTTCAAAAATATTTAGCTTATAATTACGGCCTGTCTCTAAGAGTTTCAGTATGGCCGCTCACCCACTGTTAGGTTCTTGCAGCAACGATGACAGACACTGCCACACCTCCAATCGCTGCCACTGTTGCTCCAAACAGCCACTTCCATGGAATCTTCTGGAAAAGCAGAGATGAGGACAACAGGTCACTCGCACCGAGACACAGAAATGACCCTTTCCTGATGGTCAATGTGTTACTTTATCCTCTTTCCAACCCCGAGCAAGAGGGGCCAAGCTCGTGCAACAGATCAGCTCGGGATCCGAATCAGACGGGGGATTAAAACTGTGCAGCATTGTAGTAAAAACTGCAATTCTCCATTCGGAAAGAAATGTAAAACATTGTGTCTGTTCCTCAAAGTTATGAATGTCAGTGGTGGGTGCCAGCATGGGGTTAGATACAGAGTAAAGCTCCCTCTACACTGTCCCCATCAAACACTCCCAGGACAGGTACAGCATGGGGTTAGATACAGAGTAAAGCTCCCTCTACACTGTCCCCATCAAACACTCCCAGGACAGGTACAGCACGGGGTTAGATACAGAGTAGAGTCACAGAGGTTTACAGCATGGAAACAGGCCCTTCAGCCCAACTTGTCCATGCCGCCCTTTTTTTTTTAAAACCCCTAAGCTCATCCCAATTGCCCGCATTTGGCCCATATCCCTCTATACCCATGTAACTGTCTAAATGCTTTTTAAAAGATAAAATTGTACCCGCCTCTACTACCTCTGGCAGCTTGTTCCAGACACTCACCACCCTCTGTGTGAAACAATTGCCCCTCTGGACACTTTTGTAAGTCTCCCCTCTCACCTTAAACCTATGCCCTCTAGTTTTAGACTCCCCTACCTTTGGGAAAAGATATTGACTATCTACCTTGTCTATGCCCCTCATTATTTTATAGACCTCTACAAGGTCACCCCTCAGCCTCCTACGCTCCAGAGAGAAAAGTCCCAGTCTATTCAGCCTCTCCTTATAACTCAATCCATCAAGTCTCAGTAGCATCCTAGTAAATCATTTCTGCACTCTTTCTAGTTTAATAATATCCTTTCTATAATAGGGTGACCAGAATTGCACACAGTATTCCAAGTGTAACCTTACCAATGTCTTGTACGACTTCAACAAGACGTCCCAACTCCTGTATTCAATGTTCTGACCGATGAAACCAAGCATGCCTTCTTCACCACTCTGTCCACCTGTGACTCCACTTTCAAGGAGCTATGAACATGTACCCGTAGATCTCTTTGTTCTGTAACTCTCCCCAATGCCCTACCATTAACTGAGTAAGTCCTGCCCTGGTTCAATCTACCAAAATGCATCACCTCGCATTTGTCTAAATTAAACTCCATCTGCCATTCGTCAGAGGGAGTAAAGCTCCCTCTACACTGTCGCCATCAAACACTCCCAGGACAGGTACAGCACGGGGTTAGATACAGAGTAAAGCTCCCTCTACACTGTCCCCCATCAAACACTCCCAGGACAGGTACAGCACGGGGTTAGATACAGAGTAAAGCTCCCTCTACACTGTCCCCATCAAACACTCCCAGGACAGGTACAGCACGGGGTTAGATACAGAGTAAAACTCCCTCTCCATCTCAGGTGAGCATTCCTATTGTGTGAAGATTTTTATGGGGACGCTACCTGTAACCTGTATGATTGGACAATATGTTTGTAATTCACATACCCATGGTGGTGGTGATGTGGAGGAGCGAAGGGGCACAGCCATGTTTCCGAGCATCTTCCGACACATGGCCTGTTCCATGCTCCGCTGCTCCGACTGTTTCCTCAGCAACTGGGTCAGCTCAGCTTGAATCGCCTGCAGATCGGGAGCAACAGCGACTGTTTAAAAAAAATCACAGAAAATTCCAAACAAAGCACGTGGCCAACCACAGTCAGAATGAATTCAGAAAGGGCAGATCCTACGTGCAGGGAACTGGTGATCTAGAGGATTGCGGGATCTCCAATATGCAGATTTCCCAAAGACATTGGTTAATGTTCAGGTGAAAGGCGGTTAGTTTAACTCTGATATGTTGATGCAGAGTTAGAGAATGGCTAATAACTGGAGGAAGATTTATTACAGTGCAGGTTTGGATACAAAACCGGCTCGGTCAAAGAAGACAGAGGGTAGCAGTGGAAGGGTGTGTTTCTGAATGGAGGGCTGTGACAAGTGGTGTTCCTCAGAGATCAGCGCTGGGACCTTTGCTGTTTGTAATATATATATAAATGATTTGGAGGAAAATGTAACTGGATTGATTAGTAAGTTTGCGGACGACACCAAGGTTGATGAATTTGCGGATAGCGATAAGGACCATCAGAGGATACAGCAGGATATAGATCAGTTGGAGACTTGGGCGGAGAGATGGCAGATGGAGTTTAATCCGGACAAATGTGAGGTAATGCATTTTGGAAGGTCTAATACAGATGGGAAATATACAGTAAATGGCAGAACCCTTAAGAGTATTGATAGAGGGATCTGGGTGTACAGGTACACAGGTCACTGAAAGTGGCAATGCAGGTGGAGAAGGTGATGACAAAGGCATACGGCATGCTTGCCTTCATTGGCCGGGGTATCGAGTTTAAAAATTGGCAAGTCATGTTGCAGCTTCATAGAACCTTAGGCCGCACTTGGAATAGTGTGTTCAATTCTGGTCGCCACACGACCAGAAGGATGTGGAGGCTTTGGAGAGGGTACAGAAAAGATTTACCAGGATGTTGCCTGGTATGGAGGGCATTAGCTATAAGGAGAGGTTGGAGAAACTTGGTTTGTTCTCACTGGAACGACAGAGGTTGAGGGGCGACCTGATAGAAGTCTACAAGATTATGAGGGGCATGGACAGAGTGGATAGTCAGAAGTTTTTTCCCAGGGTGGAAGAGTCAATTACTAGGGGGCATAGGTTTAAGGTGCGAGAGGCAAGGTTTAAAGGAGATGTACAAGGCAGATTTTTTTTTTTTACACAGAGGGTAGTGGGTGCCTGGAACTCGTTGTCGGGGAAGGTAGTGGAAGCGGATACGGTAGTGACTTTTAAGGGGCGTCTTGACAAATACATGAATAGGATGGGAATAGAGGGATATGGTCCCTGGAAGGGTAGGGGGTTTAGTTAAGTCGGCAGCATAGTCGGTGCAGGCTTGGAGGGCCGAAGGGCCTGTTCCTGTGCTGTAATTTTCTTTGTTCTTTGTTATTAGAAAGGGGGATATACGACCGTGGGGATCCCCCAGAGATTAGCACTGGGACCATGGCCATCTCAAACTCTAATATGATCTGGATTCAGAAACTTGCTCCAACCAGGAGGGATCAGAAGAGGCAGTGTAATTACATGATGCAACAACAACTTGCATTTATGTAGCATCTTTCACATGGTAAACCATCCTAAGGTGCTTTTAAGGAGACTTATCAAACAAAAACTGACATCGGGTCACATGAGAAGATATTGGGACAGGTGACTGAAGGTTTGGTCAAAGTGCATCTTAAACAGAGGGGGAGGGAATGCCTTGGTTTCATGCTCCAGTACTGAAGCCACAGCCACCAATAGGGGGGGTGATGAAAATCAGAGGGTAGAATTGGAAGAGCTGAGATATCTCTGTTTTCTACGGCTCTGGAGGAGGTTACAGAGGAAGGAAGGGGATAAATGGATTGGTTAGTGCAGATCAGCAAGCATTTGGGGGGAGAGGAGGGGATTGAACAGAACTTGGTGCAAGTTGGCTCATGGTGGAAGAGCTTTGGGTGACCAAGAGTTCACAGTTGAACTTGGGAAAGCAGCCAGCAATGAATTAGAACAGTTGAGTCGAGGCTTTCAGAAAGGGTTTGCGCTGCAGTTGAGGTAAGGGAGAAGTCGGGCAATGGGATGGAGGTGAGGCGAGGCAGTTCATGATAGCATAGATAGAAAGAAGCTCATCTCGGAGTCAAACTGGACACCATGGTTCTAGATGGTCTGCTTCAGCTTCAGACAGTTGCCAAGGAGAGGGATGGAGTTGGTGATTCGAGAATAGGTTTCAGGCGTGGCCTGAAGACAATGACTTTGGTCTTTCCAATAATTAATTGGAGGAAATTTCTCCTCATCCCGTGTTGGATGAGAGATGCAGTCTGCTGATTGGGAGAGAGTAGAGAGGTTGAGTAGAGGTTGTGGAGAGCTGGCAGTGAGACTGACACTGTTTTGGATGATATCAGCAAGACATGAATGTGAGGGGAACAGTGTCAGTGTGGCTCAGTGCTGTCACGTTTTTTACATTACGACGGCGACTAAACTTTAAAAACACTCGACTGCTGTAATAGAATCCCTATAGTGCAGAAGGAGGCCATTCAGCCCATCGAGTCTGCACTGACTCTCCAAAAGAGCATCTTACCCAGGCCCTCTCTTCCATCCTATCCCTGTAACCCGATAGAAGTCCACAAGATTATGAGGGGCATGGACAGAGTGGATAGTCAGAAGCTTTTTCCCAGGGTGGAAGAGTCAATTACTAGGGGGCACAGGTTTAAGGTGCAAGGGGCAAGGTTTAAAGGAGATGTACGAGGCAGGTTTTTTAAAAAAAAAACAGGATGGTGCGTGCCTGGAGCTCGTTGCCGGGGGAGGTAGTGGAACCAGATACGATAGTGACTTTTAAGGGGCGGCTTGACAAATACATGAATAGGTTGGGAATGGAAGGATATGGTTCCCGGAAGGGTAGGGGTTTTAGTTAAGTTGGGCAGCATGGTCGGTGCAGGCTTGGAGGGCCTGTAATTTTCTATTGTTCTTTGTTCTATGTATTTATCATGTCCAATCCACCTAACCTACATGTCATGTGGGAGGAAACCGGAGCACTCAGAGGAAAACCCACGCAGACATGGGGATAACGTGCAAACTCCACGCAGGCAGTGACCCGTGGTCAGAATTGAACCCAGGTCCCTGGCACTGTGAGGCAGCAGAGCTAACCACTGTGCCACCCTTTGTGACGTCCTGAAATCATAAAACGAGTCCTTTCCCCCTGAATCTAGACAAGGAGCTGCTCGGTGTTGGGCAACTGACAGAACAACAAATCAACCACTGGTGCTGCTAAAACAGACAGTCTGCCTGAAAGATACCCAGATAAATCAAACAGTCAACAATTATTTCCTATGTCTGGATAGATGCAGTCCAATACAGATCCCACAAACACACAGAGATACAGGCCAATACACACACACACAAATGAACCTTTGCCCTGTCTGTCTCAAAGCTGAGGTTCCAACTCAGCGACATACAACAGGAATCACAGCTGCCAAGGCACCATCTGCAAGCCTCCACTCACCTTGTTTAACGGTTCCAGTCTTGAAGCTTTCCGTAGGACAGGTATGGCCTCTGCGTATTCACCCTGTAGGGCCAAGACCTGGGAACAGGAAACAAAGGGGATCAGGGTACAGTCTCAAAGATCAAAGAAAATTACAGCACAGGAGCAGACCCATCGACCCTCCAATCCTGCACCGACCATGCTGCCCGACTGAACTAAAACCCCCTACCCTTCCGGGGACCATATCCCTCTATTCCCTTCCTATTCATGTATTTGTCCAGACACCTCTTAAAAGTCACTATTGTATCTGCTTCCACTCCCTCCCCCGGCAGCAAGTTCCAGGCACCCACCACCCTCTGTGTAAAAAATCTGCCTCGTACATCTCCTTTAAACCTTGCCCCTCACACCTTAAACCTGTGCCCCCTAGTAATTGACTCTTCCACCCTGGGAAAAAGCTTCTGACTATCCACTCTGTCTATGCCCTCATAATCTTGTAGACTTCTATCAGGTTGCCCCTCAACCTCCATCGTTCCAGTGAGAACAAACCAAGTTTCTCCAACCTCTCCTCATAGCTAATGCCCTCCATACCAGGCAACATCCTGGTAAATCTTTTCTGTACCCTCTCCAAAGCCTCCACATCCTTCTGGTAGTGTGGCGACCAGAATTGAACACTATATTCCAAGTGCGACCGAACTAAGGTTCTATGAAGCTGCAACATGACTTGCCAATTTTTAAACTCAATGCCCCAGCCAATGAAGACAAGCATGCCGTATGCCTCCTTGACTACCTTCTCCACCTGTATTGCCACTTTCAGTGACCTGTGTACCTGTACACCCAGATCCCTTTGCCTATCAATACTCTTAAGGGTTCTGCCATTTACTGTATATTTCCTATCTGTATTAGACCTTCCAAAATGCATTACCTCACATTTGTCCGGATTAAACTCCATCTGCCATCTCTCTGCCCAAGTCTCCAACGATCTATATCCTGCTGTATCCTCTGATGGTCCTTATCGCTATCCGCAAATCCACCAACCTTTGTGTCGTCCTCAAACTTACTCATCAATCCAGTTACATTTTACTCCAAATCATTTATATATATATATTACAAACAGCAACGGTCCCAGCACTGATCCCTGAGGAATGCCACTTGTCACAGTCCTCCATTCAGAAACGCACCCTTCCACTGCTACCCTCTGTCTTCTTTGACCGAGCCAGTTCTGTATCTACCTTGCCAGCTCACCTCTGGTCCCGTACGACTTCACCTTCTGCACCAGTCTGCCATGGGGGAACCTTGTCAAAGGCCTTACCGAAGTCCATGTAGACAACATCCACTGCCTTACCCTCAGTCATCTTTGTCACTTCTTCGAAAAACTCGATCAGGTTCGTGAGACATGACCTCCCCTTCACAAAACTATGCTGCCTCTCACGAATACATCCACTTATTTCCAAGTGGGAGTAAATCCTGTCTCGAAGAAACCTCTCCAATAATTCTCCGACCACTGCCGTAAGGCTCACCGGCCTGTAATTACCTGGATTATCCTTGCTATCCTTCTTAAACAAAGGAACAACATTGGCTATTTTCCAATCCTCTGGGACCTCCCCTCAACCTGCCAATTAAACGGGCAGTTTTGGGTAGATGAATGTCCAGTTCACAGGTGTAAACCCCAACAGCAAGTGTGGACCCCAAGAGGAAGACTGTGTTACCTTTCCTGCTTGAATAGCTTCCCAGGACAAGTATCCGAGCTGATGTGGAAGCAGATTCAATTACACACAACAACTCCGTAACATAAAGGGAGAGGAATGGGAAAATATAGACTTTGGTTTCCATCCTTCAAGACACACAAATCCCTCACTCATGGTAGTGGCAACAAAGCAAGGTCGGGTTACAGGATCAAACAGTGACAGATCCTTCAGCTCATTCTGGGTTTGAATGTCTGCAGTAATGTCACTGGGGGAGTTGGAGTCCCAGCAACATGGAAACCTCCAGTCGTCCTGTTCAGCTTCAACAGCAGAGACTCAATAAAGGAGATGCATGGTGAAAGTATCCTGGATAATTTAACCAGAACGCAAGCAGTGAAAGACTAACACACACACACGCACAGACAGAAGCACACACACACAAACACATGTGCATACATACATGTGCACGCACACGCACAGACAGAAGCACACACACAAACACGTGCATACATACATGTGCACGCACACACACAGTCTGACCTTCAGCAATCCCTCCTCTGCTGATTACTGTCATAATCACACACACACACACACACAACTAATTACATTCTGCCCTTTTTTTGTTATTCCATTCTACTTTCCCGTCTTCATTATTATAACGGAGAGTTCCTATGTAAACCTGTCACACTAATTACTCTTCCATCGGTACTGGCACAGTTACAATCTATCAATTACAGACATTATAAACCTGAACACGATCATTTAAAATGGAAAGGCTGACAATTTGTTTTGTTCTTTCATGCGATGTGGGTGTCGCTGGCCAACATTCATTGCCCGTTCCTAACTGCCCCTTTAGAAGGTGATGGTGAGCCGCCTTCTTGACCTGTTGTGGTGTAGGTACACCCGCAGTGCTCTTAGGGAGTTTCAGGATTTTGATCCAGCGACAGTGTCAATATAGTCAGGATGAAGAACCTCCGGGTGGTGGTGTTCCCAGCCATCTGCTACCCTTGTCCTTCTAGATAGTAGTGGGCGTGGGTTTGGGAGGTGCTGCCTAAGGAGCCTTGGTGAGTTCCTGCAGTGCATCTTGTAGATGGTACACACTGCTACCAATGTGCAACAGTGGTGGAGGGTGTGGATGGGGTAGCAATCAAGTGGCTGCTTTGTCTTGGATGGTGTTGAGTTTCTTGAGTGTTGTTGGTGTTGCACTCATCCAGGCAAGTGGGGAGTATTCCATCACACTCCTGACTTGTGCCTTGTAGATGGTGGACAGGCTTTGGGGAGTCAGGAGATGAATTACTTGCCTCAGTATTCCTAACCTCTGACCTGCTCTTGTAGCCAAATTATTTGTATGGCTGGTCCAGTTGAGTTTCTGGTCAATGATAACCCCCAGGATGTTGATAGTGCGGGATTCAGCGATGGTAATGCCATTGAATGTCAAGGGGAGATGGTTAGATTGTCTTTTGTCGAAGATGGTCATTGTCTGCACTTGTGTGGCTCTGATAATTACTTGCCACCAAACCTGGATATTGTCCAGGTCTATCTGCATTTGGAAATGGACTGCTTCAGTATTCGAGTCGTTGCGAATGGTGCTGAACATTGTGCAATCAGCAAACATTCCCACTTCTGACCTTAAGATGGAGGGAAGGTCATTGATGAAGCAGCTGGAGATGGTTGGGTCGAGGACACTGACCCTGAGGGACTCCTGCAGTGATGTCCTGGAGCTGAGATGATTGACCTTCAACCACCACAACCATCTTCCTTTGTGCCGGGTATGACTCCAACCAGCGGAGAGTTTCCCCATTGTTTCCAGTTTTGCTCGGGCTCCTTGATGCCACGCTCGGTCGAATGCGGCCTTGATGTCAAGGGCTGTCTGTCTCACCTCACCTCTGGAGTTCAGCTCTTTTGTCCATGTTTGAGCCACGGCTGTAATGAGGTCAGGAACTGAGTGACCCTGGCGAAACCCAAACAGAACGTCAGGGGGCAGGTTAGTTGTGAGTAAGTGCTACCTGATAGCACTGTTGAAGACACCTTCCATCACTTTATTGATGACTGAGAGTAGACTGATAAGGCAGTGATTGGTCGGGTTTGATTTGTGTACAGGACATATCTGGGCAATTTTCCACATTGCCGAGTAGATGGCAGTGCTGTAGCTGTACTGGAACAGCTTGGCTAGGGGCACGGCAAGTTCTGGAGCACAGGTCGTTCGTACCATTGCCAGAATATTGTCAGGGCCCCAGAATCTTTGCAGTATCCAGGGTGTTCATCTGTTTCTTGATTTCACACGGAGTGAATCGAATTGGCTGAAAACTGACATCCGAGATGCTGGGAACCACTGGAGGAGGCTGAGATGGATCATCCACTCGGCACTTCTGGCGGAAGATGGCTGCAAATGCTTCTGCCTTATCTTCTGCACCGTGCTGGGAATCCCATCATTGAGGGTGAGGTTTTTGTGAAGTGTTCTCCTCCTGTTAGTTGTTAATTGTCCACCATGCATGTGGAGAACAACAGAGCTTCGATCTGATCCATTGGTTGTGCGATCAATTAGCTCTGCCTATCACATGCTGCTTTTGCACGCAAGTAGTCCTGTGTTGTAGCTTCACTGAAACATGTCCAATCCTGTTCCTGGCACCCGCTCCTGCATTCTTTATTGAATCAAGATTGATCGCTTAGCTTGATGGTAATGGAGTGTGATGCATATACCAGGCCATGAGGTTACACACTGTGGTTAAACACAGTTCTGCTGCTGATGGCCTACTGGGTGTCATGAATGCCCAGTTTTGAGTTCCCAGATCTGTCCTGAAACTCTCTCATTTAGCACAGTAGCAATGCCAAACAATATGATGGAGAGTATCCTCTGTGAAATTGGGACTTCATCCCCACAAGTACTTTGCAGTAGTCATTCCTATCAATGCATCTCTGATAGATAGATTGGTGAGGATGAGGTCAAGTAGGATTTTCCCTCTTGGTTTCCTCACCACCTGCTGTAAACCAAGTCCAGCATATTTGACCTTCAGAACTTGACCAGCTTGGTCAGTAGCGGTGCTACTGAGCTATTCTTGGTGATGGACATTGAAGTCCCCACCCTGAGTATATTCTGCACCCACCACCCTCAGTGCTTCCTCTAAGTGATGTTTAACAGACACTGCCAGACCTGCTGAGTTATTCCGCATTTTCTGTTTTTATTTCAGATTTCCAGCATCCACAGTATTTTGCTCTCAGGATAAAGAAGTTTTTTTTAATTTATTTGTGGGATTATGGGCATCGCTGGCTGACCAGCATTTATTGCCCATCCCTAGTTGCCCTTGAGAAGGTGGTGATGAGCTGCCATCTTGAATCGCTGCAGTCCACGTGCTGTGGGTTGACCCACAATGCCATTAGGGATTTTGACCCAGTGACAGTAAAGGAACGGCGATATATTTCCAAGTCAGGATGGTGAGTGGCTTGGAGGGGAACTTGCGGGTGGTGGTGTTCCCATGTATCTGCTGCCCTTGTCCTTCTAGATGGAAGTGGTCGTGGATTTGGAAGGTGCTGCCTAAGGATCTTTGGTGAGTTGCTGCAGTGTATCTTGTAGATAGTACACACTGCTGCTACTGAGCGTCGGTGGTGGAGGGAGTGAGTGTTTGTAGATGTGGTGCCAATCAAGCGGGGCTGCTTTGTCCTGGATGGTGTCGAGCTTCGAGTGTTGTTGGAGCCGCACCCATCCAGGCAAGTGGAGAATATTCCATCACACTCCTGACTTGTGCCTTGTAGATGGTGGATAGGATTTGGGGAGTCAGGAGGTGAGTTACTCACTGCAGTATTCCGAGCCTCTGACCTGCTCTTGTGGCCACTGTGTTTATGTGGTGAGTCCAGTTGAGTTTCTGGTCAATGGTAACCCCAAGGATGTTGACAGTGGGGGATTCAGTGATGGTAACACCATTGAATGTCAAGGGACGGTGGTTAGATTGTCTCTTATTGGTGATGGCGATTGCCTGGCATTTGTGTGGTGCGAATGTCATTTATTATTTAATTGGCGAGAGATTGCCGAGCTCGGAGGTTCAGGGGGATCTGGGTGTTTTGTGCATGAATGACAAAATGCAAGAACAGCAAGTAATTAGAAAAGCTAATAGAATGTTATCATTTATTACGAGGGGAATTGAATAGAAAAGTAGGGAGGTTATGCTTCAATTATACAGGATATTGTGAGACTGCATCTGGAGTATTGTGTACACTATTGGTTTCCTTATTTATGGAAAAATGTAAATGCGTTAGAAGCAGTTCAGAGAAGGTTCACTAGACTAATACCAGGAATGGGTGGGCTATGAGGAAAGGTTAGGATGGTATCCACTGGAAGTTAGAAGAGTAAGAGGTGACTTGATTCAAACAAAGAAGCTGATGAAGGGCATTAACAGGATGGATGTGGAAAGGATGTTTCCTCTGGTCAGGGAATCTAGAATGGGGTGGGGGGGGGGGTCACTGTTTCAAAAGAAGGGGGCGCTCAGTAAAGACAAAGATGAGGAGAATTTCTTATCTCTGAAGAGGAGGAGAAGTTTTTGGAACTTTCTTCCTCAATGGGAGCAGAATCTTTAAATATTTTGAAAGTATGGGGAGATAGATTTCTGATAAACAAGGCGGTGAAAGGTTATGGGGGTGAAAGGTTATCGGGGGTCGGCAGGATGTGGGATTGAGGTTACAATCAGATCAGCCATGGTCTTCTTGGACGGTGAAGCAGGGCTCGAAGGGCTGAGTGGCCTACTCCTGCTCCTAATTCCTACGTTCATATGTCAGGATGTTGCCGGACTGGTCTGTGGGATGGATGTCGAATTTTGCCACAAGTTCCCGGATGTTTCTAAGGACTTTGCAGTGTGACTGGGCTGGGTTTTCCGTTCCCTGTTTACAGTGATTCATTTGATGCCAGATGATCAGTCTGATCCTATTCCTTTTTGACTTTTCTGTAAATTCCTTTAGTTTACCCGAGTGTAATACAAAGATATCGTTTAAGCAGGTCTATAATATTGAGATTCGGCTTCATTGGGGCCTGGGCCTACCTTCCCTTTCCGGAAGAGTGCCTTGACGTTGTTTGGTTGGTGCTGGAGGGCAGCATCTGAGGATTTGAGAGCTGCCTCAAAGTGTTCGAGTTTTAACTGAGCTGCTGCCAGGTTATTCAGACATTTCACCTTCACTTCCATCAGCTCCTCTTCCTCCGCGTCCGCAAAGTCCACTGCAAAATTCACATCAAATATCAGAGAGGGAGGGAGGGAGAGAGGGGAAGGGACAGCGGACCCCAGGAAAGAACCCTCCCCTGAGTAACACCTGGGGAAACAATGTAGAGAACAGTTAAGAAAGCAAACCAAACACTGGGTCACATAGCGGGGAGACTGTCCTACACACAGATATATTGCTGTGTTTTGTAACTGTGAAATTCTATGCAACAATAGTTCATACAGGAAGACAGCAGCACTGAGTGTGAGCTTAGTTTAAAGCTCTCAATTGTACTCCGAGTTTGCGATTAGCAGTTTTCCAGCAGGGTCGCTCCTGGGAATTCCCCTATCACTGATTTAGATTATACAATTGAGATCCCAGCTTTACCACTGACACATAGATTGATGGTTTAGTAAGCATTGGAGATCTGACCATAAAATCACAAAGAGACATTGAACGATTAAATGGAGGGGGCAAACTGTGCGGGTCCGCAGACAAGCACTAAATTATCTATTTGGGACCAAAAAGGGATTGAAACAAAGAACAAAAGGAAAGTACAGCACCGGAACAGGTCCTTCGGCCTTCCAAACCTGTGCTGATCACGATGCCCTAGCTAAACTAAAAAAAAACCTTTTGCCCGTACTCAGTCCATATCCCTCTATTCCCTCCCTATTCATGCACCCAACCAGATGCCTCTTAAATGTTGCTAATGTGCCTACTTCCACCACCTCCTCTGGCAGCGCGTTCCAGGCACCCAACACTCTCTGCACATCTCCCTTAAATTTTCCCCCTCTCACCTTAAACCTGTGCCCCTTTGTAATTGACACTTCCACCCGAGGGAAAAAGCCTCTGACTATCCACCCTGTCTGTGCCTCTCATCATTTTGTAGACCTCTATCAGGTCTCCCCTCAGCCTCCGTCTTTCCAGTGAAAACAATCCTAGTTTATTCAACCTCTCCTCAATAGCCGACACCCTCGAGACCCGACAACATCCTAGTGAACCTTCTTTGCACCCTCTCCAAAGCTTCCATGTCCTTCTGGTAGTGTGGTGACCAGAACTGCACACAATACTCCAAATAATTGACCCCAGTATTATTTATATCGCAAAAAGCTAGAAACAGGGGAGTTCCCAGAGATTTGGGAACCTCTCTGTACAGATCATTAAAATGTAATGGATGCTAACAATAATCCAAAAAGCTGGAGGAACGTCAGCTTTTATAACTGAAGAGCTGGGATATAGAGGGAAGTTCTTCAGTTATGCAAAGTTAGACCACAGCTGGAAACAGAAAACCTTGCATCTGTGTTCCTTGGTTCACCTACAATCAGTAAATGGGAAGAGTTTTTCCTTGTCTACTTTATCTAAGTCTTCCATTATATTGCACACTTCGATTAAATCACCCCTCAATCTACTTTGCTCCAAGGAGCTCAACCCAACTTCTCCAAACTAACCTTGGAGCCAAAATTCCTCATCCCTGGAACCATTCTGGTAAATCTCCTCTGCACCCTCTCGAGAACCCTCACCTCCTTCCTAAAGTGTGTTGACCAGAACCGGATGCAATACTCTAATTGGGAGGAAGTTCTCCAGTTGCACAAAGTTAGATCACAACTGGAGTAATTGTGTACGGTGCCCCCTTTTGGCTAAGATCAAGTGTAGTATGGTCGGCAGCCCATGGTCGGCCGCACTTGGTTGAGGTCATTAGGTTACACTGAAGCTTCATATGTTTCATATGAAGCAATTTTTAAAAGCGGCATCTCGGCCTTTTGGCTAAGATGCAAATGAGCTCAAGTCTTGGAGGAGGATCCTCCCCCTTCTCCAATCAGCTTGGCTCATGTAGATCAGGCCCAGGACAGGGTGGTTTGGTCGCTCGCCCTGTCTTGTCAGCCTGGATCGGAAATGTCTCAACTTGTTGAGTCTCTGAATTGGATTTGATTTGATTGAATTGGAAAAGTATTTTTAAAAATTGTGTACGGTGCCGGGCATCACATTTCAGAACGAAAAGATAGGCCGGGGGAGGACAGCATCGCAGATTCACAAGCACCTGATGTTCGGAACATCGGCATGAGGAGCAAAAGTAAACAAATTCAGACCTTTGAGCTGCTCCGTCATTCAATCAGATCATGGCTGATTTCTCCCTGGTCTCAAATCCACCTCCCCATCTGTTCCCCTCATCCCTTTTGTAAAAATTAAAAATATGTCTATCTCCTTCTTAAAACCATTCAATGATTCAGACTCCACCGCGCGATGGGGCGGCGAGTTCCACAAATTCACCACCCTCTGCGAGTAATAGTTCCTCCTCATCTCAATCTTAAATCTACCACCTCTCAACGTAAACCCGTGACCTCTTGTTCGAGATTGCCCCATAAGAGGAAACATTTAGACCATAAAACCGTAACACATAGGAGCAGAATTAGGCCACTCGGCCCATCGAGTCTGCTCCGCCATTCAATCATGGCTGATATTTTTCTCATCCCCATTCTCCTGCCTTTTCCCCATAACCCCGACCCCCTTATTAATAAAGAACCTATCTATCTCTGTCTTAAAGACACTCAATGACCCCGGCCTCCACAGCCTTCTGCGGCAAAGAGTTTCACAGATTCACCACTCTCTGGCTGAAGAAATTCCTCCTCATCTCTGTTTTAAAGGATCGTCCCTTTAGCCTGAGGCTGTGCCTTTGGTCTACGTTTACTTTATCAATCCTTTTTAAACTGTTCTAAGGCAGGAACTAAATTTGAATTCTCGAGAATGTGGAAGGTGAACAGTCAATTTGATTCAGTTTTTATGATCATGAAAGGATTAAATCAGATAGACAGTGTTTTCCGGTGTGGGGCAGTAGAGGCAAAAGGACAACAACCTAAAATCAGAGCCAAACTGTTCAGGAGAAAAGTTAGGAAACATTTCTTCACCCACAGGATTGTAGAAATGTGGAAATCTCTCTTCCACAAAAAGCTAACTCAACCAGAATTTTAACTTAGATTGATCAACGTTTACTAGACAAGGGTATTAAGAGATAAAGAGCCCAAGTGGATGGATAGAGTTAAAATGCACATTAGCCATGATCTCACAGAACAGTTGAACAGACTGGAGGGGCTGAGTGGCCTCCTCCTGTTCGTCACAATGGCCAGCATCTTTCATTGAGTACCATTCAAACAATCCCTGATGCGGTGAGGCTGAGCCTACCTTTGGAAGTGGCGTTTACCACATTGAGGGCAATATCGTAGGAGCTGATTGCAAAGACATATTCATTCCGCAAAAAGTAAAAGTTCCCTCGCTCTCGTTTCTTATTGGCCAGCAGCAATCTCTCTTTCCCTGATAGGAGTTCGATATCTGGGCCGTCACTCACAGAGAGGAGCTGAACCTCCAAGTGGACAGCGCTGCCCGGAGGGACAACAGGCTGGGAGCTAGAAAGAGGTGAGAAACAGCATTTAAATAAACACCCTTACACAACTCTCACTACGACATTCGATTCAATTCACAAAGTGCCAGACAGCATGTTTACCTTCATACACAGAGTCCTGTGGGAGCAGCGAATGGATTGAGATTCTCACTGGGACCTGGGTACAACCCAGCTTAGAACAATGAGTTCAAACCCTGTGAGCTATAACACTCCAAACTCCCGTGAGATTCAACACAACACCTCAAAGAGGTGACAAAATGTCAGGAGAGAGACTGGTGACAGATCCACTACAGCATTATCGAAAAGCTTTACTCTGTATCTAACCCTGTGCTGTACCTGTCCTGCAAGTGTTTGATGGGGACAGTGTAGAGGGAGCTTTACTCTGTATCTAACCCTGTGCTGTACCTGTCCTGGGAGTGTTTGATGGGGACAGTGTAGAGGGAGCTTTACTCTGTATCTAACCCCGTGCTGTGCCTGTCCTGGGAGTGTTTGTTATGGTAGTTGCTACCAAATAAACCTGTTGGACTTTAACCTGGTGTTGTGAGACTTCTTACTGTGTTTGATGGGGACAGTGTAGAGGGAGATTTACTCTGGGCCCCATGAAAGTCAGTAGATGGTGGGGTGGTGGAGGGGGAATTGAAGTGAAGAAACAGACCAGTGAAATCTTCTCAGTTTAAGGTATGGGGTTTGCTGTTTCTGAAGGCTCAGTTTTAACAAGGAGTTCTCTACACTCACCTGCCCAGGCTGCCATAGGCATACTTCGCATCAGAAATAATTATCGCCACTTCATCCTGGTCCATCAGCTGGATACAGAGATCTAATGCCTGCGGGGAGAGATAGAGAGACCCTGAAATGATGCTCCCATACAACCTGGCTCTGAACCAGAACCCGGCAGCTATGCCCACACCAACCTGGATAACATCACCATCCCCCACGGTAAAACAAAGACTGGGATCTTCCTCTACCTCCGTCCCATCCTCCAGCGTCACCTTCAGGTGTACCGTTACTGTCTGACCCTTCTGCGGCCTTTGTTCCTCATCCTGACCAGCTACCAGAACCTTCTTCTTCAGAAGCCCGTTCCCTGCAGGAAAGACATAAAATCTCCTGTTGCATTTGTACTGATCATTGTAAAAAAATAGACTGGACTCAACTGTGATGCCCTCCAGAGTCAAATATCCTGTGAACACAGTGTCTGTGTTTACATATTAACAATGAGAAACAGCAAGGCTTTTGCCCAGGGAGAGAAGGGGAACATTCGAATTTCAGCTGCGGATCCTCCAAAGGAAGACAAGCAGCAATGGGATTCAGACACTGAGATGGGTTCACTGCCACAGGCCAGGGGCCCTCACTGTCACTCAGACGGTGAGAAAGAACTAACACTAATGGAAGCACTTTATTAAATCACAGCAAACACAAAAGAGATTCCATGTTGACCAGAAACAATATCAGCCTGGATGACAACACCCTCAGCTTAATGCCTGAACCAAAAGATTGCACCTCTGACAATGCAGCACTCCCTCGGCCCCGACCCTCTGACAGTGCGGCGCTCCCTCAGTACTGACCCTCTGACAGTGCGGCACTCCCTCAGTACTGACCCTCTGACAGTGCGGCACTCCCTCAGTACTGACCCTCTGACAGTGCGGCACTCCCTCAGTACTGACCCTCTGACAGTGCGGCACTCCTTCAGTACTGACCCTCTGACAGTGCAGCACTCCCTCGGCCCCGACCCTCTGACAGTGCGACGCTCCCTCAGCACTGACCCTCTGACAGTGCGGCACTCCCTCAGTACTGACCCTCTGACAGTGCGGCGCTCCCTCAGTACTGACCCTCTGACAGTGCAGCGCTCCCTCAGTACTGATGTATTGTTTGATCTGTTAGAGCATGAAGGTAGTTAGCCGTACCCAGCACCTGTAGCCACTCATCATCTGGTTCCTGCGAACTGTCCAAGTTTCCTTTCTTGCTTGCGGCCTCTCCATTCACCTCCAATGCACCAGCCTCCAAACTTTCCTCAGCTACTCTCTCCAGTTCTTTGGTGAATCCAACGCATTCCAGAGAAGGGAGATCACTTGCGTCATCCTCATCTGTGTCACCATTCGTCATCTCAACATCTTCTCCACTGTCCAGGAGAGAAGCTTTTGTGTTGATTAGTTTCTTCCCTGGGGTCACGATGACATCTTGCTTATTCCCCAGTGTCTGTGGCCCTGCATCTCCAGCTGCACCCTGATTACCCGATACCAGCTCCTCCATTTTGGCTCAGAAACTGTGACAGAGAAAAGTAAATAAATGTGAGTATTATAACCAGCACAGAATCAATCAGATTCCATTGTTCTGATGGAAAATGATCCAGGTGTTCACACTCCAAGCTGCTGTCCAGTTATCCATTGCAACAGGTGATGAGGGACACACTGAGGAGAGCATCAATGTAAAAGCTGATGCTCCCACAGTCAAACAGGAGACCTGGTTCTCAAAGCATTCTTTCTGGTTGTATCCCAGCTTGGTATGGGGCTCCTGCTCTGCCCAAGACCGCAAGAAACTACAAAAGGTCATAAATGTAGCCCAATCCATCACGCAAACCAGCCTCCCATCCATTGACTCTGTCTACACTTCCTGCTGCCTCAGAAAAGCAGCCAGCATAATCAAGGACCCCACGCACCCCGGACATTCTCTCTTCCGCCTTCTTCCGTCGGGAAAAAGATACCAAAGTCAGAGGACACGTTCCAACCAGCTCAAAAACAGCTTCTTCCCTGCTGCCATTAGATTTTTGAATGGACCTACCTCACACTAAGTTGATCTTTCTCTGCACCCTAGCTATGACTGTAACACTACATTCGGCACTCTCTTCTTTACTTCTCTATGAATGGTATGCTTTGTCTGTATAGCACGCAAGGAACAATAGTTTTCACTGTATGTTAACACGTGACAATAATAAATCAAATGTGGATACCAAACCATATCTAGCAAAGATTTTCAGGAGAGGGGAAACAGTCAGAGAGTGGCTGCTCAGCTACTGCCCGGCTGATCCACTACAGGAGGCTCCTTGTCAACACCTGAGGCCACTTTCCAACACTGGAGGCCCCAAGTCTGAGTTACCTGGACACAAATTGTAAATCAGACAGATTCACTGCCAAGGATAGAAACAGTAACCGGGACACCCAGTGAGCCCACAGCGGAATTCATCACCTTTAAAGCCCTCTCCCTCCCTCACTCTGTCCCTCCCTCTCCCTCACTCTGTCCCTCCCTCTCCCTCACTCTGTCCCTCCCTCTCCCTCACTCTGTCCCTCCCTCTCCCTCCCTCTCCCCCTCCCTCCCTCTCCCCCTCCCTCTCCCTCCCTCTCCCTCACTCTGTCCCTCCCTCTCCCTCACTCTGTCTGTCCCTCCCTCTCCCTCACTCTGTCTGTCCCTCCCTCTCCCTCACTCTGTCTGTCCCTCCCTCTCCCTCACTCTGTCTGTCCCTCCCTCTCCCTCACTCTGTCTGTCCCTCCCTCTCCCTCACTCTGTCTGTCCCTCCCTCTCCCTCACTCTGTCTGTCCCTCCCTCTCCCTCACTCTGTCTGTCCCTCCCTCTCCCTCACTCTGTCTGTCCCTCCCTCTCCCTCACTCTGTCTGTCCCTCCCTCTCCCTCACTCTGTCTGTCCCTCCCTCTCCCTCACTCTGTCTGTCCCTCCCTCTCCCTCACTCTGTCTGTCCCTCCCTCTCCCTCACTCTGTCTGTCCCTCCCTCTCCCTCACTCTGTCTGTCCCTCCCTCTCCCTCACTCTGTCTGTCCCTCCCTCTCCCTCACTCTGTCTGTCCCTCCCTCTCCCTCACTCTGTCTGTCCCTCCCTCTCCCTCACTCTGTCTGTCCCTCCCTCTCCCTCACTCTGTCTGTCCCTCCCTCTCCCTCACTCTGTCTGTCCCTCCCTCTCCCTCACTCTGTCTGTCCCTCCCTCTCCCTCACTCTGTCTGTCCCTCCCTCTCCCTCACTCTGTCTGTCCCTCCCTCTCCCTCACTCTGTCTGTCCCTCCCTCTCCCTCACTCTGTCTGTCCCTCCCTCTCCCTCACTCTGTCTGTCCCTCCCTCTCCCTCACTCTGTCTGTCCCTCCCTCTCCCTCACTCTGTCTGTCCCTCCCTCTCCCTCACTCTGTCTGTCCCTCCCTCTCCCTCACTCTGTCTGTCCCTCCCTCTCCCTCACTCTGTCCCTCCCTCTCCCTCACTCTGTCCCTCCCTCTCCCTCACTCTGTCCCTCCCTCTCCCTCACTCTGTCCCTCCCTCTCCCTCACTCTGTCCCTCCCTCTCCCTCACTCTGTCCCTCCCTCTCCCTCACTCTGTCCCTCCCTCTCCCTCACTCTGTCCCTCCCTCTCCCTCACTCTGTCCCTCCCTCACTCTGTCCCTCCCTCTCCCTCACTCTGTCCCTCCCTCTCCCTCACTCTGTCCCTCACTCTGTCCCTCACTCCCTCTGTCCCTCACTCTCTCTCTCTCCCTCACTTCCTCTGTCCGTCTCTGCCTCCCTCCCTCTCTCTGTCCGTCTCTGCCTCCCTCCCTCTCTCTCTCTCTGTCCCCCCTCTGTCTCTCCCTCACACTCACACTCTCACCTTCTTCCTGATTTCCGCTACTCACAGAGGTCCCGCTCCGGGTCACTTCATTGGCCGTTGGCATCGGACTCCATCTGCTGATTGGCTGCTGAGAACGCCAATCACAACCACTTCCGCTTCCTCCGACTCCGCCTCCAAAATGTTACATTCAAAGTGACATCAACCAAGTAACAGCACCCACCCAGCTGGAACAGCACCCACCCAGCTCGAACAGCACCCACCCAGCTCCAACAGCACCCACCCAGCTCCAACAGCACCCACCCAGCTCCAACAGCACCCACCCAGCTCCAACAGCACCCACCCAGCTCCAACAGCACTCACCCAGCACCCACTCAGCTCCAACAGCACCCACTCAACACCAACAGCACCCACCCAGCTCCAGCAGCACCCACTCAACACCAACAGCACCCACTCAGCTCCAACAGCACCCACTCAACACCAACAGCACCCACCCAGCTCCAACAGCACCCACCCAGCTCCAGCAGCACCCACTCAACACCAACAGCACCCACTCAGCTCCAACAGCACCCACCCAGCACCCACTCAGCTCCAACAGCACCCACTCAACTCCAACAGCACCCACCCAGCACCAACAGCACCCACTCAGCTCCAACAGCACCCACTCAGCTCCAACAGCACCCACTCAGCACCAACAGCCCCACCAGCACCCACTCAGCACCAACAGCACCCACCCAGCACCCACTCAACTCCAACAGCACCCACCCAGCTCCAACAGCACCCACCCAGCACCCACTCAGCCCCAACAGCACCCACTCAGCCCCAACAGGACCCACCCAGAACCCACTCAGCTCCAACAGCACCCATCCAGCACCCACTCAGCTCCAACAGCACCCACCCAGCACCCACTCAGCTCCAACAGCACCCACCCAGAACCTACTCAGCTCCAACAGCACCCACCCAGAACTCACTCAGCTGCAACAGCACCCACCCAGCACCCACTCAGCTCCAACAGCACCCACCCAACTCCAACAGCACCCACCCAGCTCCAACAGCACCCACCCAGCTCCAACAGCACCCACCCAGCACCCACCCAGCTCCAACAGCACCCACTCAGCTCCGACAGCACCCACCCAGCTCCAACAGCACCACCCAGCTCCAACAGCAACCACCCAGCTCCAACAGCACCCACCCAAACCCATCCAGCACCCACCCAGCTCCAACAGCACCCACCCAGTTCCAACAGCACCCACCCAGCACCCACCCAGCACCAACAGCACCCACCCAGCTCCAACAGCACCCACCCAGCTCCAACAGCACCCACCCAGCTCCAACAGCACCCACCCAGCTCCAACAGCACCCACCCAGCACCCACCCAGCTCCAACAGCACCCACCCAGCTCCAACAGCACCCACCCAGAACCCACTCAGATCCAACAGCACCCACTCAAATCCACTCAGCACCCACTCAAATCCAACAGCACCCACTCAAATCCAACAGCACCCACCCAGCACCCACTCAAATCCACTCAGCAGCCACTGAAATCCAACAGCACCCACTCAAATCCAACAGCACCCACCCAGCACCCACTCAAATCCAATATCACCCACTCAAATCCACTCAGCACCCACTGAAATTCGACAGCACCCACTCAGCACCCATTTAATATCCAACAGCACCCACTCAAAATCCAACAGCACCCACTCAGCACCCATTCAAATCCAACAGCACCCATCCAATTCCAACAGCACCCACTCAAATCCAACAGCACCCACTCAAATCCAACAGCACCCACCTAAATCCAACAGCACCCATCCAAATCCAACAGCACCCACTCAAATCCAACAGCACCCACTCAAATCCAACAGCACCCACCCAAATCCAACAGCACCCATCCAATTCCAACAGCACCCACTCAAATCCAACAGCACCCACTCAAATCCAACAGCACCCACTCAAATCCTACAGCACCCACCCAAGTCCAACAGCACACACTCAAATCCAACACCAACTATCCAAATCCAACAGCACCCATCCAATTCCAACAGCACCCACTCAGATCCTCTACCACCCACTCAGATCCACTAGCACCCGTTCAAATGCCCAATCAGCTATTAGGGTAACACAGATACAAACATATCCTTCTAAATATGCAATACCCAATAAGAACCTGCAGCAAGCATCTCACCGCAGACACTGCAATTTCAGGCTCTTTAAGTCCCTGGTGTCCCTATTCGAGTCTGAGTGCAGTACCTGAATGGACTGAATTCATCCTTTGCTCTCGAGGTCCTGTCCATCTGAACCTTATGTTTGCCACTGAGAAATATTTTAACTCACATTGCAGGCTAAAGGTTATTGAGCTATTTACTAGGCGAAGATTAACTGAAGTGGCTTCCCTTGGCCAGCTTTACAGATTCTACCTTTGGAGTATTGTAGATGTTCCCTGAAGCACTGTCAACAAGAACTTTCAACAAGGTAGTTCATGCACTAGCTCAGCAGCTGCTTAAGCACTTGTGCTCTACCCATGCTCCCAGGAATAGCTCCCAGGCTTCCGTCACATGTAGTCACATGTCCACTTTTGTAGTCACATGATCACTTTTGTAGTCACATGATCACATTCTCACTTGAGCACTCAGTCTACAGAGTACATTCTCCAAGGTGGCTATAAAGTGGGTAAACGCTCCCCATTCAACTGCTGCCATCTAGAAGGTCAGGAGCAGCAGACACATGGGATCATCACCACCTGGATGTTCCCCTCCAAGTCACTCACCATCCTGACTTCGAAATATATCACCGTTCCTTCACTGTCACTGGGTCCAAATCCTGGAATTCCCTTCCTAACAGCACAATGGGTGTACCTACACCACAGGAACTGCAGTGTTTCAAGAAGGTGGCTCACCATCACCTTCCCAAGGGGCAGTTAGGGATGGGCAATAAATGCTGGCCTAACCGACGATACCCACAATCTGCTGAATAAATAGAATTACTCATTACAATGCCGGGGACATGAAACACACTCACCCAGGGCACACACAAACCCCTCACTGATGTCAACTTAGTACTTAGAGACAATGGCCGTGATGCGCGATTAATTCACTCGGGAGGCTAGGACGTACCCGGGAATAAAGGCTTTTATTCACAACAAGAATAGAGCATACTGCTTAACAATACTATCCCAGACTAAGGGCCACTAGGAAGTAGCAGTGACCTTTATACCCCTATAAGAAGGCGGAGCCAAATGGAGTGTACCACAGAACAATGCTAACAGGTGGAACACCCCAACCGTAACCCCAACAGTAACAAGAGTAACATATATACAAGTACCCATAGTGGTAACCATCTATGGTTCACCACATTCACCCCTCCTTTAAAAACAAAGGCCGGTGGGGTAAGGAGACAATACGAACTGTCCACATGTTCACAAGTTCAGCCGTATCGGGGGTCCGCACCGTCTCTGTGACCTCCGCAGCACTGGCTCCAGTGCCGGTTCTGGTGACCGTGGTGACGACCCTCTCTCCGAGGTGGTGTCCAGTGACTCCTCCAGTTCCTCACACACCTGTGGACCTCGAGGTGGCGACAATCTCCTGGACTCAGGCAAGCTGTACACGGGAGTAAGAGGATTAAGTGGAGGTCCCGATGCTGCCCGCGCCGTGTCAGGAGGGGAGAGAATGGGCAAAGGAATCCTAACCAGGGGTGCGGGAGTGACAGGGGTTTCCAGGTCCCCTGCAGGCGCCAGATCTCTGATAGAGACCGTGTCCTCTCGCCCGTCAGGATATGCCACATAGGCATATTGAGGGTTGGCGTGGAGGAGATGGACCTGTTCAACCAAAGGGTCGGACTTGCGGGCCCTAACATGCCGCCGCAGGAGGACAGGTCCTGAGTACGTCAACCAAGATGGCAGTGAGGTCCCAGAGGAAGACTTCCTGGGGAAGGTAAACATCCGCTCATGTGGGGTAGCGTTGGTTGCCGTACACAGGAGGGACCGGATTGAATGGAGCGCATCAGAAAGTACCTCTTGCCAACGGGAGACTGGAAGGCCCCTAGACCTTAACGCCAGTAAAACAGCCTTCCAGACTGTAGCGTTTTCTCTCTCGACCTGTCCGTTACCCCTGGGGTTGTAACTCGTAGTCCTACTTGAGGCAATTCCTTTAGAGAGCAGGTATTGCCTCAAGTCGTCGCTCATAAACGACAAACCCCTATCACGGAACAGCCATGGGGACCAAATTCGCACCTCAATATGCCAACATCTTCATGCACAGGTTCAAACAAGACTTCTTCACCGCACGGGACCTTCAACCGATGCTATACACTAGATACATCGATGACATTTTCTTCCTTTGGACTCATGGTGAACAATCACTGAAACAACTCTATGATGACATCAACAAGTTCCATCCCACCATCAGACTCACCATAGACTACTCTCCGGAATCGGTTGCATTCTTGGACACACGCATCTCCATTAAGGACGGTCACCTCAGCACCTCACTGTACCGCAAGCCCACGGATAACCTCACGATGCTCCACTTCTCCAGCTTCCACCGTAAACACGTTAAAGAAGCCATCCCCTACGGACATGCCCTCCGTATACACAGGATCTGCTTGGATGAGGAGGATTGCAACAGACACCTCCAGACGCTGAAAGATGCCCTCATAAGAACAGGATATGGCGCTCGACTCATTGATCAACAGTTCCAACGCGCCACAGCGAAAAACCGCACCGACCTCCTCAGAAGACAAACACGGGACATAGTGGACAGAGTACCCTTCGTTGTCCAGTACTTCCCCGGAGCGGAGAAGCTACGGCATCTCCTCCGGAGCCTTCAACATGTCATTGATGAAGACGAACATCTCGCCAAGGCCATCCCCACACCCCCACTTCTTGCCTTCAAACAACCGCACAACCTCAAACAGACCATTGTCCGCTGCAAACTACCCAGCCTTCAGGAGAACAGTGACCATGACACCACACAACCCTGCCACAGCAACCTCTGCAAGACGTGCCGGATCATCGACACAGATGCCATCATCTCACGTGAGAACACCATCCACCAGGTACACGGTACATACTCTTGCAACTCGGCCAACCTGATACGCTGCAAGAAAGGATGTTCCGAGGCATGGTACATTGGGGAAACTATGCAGACGCTGCGACAACGGATGAATGAACACCGCTCGACAATCACCAGGCAAGACTGTTCTCTTCCTGTTGGGGAGCACTTCAGCGGTCACGGGCATTCGGCCTCTGATATTCGGGTAAGCGTTCTCCAAGGCGGCCTTCGCGACACACGACGGCGCAGAGTCGCTGAGCAGAAACTGATAGCCAAGTTCCGCACACACGAGGACGGCCTCAACCGGGATATTGGGTTCATGGCACACTATTTGTAACCCCCACAGAGTTTCACTGTCTGTCTTGTCTGGAGACAATAACACATCTTTTTAGCCTGTCTTGATGCTCTCTCCACTCACATTGTTTTGTTTCTTAAAGACTTGATTAGTTGTAAGTATTCTCATTCCAACCATTATTCATGTAAATTGAGTTTGTGTCTTTATATGCTCTGTTTGTGAACAGAATTCCCACTCACCTGAAGAAGGGGCTTGCAGCTCCGAAAGCTTGTGTGGCTTTTGCTACCAAATAAACCTGTTGGACTTTAACCTGGTGTTGTTAAACTTCTTACATGTTCCACGCGACAGGGCATCTGAGGGCTCATTGAGCTTCCCCGGACGGTACATGATATCATAGTTGTAGGTGGAGAGTTCGATTCTCCACCTCAAGATTTTATCATTCTTAATTTTTCCCCTTAACGTGTTGTTGAACATGAAGGCCACGGACCGCTGGTCCGTGAGCAGGGTAAATCGTTTGCCAGCCAAATAATGGCGCCAATGCCGTACGGCCTCCACAATGGCCTGGGCCTCTTTTTCCACAGAGGAGTGCCGAATTTCGGGGCCTTGGAGGGTGCGAGAGAAAAAGGCGACGGGCCTGCCCGCCTGGTTAAGTGTGGCGGCCAGGGCGAAATCAGATGCATCACTCTCCACCTGAAAGGGGATGGACTCATCGACAGCGTGCATCGTGGCTTTCGCAATGTTGGCTTTTATCCCTTCAAAGGCTAGGTGAGCCTCTGCTGTCAGGGGAAAGGAGGTAGACTTTATGAGCGGACGGGCTTTGTCCGCGTAATTGGGAACCCACTGTGCATAATACGAGAAGAAGCCTAAGCATCTTCTCAGTGCTTTGATGCTAGTGGGTGGGGGAAGTTCAAGGAGGGGATGCATACGGTCTGGATCGGGGCCGATGACCCCGTTTTCCACCACGTATCCGAGGATTGCTAGGCGGTGCTTGTTAAATACGCACTTCTCCCTGTTATAGGTCAGGCTCAGGAGAGTCGCAGTGCGTAAAAACTTCTGGAGGTTGGCGTCGTGGTCCTGCTGGTCATGGCCGCAGATAGTGACGTTGTCCAGATACGGAAGGTAGCCCGTAGCCCGTTTTGGTCCACCATTCGGTCCATCTCACGCTGGAAGACCGAGACCCCATTAGTGACGCCAAAAGGGACTCTTAAGAAGTGGTAGAGACGGCCATCCGCCTCAAAGGCCATGTATTTTCGGTCCTCTGGGCGAATGGGGAGCTGGTGGTAGGCTGACTTCAAGTCGATGGTGGAAAACACCCGGTACTGCGCAATCTGGTTGACCATGTCAGATATGCGCGGGAGAGGGTACGCGTCCAGCTGCGTGTACCTATTAATGGTCTGACTATAGTCTATGACCATCCGGGGCTTGTCTCCAGTCTTGACCACCACGACTTGTGCTCTCCATGGGCTAGTGCTAGGTTGAATGACCCCTTCCCTGAGGAGCCGCTGAACCTCAGATCGAATAAAGATCCGATCCTCAGCACTGTAACGCCTGCTCTTAGTCGTGATGGGCTTGCAGCCTGGCACGAGATTTTCAAATAAGGAAGGCAGGGTAATTTTGAGTGTCGAGAGACTGCATGTGGAGCGCGCTGGACAATTTGGAGGCTACTGTTCTCCCACTGAAAGTGGAGGGAGTGGCCCATCGTACTGCAGGGTCACACTCTTCAGGTGGACCATAAAGTCTAGCCCCAGGAGTACCGGAGCGCAAAGGTGCGGTAACACGAGGAGCCTGAAGTTCTCGTAAACTGTGCCCCGCACCGTTAAGGTTACCACACAGCTCCCAAGAACAATAACAGATCGGGACCTCGACGCCATGGAGATTGTCTGCCTGACAGTTTGCACGCAGAGAGCGCACCGTTTCACTGTATCCGGATGGATGAAACTCTCCATGCTCCTGCTGTCAAACAGGCAATGTGTCAGACGCCCATTTACCTCTATGTCCATCATGGACTTGTCGAGTCTGTGAGGCTTGGCCTGGTCCAGGATGATTGACGCCACTGTTGGATCCTGAGTGTAACTGCAGGCAGCTGAGATAGTCGACGACGAGGACCCCTGCTGGTCTTCTGCGGCCGGTGTCGACCAAAATGGCTGCGCCCACGACTTGCACGTGGTCGATGATGTTGAAAGCGGTGGCACTCGCAGGTCGCACGTGGCTTGCGTCGTCGTCATAGGAAATGGCGGCACCCGTGAATCGCACGTGGCTGAAGACATCGACGAGGCCGGAGACGAGGAGATGGATCCTGGGGAGTCACACGCAGCACTGCTGGGCTTGGAAGGGGTCTTTGCTTGGCACACTTTTGCATAGTGCCCTTTCTTTCCACCGGCGGAGCAAAACACCGTCCTGGCCGGACATCTCTGACGAGGGTGCTTCGTCAATCCGCAGAAATAGCACCGTGGGCCTCCAGGAGCTGCCGCAGCCGTCAGGTCTGAAGTTGAGAGCATTATCGCGCAGTTCCGAGGAGCCGCCGGGTACAGTTGAGGCGGTGGCTGTACTTGCCACGCTGTTCCCACGTGGTCGGTGGGGTAGGTTTCAAGACTTCTGGAGGCCGTTTCCATTGCATCGGCCAATTCTACCGTCTTAGCCAGGTCCAAGTTACCTTGCTCTAGCAGCCGCAGGCGAATATAGGATGAGCCGATTCCCGCCACGAACGCATCACAAATCAGATCGTTGGTGTATTGAGTAGCCGACACCTCCTTGCAATTGCAGGCTCTGGCTAGCTGTTGAAGTTCGCGCAGGTACTGTCCCGTAGTTTCGCCGGGCTGCTGCCGTCGAGTGGCTAGTAGGTGACGAGCATGAATTTCGTTTGGCGGTTTATGGTACAGCTTCTTGAGTAATTCGATGGCCTCTTTGTACTCTTGGGAATCATGGATTGTTGCATACACAGTGTCGCTCACCCTTGCATGGAGGACCCGCAATCTGTCGGCGTCGGTCTGGACTGCTGTCGAGGCGTCGATGTAATCCTGGAAACACTTCAACCAATGGTCGAAAGTGTTCGACGCTCCCGCGGCACGCGGATCCAAGGTTAGCCGATCGGGTTTCAGCATCTGCTCCATTTTTCTTCGAACAAAATTTTCGGTATTTTGTTGTGAATAAAATTGATGCGCGATTAATTCACACGGGAGGCTAGGACGTACCCGGGAATAAAGGCTTTTATTCACAACAAGAATAGAGCATACTGCTTAACAATACTATCCCAGACTAAGGGCCACTAGGAAGTAGCAGTGACCTTTATACCCCTATAAGAAGGCGGAGCCAAACGGAGTGTACCACAGAACAATGCTAACAGGTGGAACACCCCAACCGTAACCCCAACAGTAACAAGAGTAACATATGTACAAGTACCCATAGTGGTAACCATCTATGGTTCACCACAGGCCGGAATTCTCCGACCTCGCTGGCAGCCGAGGTTCTCCTGTCCTGCCGCAGTGAGCGGAAATTTGCCTGAGCGCCAATTCTCTGTCCTCCCTGGTAGCGGCAGCGGGGCGAGAACGGCTGGAGAATTGTGGCCAACGTTTTTCTTTCAATTCACCAGAATTGTGAGGACTTCATATATTACATAAAACACCAACAAATCATAACTTGAGTAGATGAAGCGAAAGGTGATGAAGGTGTTCAGTAGCAGGGTGAGCAGATATAATTCAAACTATTTTCTTGTGTAGAGATGAAACACCAACAGAGACTGGATAAACACAATGATCTCTTAAAAGTTAATTTATTAGTGTCACAAGCAGACTGACATTAACACAGCAATTAAGTTACTGTGAAAGTCTCCTAGTCGTCACACTCCAGCGCCTGTTCGGGTACACTGAGGGAGAATTTATCATGGCCAGTGCACCCAACCAGCACGTCTTTTGGACTGTGGGAGGAAACTGGAGCACCCGGAGGAAACCCACACAGACATGGGGAGAACGTGCAGACTCCGCACAGACAGTGACCCAAGCCGGGAATTGAACCCAGGTCCCTGGCGCTGTGAGGCAGCAGTGCTAACCCACTGTGTCGCCCATCTGTTACTCTGCTGTAAATTCAGTGGACTTAACACCATTAATTTTCTGCTGTTTCTTCTTTGCAGAAATCTAGGAACCTTGTACTTCATAAGAACAGAAACATAAGAACCAAGAGCAGGAGGAGGCCAATCAGCTCCTTGATCCTGCTCCACCATTCAAAATGATCATGGCTGATTTCATCCCTGCCTCATCTCCACTTTCCTGCCTGCTCCCTTAACCCTTCATCCCACTGCGAATTAAAACCTATCCAACTCCTCCTTAAATGTGTTTGGTGTCCGGCGTCCATTGCACTCAGGGGTAGGGGGTTTTAGTTAAGTCGGGCAGCATGGTCGACACAGGCTTGGAGGGCCGAAGGGCCTGTTCCTGTGCTGTAATTTTCTTTGTTCTTTGTTCTAGTTTAGGCCTATACTCCCTGAGTGAAGTCATTCCTCCTCATTTCTCTTATAAATATGCCACCCCTTCGTCTAAAACTATGGCCTCCTGTTCTAGAATGTCCAACAAGGGTGGTTGGTCTTTGGCTGGCATAGACTCGATGGGCTGAAGGACCTTTTTCTGTCATAGGGGAGTCATCTCCCCCTATGACTCTAAGGGGAGATATCCACTCTGCGTCTGCTCTTTCAATCCCCTTTAGCATTAATTAGATCTCCTCTCATTCTTCTGAACTCCAGGGAGTATAGGCCTAAACTAGAACAAAGAACAAAGAAAATTACAGCACAGGAACAGGCCCTTCGACCCTCCAAGCCTGCACCGACCATGCTGCCCGACTGAACTAAAACCCCCTACCCTTCCAGGGACCATATCCCTCTATTCCTATCCTATTTATGTATTTGTCAAGACGCCCTTTAAAAGTCACTATCGTATCTGCTTCCACTACCTCCCCTGGCAGCGAGTTCCAGGCACACACTACCCTCTGTGTAAAAACCTGCCTCGTACCTCTCCTTTAAACCTTGCCCCTCGCACCTTAAACCTGTGACTATCCATTCTGTCCAAGCCCCTCATAATCTTGTAGACTTCTATCAGGTCACCCCTCAACCTCCGTCGTTCCAGTGAGAACAAACCAAGTTTCTCCAACCTCTCCTCATAGTTGATGCCCTCCATACCAGGCAACATCTTGGTAAATCTTTTCTGTACCCTCTCCAAAGCCTCCACATCCTTCTGGTAGTGTGGTGACCAGAATTGAACACTATAATCCAAGTGCGGCTATAAAGCTGCAACATGACTTGCCAATTTTTTAACTCAATGCCCTGGCCGATGAAGGCAAGCATGCCGTATGCCTTCTTGACTACCTTCTCCACCTACATTGCCTCTTTCAGTGACCTGTGTACCTGTACACCCAGATCCCTCTGCCTATCAATACTCTTAAGCTGCTCAATCTCTTTTCATAAGGTAAGTCCTTCATTTCTGGAATCATAGAGTCACAGAGGTTTACAGCATGGAAACAGGCCCTTCGGCCCAACTTGTCCATGCCGTCTTTTTTTTAAACCCCTAAGCTAATCCCAATTGCCCGCATTTGGCCCATATCCCTCTATACCCACCTTACCCATGTAACTGTCTAAATGCTTTTTAAAAGACAAAATTGTACCCGCCTCTACTACTACCTCTGGTAGCTTGTTCCAGACACTCACCACCCTCTGTGTGAAAAAAATTGCCCCTCTGGACACTTTTGTATCTCTCCCCTCTCACCTTAAACCTATGCCCTCTAGTTTTAGACTCCCCTACCTTTGAGAAAAAATATTGACTATCAAGCTGATCTATGCCCCTCATTATTTTATAGACCTCTATAAGATCACCCCTCAGCCTCCTACGCTCCAGAAAAAAAAGTCCCAGTCTATCCAGCCTCTCCTTATAACTCAATCCATCAAGTCCCGGTCGCATCCTAGTAAATCTTTTCTGCACTCTTTCTAGTTTAATAATATCCTTTCTATAATAGGGTGACCAGAACTGTACACAGTATTCCAAGTGTGGCCTTACCAATGTCTTGTACAACTTCAACAAGACGTCCCAACTCCTGTATTCAATGTTCTGACCAATGAAAGCAAGCATGTCTTCTTCACCACTCTGTCCACCTGTGACTCCACTTTCAAGGAGCTATGAACATGTACCCCTAGATCTCTTTGTTCTATAACTCTCCCCAGCGCCCTACCATTAACTGAGTAAGTCCTGCCCTGGTTCAATCTACCAAAATGCATCACTTTTCATTTATCTAAATTAAACTCCATCTGCCATTCGTCAGCCCACTGGCCCAATTGATCAAGATCTTTTTGCAATTGGAAATAACTTTCTTCACTGTCCACTATGCCATCAATCAGGTGTCATCTGCAAACTTACTAACCATGCCTCCTATATTTTCATCCAAATCATTAATATAAATGGCAAATAACAGTGGACCCAGCACTGATCCCTGAGGCACACCGCTGGTCACAGGCCTCCAGTTTGAAAAACAATCGTGGTCACAAGTCGTGGTGCACATCGGTACCAACGACAAAGGTAAGAGAAGGGACGGGGATTTAAAACAGGAATTTAGGGAGCTAGGATGGAAGCTGAGAGCCAAGACAAACCATGTTGTCATCTCTGGTTTGTTGCTGGTGCCACGTTCTAGCGAGTTGAGGAACAGGGAGAGAGTGCAGATAAACACGTGGCTGCAGGGATGGTGTAGGAGGGAGGGTTTCAGTTACGTGGATAATTGGAGCACATTCTGGGGAAGGTGGGATCTGTACAAATGGACGGTTTGCACCTGAACCAGAGGGGCACCAATATCCTGGGAGGGAAATTTGCTACGGCTCTTTGGGGGGGTTTAAACTAATTTGTCAGGGGGATGGGAAAACGAGCTGTAGTCCAGAAGCCAGTGTTGAGTGTAGTGAGGTACTGAGGAGGGTATCAAGGTCACAGGGGTGTACTGGCAGACAGGAAGGTGGGTTGAAGTGTGTCTACTTCAATGCAAAGAGCATCCGGAATAAGGTAGGTGAACTTGGAGCGTGGATTGGTACTTGGGACTACGATGTTGTGGCCATTACGGAGACATGGTTAGAACAGGGACAGGAATGGTTGTTGGAAGTTCTGGGGTATAGATATTTCAGGAAGAGCAGGGAAGATGGTAAAAGAGGTGGAGGAGTAGCATTGTTAATCAAGGATAGTTTAACGGCTGCAGAAAGGCACTTCGAGGGGGATCTGCACACTGAGGTAATATGGGCTGAAGTTAGAAATAGGAAAGGAGCGGTCACGTTGTTAGGAGTTTTCTACAGGCCCCCAAATAGTAATAGAGATGTGGAGGAAGAAATTGCTAAGCAGATTATGGATAGGTGTGGAGGTCACAGGGTAGTTGTCATGGGTGACTTTAACTTTCTAAATATTGATTGGAACCTTTATAGGTTGAATAGTTTGGATGGGGCAGTTTTTGTACAGTGTGTGCAGGAGGGTTTCCTGACTCAATATGTGGATAGGCCGACAAGAGGTGGAGCCACATTGGACTTGGTACTGGGTAATGAACCGGGCCAAATGTTAGATTTGTTTGTGGGAGAGCACTATGGAGATAGTGACCACAATTTGGTGTCCTTCATTATTGCAATGGAGAGGGATAGGGCCATACGGCAGGGCAAGGTTTATAATTGGGGGAGGGGTAATTATGATGCGATTAGACAAGAATTAGGAAACATAAGATGGGAACAGAAACTGTCAGGGAAAGGCACAAATGAAAAGTGGAGCTTGTTCAAAGAACAAATACTGCGTGTCCTTGATAGGTATGTCCCTGTCAGGCAGGGAGGAAATGGCCGAGTGAGAGAACCATGGTTCACAAAAGAGGTTGACTGTCTTGTCAAGAGGAAAAAGGAAGCGTATGTAAGGATGAGAAAACAAGGTTCAGTTGGGTCACTTGAGTGTTACAAGGTAGCAAGGAATGAGCTAAAAAAAGGGCTTAGGAGAGCTAGGAGGGGGCATGAGAAGTCCTTGGCAGGTCGGATCAAGGAAAACCCCAAGGCTTTTTACTCTTATGTGAGGAATAAAAGAATGACCAGGGTGAGGTTGGGGCCGGTCAAGGATAGTAGTGGGAACTTGTGCATGGAGTCAGAAGAGATAGGAGAGGTGATGAATGAATACTTTTCTTCAGTGTTCACCAAGGAGAGGGGCCATGTTTTTGAGGATGAGAGTGTGATACAGGCTGATAGGCTGGAGGAGATGGATGTTCTGAGGGAAGATGTATTAACAATTTTGAAAAACCTGAGGTTCGATAAGTCCCCTGGGCCAGATGGGATATATCCTAGGATTCTTTGGGAGGCAAGGGAAGTGATTGCAGAGCCTTTGACTTTGATCTTTGGGTCCTCACTGTCCACGGGGATAGTCATGATGTGGAGATGCCGGCGTTGGACTGGGGTAAACACACCAGGTTAAAGTCCAACAAGTTTATTTGGTAGCAAATACCATTAGCTTTCGGAGTGCTGCTCCTTCATCAGATGGAGTGGAAATCTGCTCTCAAACAGGGCACAGAGACACAAAATCAAGTTACAGAATCCTGATTAGAATGCAAATCTCTACAGCCAACCAGGTCTTAAAGATACAGACAATGTGAGTGGAGGGAGCATTAAGCACAGGTTAAAGAGATGTGTATTGTCTCCAGACAGGACAGCCAGCATGTCCAGGAGGCAGGCTGTGGGGGTTACTGATAGTGTGACATAAATCCAACATCCCGGTTTAGGCTGTCCTCATGTGTGCGGAACCTCACTATCAGTTTCTGCTCAGCGACTCTGCGCTGTCGTGTGTCGTGAAGGCCGCCTTGGAGAACGCTTACCTGAAGATCAGAGGCTGAATGCCGGTGACTGCTGAAGTGCTCCCCCACAGGAAGAGACCAGTCTTGCCTGGTGATTGTTGAGCGGGATTCATTCATCCGTTGTCGTAGCGTCTGCAAGGTTTCCCCAATGTACCATGCCTCGGGACATCCTTTCCTGCAGCGTATCAGGTAGACAACATTGGCCGAGTTGCAAGAGTAGGTACCATGTACCTGGTAGATGGTGTTCTCACGTGAGATGATGGCGGATACGTTCTCCAAGGCGGCCTTCACGACACACGACAGCGCAGAGTCGCTGAGCAGAAACTGATAGCCAAGTTCCGCACACATGAGGACGGCCTAAACCGGGATGTTGGATTTATGTCACATTATCAGTAACCCCCACAGTTTACCTCCTGGACTTGCGGGCTATCCTGTCTGGAGGCAATACACATCTCTTTAACCTGTGCTTAATGCTCCCTCCACCCACATTGTCTGTATCTTTAAGATCTGGTTGGCTTTAGGGATTCGCATTCTAATCAGTATTCTGTAACTTGATTTTGTGTTTCTGTGCCCTGTTTGAGAGCACATTTCCACTCCATCTGACGAAGGAGCAGCACTCCGAAAGCTAATGGTATTTGCTACCAAATAAACCTGTTGGACTTTAACCTGGTGTTGTTAAACTCTTACTGTGCTCATCCTATATTAACAGAGCTACCCCATCTCCTTTTCTTTTCTTCCTGTTCTCTGAAGTGTGAAGCACCCTGAATACTAAATTCCAGCAATGCCTCTGTAATGAGTATCAGATCAAACCTGCTTACTTCTATTTGTGTCATCAATTCATCTAACTTGCTATGAATGATTGGAGGTTTTGTAAACTGTGAAGAGGACAGTGTAGAACTTCAAAAGGACATAAACAATTTGGTGGAATGAGCAGAAAGGTGGCAGATAAAACTCAATGTGGAAAAGTGTGAGGTGATGCAGTTTAGAACCATAGAATTCTTACAGTGCAGAAGGAGGCCATTTGGCCCTTCAGGTCTGCACCAAATCTCCACCCAACACAAGCCCCCGCACATCTACCTATCCTACGCATGTTTTTGACACTAGGGGCAATTGACTATGGCCAATCCACCTAACCTGCACATCTTGGGAGGAAACCAGAGCACCTGGAGGAAACCTACACAGACATGGAGAGAACATGCAAACTCCACACAGTTAGTCACCTGAGGCCGGAATTGAACACAGGTCCCTGGCACTGTGAGGCAGCAGTGCTAACCACTATGCCACCATGCCATTATGGTTGGGAGAACATGGAGAAATGCGGACAATATAATATAAGGGTTAAAATTTTAAATGCTAGCAGGAGCAGAGGGCCCTGGTATATTCGTGCATATATCATTGAAGGTGGAGAGAACAGTTAATAAAACATACAGTATTCTGGGCTTTATTGATAGGGACATAGAGTACGAGAATAAGGAGGTTATGTTGAACTTATAGAAGACACTAGTTAGACCTGAGTTGGAATATAGTGTATAGTTATGGCTGCCACACTACAGGAAAATGTGAACGCATTGGAGAGACTGCAGAAGAGGTTCACAAAAATGGTTCCAAGGATGAGAAGCTTCAGTTATGAGGAGAGGTTGGAGAGGTTGGGATTATTATCCTTGGAAAGAAGAAGGCACAGTAAGAAGTCTCACAACACCAGGGGTTAAAGTCCAACAGGTTTATTTGGTAGCACGAGCTTTCGGAGTGCTGCTCCTTCATCGGGTGAGAAGACGGCTAAGAGGAGATTTGATAGAGATGTTCAAAATCATGAGGGAGCTGGACAGAGTAGACAGGGAGATACTGTTCTATGTTCCTGCTCGTTCTATGTTCTATGTTCCTGCTTGTAAAAGAATTGAGGACGAGAGGACACAGATTTAAAGGGATTCACAAAAGAAGCAAATGTGGTGAGGAAAAACTTTTTATCTCTGGAATGCACTGCTTAGAAATTCAGTGGATGTAGGTTCAATCAAAGCAGTCGAGAAGTCATTTGATGATTATTTGGATAGAAACAATGGGCAGGAGTACAGGGAAGAGGCAGAGAAATGGCACTAAATCATATTGCTCATTTAGAGAGCCAGCGCAGATACAATGGGCCAAACCTATTGACTCTGTCTACACTTCACGCTGTCTCAGAAAAGCAGCCAGCATAATCAAGGACCCCTCACACCCCGGACATTCTCTCTTCCACCTTCTGCCACAGGAAAAAGATACAAAAGTCTGAGGTCATGTGCCAAACAACTCAAGAACAGCTTCTTCCCTGCTGTCATCAGACTTTTGAATGGACCTATCATATATTAAGCTGAACTTTGTCTTCATCCTACCTGTAACTGCGACACTATATTCTGCACCCTATCCTTTCCTTCACCCCTATGTACTCTATAAATGGTACATTCTGTCTGCAAAGCGCGCAAGAAGGGGTGCAGGTTCAAGGTGAGAGGGGGAAAGTTTAAGGGTGATGTGGGGGGGAAAGTTTTTCACGTAGAGAGTGGTGAGTGCCTGGAACGCGCTGCCAGAGGAGGTGGTGGAAGCAGGAACATTAGCAACATTTAAGAGGAATCTGGAGGGGCACCTGAATAGGGAGGGAATAAAAGAATACAGACCGTGTTAAGGCAGAAGGTTTTTGTTTAGTTTAGTCAGGGCATCATGATCGACACAGGCTTGGAGGGCCGAAGGGTCTGTTCCTGTGCTGTACTTTTCTTTGTTCTTTGTAAGGAACAATACTTTCCACTGTATCCCAGTATAAGTGCCAATAATAAATCAAATCAAAAATGGATTGCTTCTGTACCGTAACAATTCTGTGATTCTGCTGCATTAATTCAGATTTTGTCTCTTCCAATTACCCCGATGTTGACCCCATTCACGGATGCACCTTTAAGCTTTTAGGTTCTGAACCTTCCTGTAACAATCTGGTTATCATCATTGGTATGGAATACATTTGTCAAGTTTACATGGATAGTTTTGATTCTAAATAAGGATATAGGAATTGATAAGACATGTATGCATGTGTGGGCATCTGCATGGCAGATGCAGTGTAATGTGGATAAATGTGAGGTTATCTGCTTTGGTAGCAATAATAGGAAGACAGATTATTACTTGAGTGGGTGTAAATTGAGAGAGGTGGATACTCAGCGAGACCTTGGTGTCCTCGTGCAACAGTCGCTGAAAGTAAGTGCGCAGGTACAGCAGGCAGTAAAGAAGGCAAATGGTATGTTGGCTTTCATAGCGAGAGGATTTGAGTATAGGGATAGGGACGTTTTACTGCAATTGTATAGGGTGTTGGTGAGGCCACATCTGGAGTATTGTGTGCCATTCCTTATCTGAGGAAGGATGTCCTTGCTATAGAGGGAGTACAGCAAAGGTTTACCAGGCTGAATCCCGGGATGGCAGGTCTGTCATATGAGGACAGACTAAGTCGGTTAGGATTATATTCACTGGAGTTGAGAAGAGTGAGAGGGAATCTCATAGAAACTTATAAAACTCTAACAGGGTTAGACAGGATAGATTCAGAAAGAATGTTCCAATGGTAGGGGTGTCCAGAACTAAGGGTCATAGTTTTAGGGGTAAACCTTTTAGAACTGAAGTGAGGGGAAATTTCTTCACTGGGAGGGTGGTGAATGTGTGGAATTCACTCGCACAGAATGTAGTTGAAGCCAAAACATTGTCTGATTTCAAGAAGAAATTAGATATAGCTCTTGGGACTAAAGGGATCAAGGAATATGGGAGGGAAGGGAGGGATCAGGATATTGAATTTGATGATCAGCCATGATCAAGATGAACGGCGGGGCAGTCTCAAAGGGCCGAATGGCCTACACCTATGTTTCTATGTATGATGAGAGAAGATTTTTGATGTAACCGTCTACATTAATCAACTTGTTTAATTATTTAAAGGATCGTTTTCAAACTTAACTGCAATGAACATGAGCCACCTTTAGATGGTAGTGTAGTAACATTTTGTTTCTGTTACAGATTACTCTCCCGGAACAGATTAACCCTCTCCGCATCGATGAGTTATTTAGCCTCCAGATTTTGAAAGTTTTCCTGGCAGGAGTGAAGCAGGAAGGTTCAGTAAGCTGCACAGAGTCAGTGCAGTCATTCTGATCCTGCAGAGTACAATGGAGTAAGAGGTTTAACAACACCAGGTTAAAGTCCAACAGGTTTATTTGGTAGCAAAAGCCACAGAAGCTTTCGGAGCTCCAAGCCCCTTCTTCAGGTGAGTGGGAGTTCTGTTCACAAACAGAGCATATAAAGACACAAACTCAATTTACATGAATAATGGTTGGAATGCGAATACTTACAACTAATCAAGTCTTTAAGAAACAAAACAACGTGAGTGGAGAGAGCATCAAGACAGGCTAAAAAGATGTGTATTGTCTCCAGACAAGACAGGTTGTAAGTTGACAGGTTGACAGTTGTAAGTATTCGCATTCCAACCATTATTCATGTAAATTGAGTCTGTGTCTTTATATGCTCTGTTTGTGAACAGAATTCCCACTCACCTGAAGAAGGGGCTTGGAGCTCCGAAAGCTTGTGTGGCTTTTGCTACCAAATAAACCTGTTGGACTTTAACCTGCTGTTGTTAAACTTCTTACTGTGTTTACCCCAGTCCAACGCCGGCATCTCCACATCATGAGTACAATGGATGCAGGGCCAAAACTGCAGTCATGTTTATTCCTGTTTGATTCGGTCCCCTCGCAATCTCATTTGCCACTTTGGAGGAGTTTGTGTTAATGTAGTGTTGTACTGTTGATTACTTTTTGCACTTTTGCATAAAATGCAAATGATTATAGTTTGCATCTGTGATAACCACGACAACGCACTGTCGATTAGCCATCACCTTCCAATAGTTGCAAACAATCTTTCTGAATAACTTGTTTATAATTGATAAGTTATTCTGGTTAATAACTGACGGTCACTATCTTGCACATTGACAACGAGTTTGTGTTCCAACCCCAGTTCCCTGTCCCCATAGTTGTTATGGGCGACCCTTGCTGTTGACAAGCAAGTGGTGAGTGTTAATTGGCCGTCACCATCTTTGTAGCAGGCTTTCTTGACTGGCGCCATCTTTGTAACAGGCATGGCTGTGCTTGATTGGCCGGCGCCATCTTTGTGACGGGCGAAAGCGTGGTGCGGTGATTGGCTGAGCGCCATCTTTGTTGCTGGCTCTGTGTTGGGGGGAGGCCGCGGTGCCCGGCTGTGAGTTGGGGGAGGGGGAAGCAGCGCGAGGCAAAATGGCGGCGCTGAAGGAGGAGCAGAGCTATGGGCTCTCCTGTGGCAAACTCAGCTCGGGCAGCAATGTCTCGGTTCTTCATGTCAAACTCACCGACAGCGCGTTGCGGGCGCTCGAGGCTTACCAGAATTGCAAGGTAGGGAGTTTTTAAAAAGTCAGTGTGTGTTTTTGTGGTGTGAGGGAGGAGGAGGGGGGAAAAGCGGGCCCCAGACCCACTGAGGTAAAGCCCGGGCTCTCAGCCACACCACCCGGGACTGTTACCATGGCAGCACCGGTGTATACCCCCTCCAAAATGCCCCAACACCCCGCTGAGGGGGGAGAAGAGAGATCGGGGGTGGTGGGGGGTGGTCTGTTTACTCCAGCCACTTCCTTCATGTGCCAACTAGAAATCACCCAAAGTATTCATCAGAAGAGTTAATAACTCTGAGCAGAAAATGTTGGATAAACTCAGCAGGCCTGGCAGAATCTGTGGAGAGAGTAACAGAGTTAACATTTCAGGTCAATGACGTTTTCGTCAGCTCAAACTACAATCATTCCCCATTTCACACATCTCAGAACCTGCAGCATTTAAAGGGATCTGACTCCAGGTTTGGTCACACTCGCCACTGACTAATTCGTGTTTGAACTTGTTGCCAATACAATAATTTCCACTAAAGATATTTCTATAACAATTTATTTAATTGTGTATTTGGTGCATCTTTTGCTTAAAGTTTAAATAAAGGTTAAATAGGGGAATTTCACAGCTTCATTGCAGTGTTAATGTAAGCCTTACTTGTGACTAATAAGCTTTCTTTATTACCTCCCTTGAATTTGTGTGGGGCTAGAAATTGACTTGAGTAAAATCAATCTGATGTTTCAGCTACCTTGTGAAAGGGGAGAGGTGTAAATAGGTTTAAAGCCTACAATTAACTATCACCTCAGGTATTTGAACTTTGTAACATTGCTTTCAGTGTAGTTGGAATATGCCTTTAATGTCCAATGGGATCGCTGCAGCAATGGACAACCCGTGAAAACTCAGGAATTTGCTTCTTTGCGGTGATCTTTTATCTGCTGTTTGGTATTTTAAATTTGGCTGATCTAATCTATGTGGACGAAACCTGAGGAGTGACCAAATAAATCGCTTTGAACAATGAGGAATTTGATAGGTTGGACATAGAAAGATTTGTCCACTTTTGGCAGAGACCAAAACTAGAGGTGATAAGCAAAAGATAGTCCCTAATAAATCAAATTGGAAATTCTGGAGAAACGTGTTTACCCACAGTAGTCACAACCACATTTTCACTGAGGTGAATTGCATGGATGCGTTTAAGGGAAACTAGATAAATATAAGGAAAAAAGGTGAAATACAGCAGCTGCTGGAAATCTGAAATAAAAACTGAAAAAGATGGAAAACCCAGGTCTGGCAGCACCCGTGAAGAGGGAAACGGAGTTAATGTTTAGGGTCTGTATGGCTCCTCTTCAGAAAGGAATAGAATGGTATGCTGATAGATAAGCTAAGGTGGGAGGAGGCTCAGGTGGAGCATCAGAGCTACCATCGACTTATTGGGTCAAATTGCCTATTTGTGTGCTAAAATTACTAAATTTAACATGATTACATAAAATGTTTCAGCACAGAAGATGACTACTTGGTCCAGTTTGTCCAAGCGCCATACAAGCCTTTCATCCACTTGTTTCTGGACATTTGTTACTGAAGAAATAAAAAATGACATGCCTTTAGAAAGTTTTTGAAATGGATCTGTAACAACTCCTCAGTGACACTCCTGTGGGAATCTTAAGGCTGTTAAATCTTGTTCATAAATGTGCTAAAGTTTAGTAAGGTCAGAAATCTGTTAGTGTTCTCCTCTGAATATATTTTTTGGGGTTTGAGATTGGCTCTCTGATGTAAACGGCCTGAGTCTGGGCTCAGTGGAGTGTAGAACTCCTAATGCATTCCACTCATTCAGTAAAGTTCTCACTGCTATTTAATCTGAAAGGTTTGTAGCAAAACTTTGGGCAGTGCTTGAGGAGTATTTTTTGTATTTACTGTAGATCCTGAAATAGAGTTAGGTTTTGTTCCTCCCTTTAAGGAGAAAGCAGATAAATAGGTGAAGAGGAAGTATGGACAAGGTATGAACGAGATTTGATTTCTTCTTGTCATATGTATTAGTATACAGTGAAAATTATTGTTTCTTGCGCGCCATAGAGACAAAGCATACTCTACATAGGGAAGGAAAAGAGAGAGTGCAGAATGTAGTGCTACAGTCATAGCTAGGATGTAGAGAAAGATCAACTTAATAGGTCCATTCAAAAGTCTGGCAGCAGGGAAGAAGCTGTTTTTGAGTTGGTTGGTACTTGTCCTCAGACTTTTGTATAGTTTTCCCGATGGAAGAATGTATGTCCAGGGTGTGTGGGGTCCTTGATTATGCTGGCTGTTTTCCGAGGCAGTGGGAAGTGTAGACAGTGTCAATGGATGGGAGGTTTGAGTGATGGACTAGGCTTCGTTCACAACCCTTTGTAGTTTTTTGTAGTCTTGGACAGAGCAGGAGCCAGACCAAGCTGTGATACAACCGGAAAGAATGCTTTCTATGGTGCATCTGTAGAAGTTGGTGAGAGTTGTAGCAGACATGCCAAATTTCCTTAGTCCCCTAAGAAAGTAGAGGAGTTGGTGGGCTTTCTTAAGTATACACCGCCTGCATGGAGGGAGCAGGACAGGTTGTTGGAATCGGGACACCTTAAAAACCTGAAGGTCTTGACCAAGCCTCAGACCTGGACTTCAGGCTCTGACGAAGAGTCATCTAGAGTCGAAATGTTTGCTCTATTCTCTCTCCACAGATGCTGTCAGACCTGCTGAGCTTTTACAGCATTTTTCTGTTTTTGTTGTGTTGAGTCGATCTCCCTGTTCATCCATGGTTTCATCCATGGTTTTTGTTTGGGAAACACGTGGATTTGATTCTTTGGCACACAGAAGCAAATCTGCATGAGCTAGTGGGATTAGTTTTGGTTTGCTCCATTAAAGAGTTAGCACTGATACAATGGGTTGAATGAACACAAGGTTGCTGAAAACTGGTACTCTAGCATTTTCTTTATCCCCTCCCCCCCGTAACACTAATTGTTATTGCATTCAAATGTTTGACAGTCAGTATTATCTTGAGGTCTCTTCCCAATTACTGCTTTGTTTAAACAAGCACTTAGTGAGGAGCTACACTTAAAACTTATTTGATTAATTATCAGGCAGTGAGAATGTGGAAACAGTGACCAAGGTGCAGTACTTCACTAGTTAAAGCTCTGCTACAACACTAACCTTTGGATTCTAACTAAGTAAATTTCCACATTCAGTCTCAGAAATGGTTCAATTTTGGTAATCAGGTGCTGTTACTGTTTGCATGGCCTTGTACTCCTGGTCACTTTCCATATACATAGGACTTATAAGCACTCCTATTCACGTAATTAAATTGTCACATCAGCATCTATTAGGATGCTGACCAGACGATGAGTTTAGTCTGGGTATATGTTCTGGAAGAAGTAGGTGAGTATGTAGTAGAAATGCCTCAGGATTCCTGTACCATGGGGACTACTGCAGGGTTTAGAATGTTGAATATAGAGTGTATTTCCAAGTGAGATTCCCTCACCCCAGAACATTCCTGTAAAATATTCTATGAAAACAGATCTTACCGGAAGGAGAACTTTTAATAGCAGCCTCCGACAGGGTTCCTGCCTTCAGCAGTTTATACGCAATCTATTCAAAAATTTACTGAGTTAGTCAATGTCAACAGGATTGCTGAAACTGACCTCACCATCTCTGGGCCATGGACCACGTAACTGGTATTCAGTAACAATAGTCTTTAGCTGGTACTTGTGGCACAAATATTACCTGTCACTTGTCAGATAAGTCTGGGCAACATCCAGTGTCTATTGTAGATTGGCATGGACTTCCATTATTGAAAGAATTGTGAATATAAATAAGGACTGGAATTGTCAATCATCAGCTTCATTCCTGATCTGATAATGGAGAGAATGTTATTGATGAAGCAGCTGGAGTTAGCTGGGTAGATATCTTTCTGTGGAATCTCTGCAGGACTGACCTAGGGTTGTTGTAATTGACCTCCAATAGTCATAAGTATATTCTTTGCGTTAGGCATGACTCCAGTCACTGGAAGAGTTTCACATTGACCCCCATGTTGCTGGGGCTCCATGGTGCCATAGTTATTTGAATGTAGCTTTGGTGTCTAAGCCAGCTCTTGTGTTGCGCCAGCTCTTGTGATGAGGCCTGGAGCTAAGTATTTCTGGTTGAATCCAAACTGAATATTGATGGGTTGCCTCTTGATGACACTGTTGATTATTCTATCATTTTACTGATGGATGAGAAAGGCTGATATAGCTGTAATTGGGTGAGATAGATTTATCCTGTTGTGCGTAGGATATATTTGGACAAATGTCTGCATTGTCGGATGGATAGCTGACATATCCTCTGAGATCCTTCCATCTTGTCCTGCTGGAGCGGCACGGTGGTTAGCACTGCTGCCTCACAGTGCCAGGGACCCGGGTTTGATTCACAGTTTGGGTCACTGTCTGTTTGGAGTTTGCACATTCTCCCCGTGTCTGCGTGGGTTTCCTCCGAGTGCTCCGGTTTCCTCCCCAGTCCGAAAGACGTGTTGGTTAGGTGCATTGGCCATGTTAAACTCTCCCTTGGTGTACCCGAACAGGCATTGGTGTGTGGCGACTAGGGAATTTTCACAGTAACATCATTGCAGTGTGAATATAAGCCTATTTGTGACAAATAAATAAACTTTTTATCTTTTTAAACTGAATAAAGCAGCAGTTGATGATACTTGCTATGTCTGAATGCTGTGGGAATTAAACTTGATCATGTAACTGAGCTTGCAAACTTCATTGCAGTACTGAGTGTGTTTTGCCATAAGAGAGGCAAGGTCCTTTGGCGTAAATGAGGCACTCATTGTCAGTTTGGGTGCAAGCTCAAGATCCTTCAATGAGTCCTTGATAAGATTCCTCCCTAAGCCAATTCCCCTCCCCGCACCACCTAAGAAGGTAACCCATCATTAATTTCTCTGCCTGTGTGGCAGATTGCTGCAGTGATATGGCTGCCATTTTGCTCACATCAGTCACCACTTAAATGGTTGAAATGTGGCAATGTGTGCTGCTCATTATATATGCAAGACTAGAAGATTATCTCTATGTATTTCTTGTAAAAGATGATAAATTGCATCAAAATTAATCTATGTAGGCTGATGTGGAGTCAGCATTGTATCCACACTTTCTGATTCATCAGTTTGATTGTGTTTTGAAACTGCACTGCAATGTATTTGTCTGTGAAGATAATTCTCTATTTTTTTTAATGCTTTCTGAAATACTGGGATGTGATTTGAGTTTTTTCCAAAGAACAGTACAGCACAGGAAACAGGCCCTTCGGCCCTCAAAGCCTGTGCCGCTCCTTGGTCCAACTAGACCAATCGTTTATATCCCTCCATTCCCAGGCTGCTCATGTGACTATCCAGGTAAGTTTTAAACGATGTCAGCGTGCCTGCCTCCACCACCCTACTTGGCAGCGCATTCCAGGCCCCCACCACCCTCTGTGTAAAAAAACGTCCCTCTGATATCTGAGTTATACTTCGCCCCTCTCACCTTGAGCCCGTGACCCCTCGTGATCGTCACCTCCGACCTGGAAAAAAGCTTCCCACTGTTCACCCTATCTATGCCCTTCATAAACTTGTACACCTCTATTAGATCTCCCCTCATTCTCCGTCTTTCCAAGGAGAACAACCTCAGTCTACCCAATCTCTCCTCATAGCTAAGACCCTCCATACCAGGCAACATCCTGGTAAACCTTCTCTGCACTCTCTCTAATGCCTCCACGTCCTTCTGGTAGTGCGGCGACCAGAACTGGACGCAGTACTCCAAATGTGGCCTAACCAGCGTTCTATACAGCTGCATCATCAGACTCCAGCTTTTATACTCTATACCCCGTCCTATAAAGGCAAGCATACCATATGCCTTCTTCACCACCTTCTCCACCTGTGTTGCCACCTTCAAGGATTTGTGGACTTGCACACCTAGGTCCCTCTGTGTTTCTATACTCCTGATGACTCTGCCATTTATTGTATAACTCCTCCCTACATTATTTCTTCCAAAATGCATCACTTCGCATTTATCCGGATTAAACTCCATCTGCCACCTCTCCGCCCAATTTTCCAGCCTATCTATATCCTGCTGTATTGCCCGACAATGCTCTTCGCTATCCGCTAGTCCAGCCATCTTCGTGTCATCCGCAAACTTGCTGATTACACCAGTTACACCTTCTTCCAAATCATTTATATATATCACAAATAGCAGAGGTCCCAGTACAGAGCCCTGCGGAACACCACTGGTCACAGACCTCCAGCTGGAAAAAGACCCTTCGACCACTACCCTCTGTCTCCTATGACCAAGCCAGTTCTCCACCCATCTAGCCACTTCTCCTTGTATCCCATGAGCCTTAACCTTTTTAACCAACCTGCCACGTGGGACTTTGTCAAATGCCTTACTGAAATCCATATAGACGACATCCACGGCCCTTCCTTCATCAACCGTTTTTGTCACTTCCTCAAAAAACTCCACCAAATTTGTAAGGCACGACCTCCCTCTTACAAAACCATGCTGTCTGTCACTAATGAGATTGTTCCGTTCTAAATGCACATACATCCTGTCTCTAAGAATCCTCTCCAACAACTTCCCTACCACGGACGTCAAGCTCACCGGCCTATAACTCCAATGTTTCCAATATAAAACCAATACTATAATTAAAACAGAGAGCGCTGGAAAGACTCGGGTCTAACTTTTCTTCAGAATCATATTTAACTTAACATTAACTCTTTTTTTCTCTCCCAGAGACCTGCTGAGTTTTCCAGCATTTTCCATAGAATTCCCACAGTGCAGAAAGAGGCTGTTCAGCCCATTGAGTCTCTGAAAAAGCATCCCATCCAGGCCTCCCCTCTGCCCTTTTTCCAAGCGTGCACATCTTTGGACTGTGGGAGGAAACTGGAGGAATCCCTCACAGCTACTGGGAGAATGCAAACTCTGCACAGTTATCAAAGGCCAGAATCGAACCCGGGTCCCTGGTGCTGTGAAGCAGCAATGCTTGTCGCCACGCAGAAAAATCTTCTGTTTTTATTTCAGATTTTCAGCATCTGCAGTGTTTTGCTTTTATTTTGGAAACAAATATTATATATCCCAAGGGAGTAGTGGACATAGTGTAACCTGTACTAATGTTTCCAGGTATTTATAGTTAATTTACTTGTTAGTTGTCATCTCCTGCAGTATTGCACGTGGAGGGTCGCGAGTAAGTGTAGTGAGGTAGAGATAGACTGTGATAGATAACTGGATCAACTCACACAAATGGAACTCAATCTGTATTTCAAAATTATACTGTCCTTATTTTTATATTTGCATTGTAAATTAAGTTAAAGTTTTAAAGTTTATTTATTAGTCACAAGTAGGCTTGCATTAACACTGCAATGAAGTTACTGTGAAAATCCCCTAGTCGCCACACTCCAGCGTCTGCTCAGGTATACTGAGGGAGAATTTATCATGGCCAATGCACCTAACCAGCACGTCTTTTGGAACTGTGGGAGGAAACCCAGGCAGACATGGGGAGAACGTGCTGACTCCGCACAGACAGTGACCCAAACCGGGAATCGAACCCGGGTCCCTGGCACTGTGAGGCAACAGTGCTAACCACCGTGCCACCCCATTCAGCAAAACTGTTGATGTAAGCTAGTCACACTGGAATTATATTCTTCAGCCCCTGTTGACATAACATGGCCTTCGCTGGAGATGAGAGATGCTTGCAGCATGGCAATTTGTGTAGATAGTTTATGATGTTGAATGTTTATTGGAAGTGTATGCAGGGAGCAAGATTTTTGATATGTCATATAGATATCTATAGATCCATAATAACAATAGATATAGCCCATGGTCTTACATAGACACTTGTCCTTTATACATTACCAGCTGTGCTAACATTACTTGACTTCTGATGCTGTGGTTTTGATGATGGTGGTTGGCCATGTATTATCTGCTTGAGGTGGAGATGCTGGGGTGGGCACAGTAAGAAGTCTCACAACACCAGGTTACAGTCCAGCAGGTTTTTTTTTAGAATAATCCAAATTAACCTGGTGTTGTGAGGCTTCTTGCTTTATCTGCTTGAGGTTTTTTTGATGTCACAAGTTACGAGCAGAGATTTGTGAGCTCCTGCCATTGGTCAGCATTACGAATCTTCACAACAATAACATTTTTATCCAAAAGAGAAACGCTGGAAAATCTCAGCAGGTCTGACAACATCTGTAAGGAGAGAAAAGAGCTGACATTTCGAGTCCAGACGACCCTTTGTCAAAATAACATTTGTATGACGCCTTTAATATAGTAAAACCTTCCAAGATACTTCATAGCACTGTTCTCAAACAAAGACTGACACTGAGCTATTATAAAATGTGACCAAAAGCTTGATTAAAGAGTTAGGTTTTGAGAAGTGGTTTAAAGGAGGAGAGAGTAAAGAGGTTTAGGAATAGAATTCCAGAGATTAGAGCCCAGACACCTGAAGGCATGGCTATCAATGGTGGAGCATTGGAAATCAAGGATGCACAGGAGGCCAGAACTGGAGAACTTCAGAGATTTAGAACATAGAACATTACAGCGCAGTACAGGCCCTTCGGCCCTCAATGTTGCGCCGACCAGTGGAACCAATCTAAAGCCCCTCTAATCTACACTATTTCAATATCAATATTTGGAGGATTGAAGGTCAGATAATTCAACATAGGGAGGGGTGAGCCATGGAGAAATTTGAAAATAAAGATGAGCAGTTTTTAAAATCAAGGTGTTGCTGAAGCAGAAGCCAGTGTGGAGAACTGAGTCCATGGGTGATGAATGAATAGGAATTGATGTGTAAGTTAGAATATAGGCAGCAGAGTTTACAACCTTAAGCTTGCCGCCAAATTGGGACTGGTTAGTTCAGCCCAGCCCGGATGGATAGGAGTAAGCTATAAGAATCCTGTCCGAAAAAATAAAATCTTACAGCAACAAAAAGATGCCATTCAGCCTGTCATTGCCTATGTCTATGCCACTCTTTGAAAGACTGGTTCAATTAGTCTAATTCCTCTGCTCTTTTTTTTCCTAGCTTTGCATTGAATGTAGAAAGAGCTTAATCTAGATCCCAGTAGCTGCAGCATTAGTTTGTCAAGGCTCTCAAAATAGAGACATTTGTTCAGGTGCAGTAAGCCATATGAGGTTGAAGCCATGATATTGGGTACAGTAATCAAAGCTCTGTCCTGCATTTAACCACGCTAAAACTTGGACATGCTTGTGACTTGACTTTGTGCCATTTCCAAAGCAACTCTGAACAGAATAAATGATTGAAAGGATAAGTTTTAAAAAGATTGTTTTGAAACATAGTTTATTGTAATATTTTGCAGGTGGAATCATAGAATGGCTACAGGACAAAAAGAGGCCATTCGGCCCATCATATCCCTGGCAGCTTTCTGCAAGTGTTTCAAGTCCCACTCCCCATACCTTTCTCCATAGTCCAACATTTGTTTTCTCTTCACATGCTTATCTAATTCCATTTTCAAAGGCACGATTGAATCTGTCTCCATCACACGCTCGAGTAGTACGTTCCAGATCCTAACCAGTTGCTGTGTAAAGAGTTTCTCCTCATGGTGCCATTGAATTTTTTGCCATTCACCATAGGCCAAGGGACCTGCGGTTCTTGATCTTTCTGCCAATGGGAACAGTTTCTCTCTATCTGCACTGTCTAGATTCCTCATGACTTTAAACAGATCATAGAATCGTACAATGCAGAAGAGAGCCTTTGGCCCATCGAGTCTGGACTGACACGCGAGAAACTAATCCCAACTAATCACATTTACCAGCACTTGACCCATACCCTTGAATGTTATGATGTGCCAAGTGCTGTCCAAGTACTTTTTAAAGGATGTGAGGCAACTCGCCTCCATCACCCTCCCAGGCAGCGCATTCCAGACCATCACCACCCTCTGGGTAAAAAGGTTTTTCCTCACATCCCCCAAAACCTCCTGCCCCTCACTTTGAACCTATGTCCCCTCGTGACTGACCCTTCAACTAAGGAGAACAACTGCTCCCTATCCACCCTGTCCATGTCCCTCATAATCTTGTACACCTCAATCAGGTCACCTCTCAGCCTTCTCTGCTCCAACAAAAACAACCAAAGCCTATCCAATCTCTCTTCATAATTTAAATGTTCCATCCTGGCGAATCTCTCTGCACCTGCTCCATTGCAATCACATCCTTCCTATAATGTGGCGACCAGAACTGTGCACACTATTCTAGTTGTGGCCTCATCAAAGTTCTGTACAACTCCAAGATAATTCCCTGCTTTTGTAATGTGATTGATAAAGGCAAATATCCCATATGCCTTTTTCACCACCCCACTAACATGCCCTTCTGTCTTCAGACAAACACGCCAAAACTTCCTAGTGTTATGCCCTTCATTGAATATTTTCTTGTTAAATTACTGCTTCTGAAGAGTATAACCGCACACTTTTTAGGGTTAAATTCCATCTGCCACTTACCTGCCCTTTGACCATTCTGTCTATATCTTCTTGTAGCCCGAGACACTCCACCTCACTGTTAACCACCCGGCCAGTCATCTTGTCATCTGCAAACTTACTAATCCAAACCACACCCCAAAGCAGCCTTCTGTCATCACCCTCTGTCTCCTACAACTGAGCCAATTTTGAATCCACTTATCAAATTACCCTGTAGCCAATGTGCATTTGCCCTTACAAGTCTCCCATGTGGGACCTTGTCAATGGCTTTGCTGAAATCCATTTAAACTACATCAACTGCACTACCCTCATCTAAAAACCCCTCTCAAATCTCCTCTCAGCCTTCAGCCCAAGGAGAACAGCCCCAACTACCCATGTGGCTGAATCATAGAATCCCTACAGTGCAGAAAGAGGCCATTCGGCCCATCGAGTCTGTACTGACAACAATCCCACGTAGGCCCTATCCTCGTAACCCCATATATTTACCCCGCTAATCCTTCTAACCTACGCATCCTGGGACATTAAGGGGCAATTTAGTATGGCCAATCCACCTAATCCGCACATCTTTGGACTGAGGGAGGAAACCGGAGCATCCGGAGGAAACCCACGAAATCACGGGGAGAATGTGCAAACTCCACACAGACAGTGACCCAAGCCGGGAATCGAACCCAGGCCCCTGCAGCTGTGAGGCAGCAGTGCTAACCACTGTGCCACCGTGCCGCTGCTGTGTGGCTGAAGCCCCAGCTACCCATGTGGCTGAAGCCCCTCATTCCTGAAACCATTATCTTAAATCTTTTCTTTGCCCTCTCTAAATCCCATTGGATTTTTTTCTCTCTAATTTTCCTTTGCTCAGATATTTCCCCAAAGGCCTCATGACTTGTGCAGAGAGACTTTGTATGTGAGACTGAGCAAGGTTTGGGCGGTATGTACTCATTCTTCTCTGATCACACCACTGAGGTTATGGCTAAATAACCTTATTCTGCCCCGACCAGCCCCAGAGGGTCTATTATAGCCTGATACTGGATCCAATTTGTCACTTGGCACAGCTGACTGAATTGTGCAATGCAGGGTTTTTAACTCTCATGTTTGCAATGCTCCTCATGTTCAGAATGTCTCAGATGAATTTTATAGAGAAAAGTGGAGAAAGATAACCGAGAAACCAAAGTTTAAGGTTTGGAGTTTGGTGGAACGAGGTGAGATTTGAGGAGTGAGTTCCAGGCTGCTAGAGGCTACTTGTGGAGGGTAGGGAATGGGGAGCTAGGAATGAAATGGAAAAGATCTGGGGGTGCATGTTTGAAGGACTTTGTTGCAGTAGGTTAGAGTAAGACTGGGGTGGGATTTGAAAATGAAGGTAATTCACTAGGCCACTCCTGCGTACATATTTGAAGGAGGGGATTAGTAAATGGTGAAAAGCTATAATCTGTGTTTTGGTGAGATTCGTTCTATCTTCCCTCCTGTGAATTATATCATCTTAACACCAAGGTCAAAGCTCGTTCTCCACCAGCCTAATCCTATCGGCATCATACACTGTGCTTTCTATCTCCATTTTTCCCTTGTATTGGATTATCTTGTCTTTTTGCATCCATGATCGATTCATCTCAATTCCTACAATGTTGTCACAATACTCTTTTCTAATCCATCTGTTTAGTAAGGATTTCTAACTTTTACACAGGCTTACATTTATATAGCATTTTTAACGTTGGGAAACATCAAAAGGCATTTCATGGAAGTGATTATCCAACAAAACTTGACATGGAGTGACATGATATTTGGACAGATGATTAAAGGGGTAAGTTATAAGGAGCATTTTAATAAATGAGAGAGAGTCGGAGAGGCTTAGGGAGGGAATTTCACAGTTTACGGTCTGGCAGCTGAATGCTCTGATGGGGAGATGCCGGCGTTGGACTGGGGTAAACACAGTAAGAAGTCTCTCAACATCAGGTTACACTGGCGAGCATTCAGCTCGCCCGTATACATCAGCAAGAACAGGGATGATGGCTGAAAGGGTATGGTTTCTGCCTTACAGATTGTGATATGTAGAGAGTCGATGAACAGCATCGACCTCTTTCCAGATCCAGTTTACACACCCTGTTTCTCTTACTGAGATTCCAAAGATCATCCATCAGCTTGTACCTCACCTGATTGTCAATCAAAACAACGATTTGCATTTGTATAGCATCTTGTGTAGGAAAAAGACCTAAATGCCTCACAGGTGTAATGACACTGTTTTTACATGTTAATGTAATAAAAGAGCCTCATCCTGTCAATGTCAGTGCCATAAGATATAGGAGCAGAAATAGGCCATTCAGCCCACACATGTAGTTACTGTAGTGATGAGCAATAGGATTCTGGATATGTTTTTATAAACACAAACCTGTGGTAAAGGGGGTCTTACTCCTGGCCTGATTCATTCAACTCAGTAGACAGATCACATCTGGTACTATTTTGGTCTACATGGGTCAGCACCACACTGTGCACTGCTGTTCCCACCTGAATCTTTACAAAGCTGTGCCAAAGGCTAATACACTTGGACATTTTTTGAATGTTTTGTGTGTGTTTTTTGCTGCTCTGATTGTCTTGTGCTAGGAGGCGTGTGAAGCAACATGCAAGCATGCAGCAGAACTCCATCAGCTGTCATAAGCAGCAGCCTGTCTTTCCCCATCTCCTAATTGCCCCGAATGGTTAGCCAGTGCACAAGTTCAATCTGGCCAGATGTGAGGTCTCTTGTCCCCTGATCAAAGGTAAAAGGTTCCCCTATATGGAGGGACAGAGAGGACAGTGATCTAATCTCAAATCAAGAGGACTGTTGTCTAAGCACAGCTTGAGAGAGTTTTGACCATTCAGTATACTGGCTCATCCACCTGTGAACATTAACCTGTCAGCACAGTCTCTCAAAAGCTTTGGCCAATTGTCACCAAATCAGAGAAGTGTCTCCCTGTAATTGGTCTGTGGGCTCCTTGAAGAACAGTGATGTTTCAGCTCATTGTGTTTCTAAAAATGATCAGCCTGTGACTGTTAACTTGTCAAGTCATTCATTGCCTGCTGTGAATTCCCTCTTCCTTGCAGACAAATATACTTGTAACATCTTTGCTCCACTTTCAGCCTTGAGTGTATAATCTAGGCTGATGCTGAGGGAGACTAGGCTCTAAACTCTGGAATTTCCCCTCTCAATCTCTCTGCCTCGATCTTTGCATCTGGTAAAATGCTGTTTAAAGTCTACCAGTTTGATCACCTGTCTTAATATCTCCTTTCATGGTTCATTGCCTTACATTTTAAACAAAATTTCACAATGTAAGATAAGGCAAAGAGAATCCAAAGAGCTTCTAAAATACATAAAGGGCAAAAGAGTAACAAGGGAGAGAGTAGGGCCTCTTAAGGATCAACAAGCTAATCTATGTGCGGATCCACAAGAGATGGGTGAGATCCTAAATGAATATTTCTCATCAGTATTTACTGTTGAGAAAAGCATGGATGTTAGGGAACTTGGGGAATTAAATATTGATGTCTTGAGTGTACATATTACAGAGAAAGAGGTGCTGGAAGTCTTAAAGCGCATCAAGGTAGATAAATCCCCGGGACCTGATGAGGTATATCCCAAGACGTTGCGGGAGGCTAGGGAGGAAATTGCGGGTCCCCTAGCTGAGATATTTGAATCATCAATAGTCACGGGTGAGGTGCCTGAAGATTGGAGAGTGGCAAATGTTGTGCCTTTGTTTAAAAAGGGCTGCAGGGGAAAGCCTGGGAACTGCAGGCCAGTTAGCCTCACATCTGTGGTGGGTAAATTGTTCGAAGGTATTTTGAGAGACAGGATCTACAGGCATTTAGAGATGCAAGGACTGATTAGGGACAGTCAACATGGCTTTGTGAGTGGAAAATCATGTCTCTCAAATTTGATTGAGTTTTTTGAAGGGGTAGATGAGGGCAGTGCAGTTGATGTTGTCTACATGGACTTTAGCAAGGTCTTTGACAAGGTACTGCATGGTAGGTTGTTGCATAAAGTTAAATCTCTCGGGATCCAGGGTGAGGTATCTAAATGGATACAAAATTGGCTTCTTGACAGAATGTGGAGATGCCGGCGTTGGCTCACCTGAAGAAGGGGCTCAGAGCCTCGAAAGCTTGTGTGGCTTTTGCTACCAAATAAACCTGTTGGACTTTAACCTGGTGTTGTTAAACTTCTTACTGTTCTTGACAGAAGCCAGAAGGTGGTTATAGAGAGTTGTTTTTCAAACTGGAGGCCTGTGAGCGGTGTGCCTCAGGGATCAGTGCTGGGCCCACTGTTATTTGTCATTTATATTAATGATTTGGCTGAGAATATAAGGGGCATGGTTAGTAAGTTTGCAGATGACACCAAGATTGGTGGCATGGTGGACAGTGAGGAAGGTTATCTCCAATTGCAGCGGGATCTTGATTAATTGGGCCAGTGGGCTGGCGAATGGCAGATGGAGTTTAATTTAGACAAATGTGAGGTAATGCATTTTGGCAGATTGAACCAGGGCAGGACTTACTCAGTTAACGGTAGGGCGTTGGGGAGAGTTACAGAACAAAGAGATCTATGGGTACATGTTCATAGCTCCTTGAAAGTGGAGTCACAGGTGGACAGAGTGGTGAAGAAGGCATTTGGCATGCTTGGTTTCATCAGTCAGAACATAGAAACATAGAAACCCTACAGTGCAGAAGGAGGCCATTCGGCCCATCGAGTCTGCACCGACCACAATCCCACCCAGGCCCAACCCCCACACATTTTACCCGCTAATCCCTCTAACCTCCACATCCCAGGACTCTAAGGGACAATTTTTAACCTGGCCAATCAACCTAACCCGCACATCTTTGGACTGTGGGAGGAAACCGGAGCACCCGGAGGAAACCCACGCAGACACGAGGAGAATGTGCAAACTCCACACAGACAGTGACCCGAGCCGGGAATTGAACCCGGGACCCTGGAGCTGTGAAGCAGCAGTGCTAACCACTGTGCTACCGTGCCGCCCCTCCATTGAATGTTGGGACGTCTTGTTGAAGTTGTACAAGACATTGGTAAGGCCACACTGGGAATACTGTGTGCAATTCTGGTCACCCTATTATAGAAAGGATATTATTAAACTAGAAAGAGTGCAGAAAAGATTTACTAGGATACTACCGGGACTTGATGGATTGAGTTATAAGGAGAGGCTGAATAGACTGGGACTTTTTTCTCTGGAGCGTAGGAGGCTGAGGGTTGATCTTATAGAGGTCTATAAAATAATGAGGGGCATAGATCAACTAGATAGTCAATATCTTTTCCCAAAGGTAGGGGAGTCTAAAACTAGAGGGCATAGGTTTAAGGTGAGAGGGGAGGGATACAAAAGTGTCCAGAGGGGCAATTTTTTCTCAGAGGGTGGTGAGTGTCTGGAACAAGCTGCCAGAGGTCGTAGTAGAGGCAGGTACAATTTTATCTTTTAAAAAGCATTTAGATAGTTACATGGGTAAGATGGGTATAGAGGGATATGGGCCAAATGCGGGCAATTGGGATTAGTTTAGGGGTTATAAAAAAAAAATAAGGGCGGCATGGATAAGTTGGGCCGAAGGGCCTGTTTCCACGCTGTAAACCTCTGTGACTCTGTTATGAAAGAATTTGAAAGTTGTTGGGTGCTGCATTGTTAGAGGCATGGTCTATCAGTTGGGACTTTACACTGCACTCTGTGTTCAGGTGGATGTTAAAGGTCCCATGGCACTATTCTGACAAGAGCAGGAAGTTCTCCCAATTTCCTGAGTAGCATTTCGGTCTCATCGCGCTTACCAAAAAAGAACAGATTAACTGGTCTTTCCTGTTTGTGGCATGCTATTATGAGGAAAATGGATGCCGTTTTTGTCCACGTAAGTCACCTCAAAATAAATTTGTTATATTTGAAGTACAGGGACCTGGGATATATCTGCATAAATCAGTGAAGGTGGCAGGGCATGTTGAGAAAGTAGTTGAAAAGGCATATAAGCTTTATGTATGAGGTGTACTATGCAAAAGCAAGGGTGTCATGATGAACCTTTATGGAATACTGGTTTGCCTTAACTGGATTATTGTGTCTAACTCTGGACATTGCACTTTGGGAAGGACAGGAAAGCTTTAGGGAGAGTCTGGAAAAGATGTGCAAGAATGGTTCTGAGGGTGAGGGACTTCAGTTATATAGTTAGCATGGAGAAGCTTTAGTTATTTTCCTCAGAGGAGAGAAGATTTGAGAGAAGATTTGATAGAGATACTCAAAATCATGAGAGGATCCAGACAGAGTCGATGGCGACATGGAGGTTTTTTTTCCAGGAAATGGTTAAGGCTTGCTGATGGTCATTGGCAGTTTGTTGAATAAAATTTGCAGCTGCTGCAACATTTATTGTAAATCATAATTTTTTTCCTTTCTTTCCACTTCCTCCATCCCTCCCATTCCATCCACAAGAGTCCAAAGATGTGCGGGTTAGGTTGATTGGCTATGCTAAAAATTGCCCTTAGTTTCCTGAGATGCGTAGATTAGAGGGATTAGTGGATGGATATGGGGGTAGGGCCTGGGTGGGATTGTGGTCGGTGCAGACTCGATGGGCCGAATGGCCTCTTTCTGTACTGTAGGGTTTCTATGATTCTATGAGATTCCATGTGCTGGAATGTTGCTTGAGCCACTGGGTGGCCAGGGATAATGCCCATCCCATCTCTGCTTTCTTGTCCCGCCCTTATGTGGTGGTATATCTAAGTTCAGAAGCCTGTGGCACAGTGGCACGGCTGCTTGCAAGATAGCAAGTGGCTGGAACTTGCTTAATCCAAGGAGGTGTTGGTCATGTTGATGGTATAGCACTCTGAGAGAGGCCCGGACTTCGATGTCCCAGTGGTTGGATAGTTCTTAATGAAGTCTGAACTGCCCCCAGAAATTAATTTTCCCATTGTTTGGTTTCTGGGCCATGCAAAGGTTTCAACGCATGTTTTAAAATTCAAGCTACTTCACTTACTTGCTCGAAATAAGAAACATAAATCTGCACACACTATGATCCTCAAACTTGGTCTTGTATGAAATAAATGGCGTCTAATGGATATTGCTGGCCTTTGCTTTGGAAATAGTACAGGCTGATGCAGACAGAATCTTCTTGAAGTCTGATTAAAAATCTAGGTGGCACTGTGGTTAGCACTGCTGTCTCACAGTGCCAGGGACCCGGGTTTGATTCCTGGCTTGGGTCACTTTGCGCGGAGAGTCTGCATGTTCTCTCTGAGCCTGTGTGGGTTTCCTCCGGGTGCTCCGGTTTCTTTCCACAGTCTGAAAGATGTGCTGGTTAGGTGCATTGGCCGTGCTAAATTCTCCCTTAGTGTACCCAAATTGACACCCAAGTGTGGCGACTGGGGGATTTTCACAGTAATCCCATTGCAGTGTTAATGTAAGCCTACTTGTGACACTGATAAATAAACTTAAAACCTAACCATGCTTGACTCAAGCTAAAGACTAATTTAAGAAGCAAACAAATTCAGCAGATAAAATGATTTGTAATTTTTGACCATTATACCTATACCATATGGACTGCAGTGGATCAAGATGGCGGCTCACCACCACCACCTCAAGGGCAACAAATGCTGACCTAGTCACAGGTCCCGTTAAGGAATTTTCAAAAAGTTAAAATAACAAGATCTCTTGATTAGGTTTTATGTAACACACCTTTGCAGTCGTGGAACTCTGTCTCGCTGAATGAAACAGCTCAGAAAGAGGCAACTCGTTCATTGTGCCTGTGCTGCCTTTTTGAAGAAAAAATTAGTCCTACTCCCTTACCCTGCAAATATTTCTTGTTTATATATTTATCCAATTCCCTTTGAAAGTTATTATTAAATCTGCTTTGACCATCCTTTCAGGCAGTGCGTTCCAGATCATCATCATATGCTGTGTACAGAAATTTCTACCAGTATTTATCTGATTGAACCAGGTTGCAGAAAGCTAGGCCTGCCTCTCGTATGGCTACAAGATATGTCAATCAAGACAGAGCAGAATAAGGGGTGCTCAGATTCCATGGTTGACCGGTAGTGATACCCTTAGCTTTCCTTTTATGCAAACGTGGTTTCCCACTGAATGCTGAATTACCAGATCAAATAATCTAACCAGCTTCCCACAGACATTATGGCTCCATTCTCAGCTTGCGGGCTTGAGAGAAATAACAGCTTACATTTTAGCACTAACAAGTTAGAAAATTACATCTATCTACAATGTTATAATTTGAAACATGACGGGTTTGCCGTGTTACATCAGGCTCTATTACCCCACTGCTGCATGCTGGCACACTTGGAGTGAAGTATAGGCTAGCACGAATCCTGAATGCTCTATTTACAGGGCTACAGTGGATTACAAAGGATAGACAACACAGAAGTAGGCCATTCAGCCACCCACTCTATGCTTCACTCAAGCTTCACCCTGGATTTCTACCAGAGAAACTCGCAATTCCCTTCTCCCCCATGCATGTCTAACCTCCCCTTGAATGCATCTATATCATTTGTTTCAACCACTGTGTGGCAGGAAGTTCCACGTTCTCATCACTGGGTAAAGAAGTTGCCCAAATTGCTAGTAGCAGGCACTAATATAAAAGTAAAATATTGTGGGTGTTCGAAATCTGAAATAAGACCTGAAAATGCTGGAAAGAATCAGCAGGTCTGGCAATCTGTGGAGAGAAGAATCTAACTCTGTTTCTCTCTTCACAGATGCTGCCAGACCTGCTGAGTCTTGCCAACATTTTCTGTTTCTATTAATAGTAGTAGACTTGTGTTCAGCTTTTAAGAACTCTCCATCTCAGAGATTTCTTATGGGTGCCATTGCCCTTCTTCCAAGTTTTCTGCCTTCCTGTAGGTGCTTTCCCACCCTGAGATGCTTCCACGGCCTTCCCAAAGTACGTGTTATGAAGCGAGTATCTGTACAGGCAACTCCACAGGTGACCTCAATCTTGTTCTCGAGAAATGTTCACATGCGCACTTTAAAACAGAGGGGGGAATCACAAGTTACCATTGGCGTCTCTATCTTAATCATCTTGTTACCCCCCGGTGACACCTAAAGATGTTGATGACACACAGCTCTGCATCATCTCTCTTGACCCTTCCAGTGCCTTTGTGTTGTCAAACTTGTCTGATACCCGGCTTTGATGGGTTGCAATCTCCTCCAGCCAAACATTGGTAAGATAGAAGAGCCGCCTTTTTGCTCCATGACAAATTTGGCACAGATTCCACATAGGTGTCCATGAACTCCCACATTCTGCAGCCGCCACACATCATCTGCCCTGCTATCTTCCTAGTGTTTAATTCATTAATTGTTTTACTGATTACACTTTAATGTCTCTAGTTCTGCCTGTGCTTATATTCATAGAATCCCAGCAGTGCAGAAGGAGGCCATTCGGCCCATCGAGCCTGCACCGAGAACAATCCCACCCAGGCACTAGTCCCATAACCCCATGTATTTACCGTACTAATCCGCCTGATACTAAAGGGCAATTTAGCACAGCCAATTAACCTGACCACATCTTTTGGACTGTGGGAGGAAACTGGAGCACCCGGAGGAAACCCATGCAGACACGGGGAGAAAGTGCAAACTCCACACAGACAGTCACCCGAGGCCGGAATTGAACCCAGGTCCCTGGCGCTGTGAGGCAGCAGCGCTAACCACTGCGCCACCATGCCGGCCGTATTTTTATTCTTATTTCAATAAATGTTCTACTTACCCCGATTGAGATTCTCCAGTTGAGATAAATAGGAAATACTCACCAACCAATCTAATAAGCTTTACCGCTGTTAGTGAACCAAAACCAAAATAACCAAAGTTTTGAAAGATAAATGAGAAAAAAGTACTCAGCAACCAATCAACTACCTGTTTTCTTGTGACGTTACTTGATTTTGTTTTCCTCCGTGTAGTCAGTATTTTTTTGTTGAAATATACTTGATTCAAATAAAGTCTGAAATATGCATTACAAAACATTTCAAATTGTTATAACAGTCAGGTGCAATGATATTTACATTTTCTCCAAGAATCAAGTTGCACTCAGGTATTTCAGTTCTGTAATGGGAACATTACAGATAAATATTTTCATTACAGAGAATAAAATTCTTTACAAACCATATACATCGGTCATGTTGCACTCTGAGGTGCCTCAATACATTTGCATAGATTTAGGATTAAGCGCACAGTCTGAGGGGTTTTAACTGGTTACCAGCTGCTCAGTGTACATTGGTTGAAAGGCCTTACACAGTGCCCTTACCCCATTCTAACTTGGTGGCAGCTGCCTCAAGCTTGAGTGCGTCCCTCAGCACAAAGCCCTGGACCTTGGAATGTGCCAGTCTGCAACACTTGTTCGAGGACATTTCTTTGCACTGGAAGATCACCAAGTTTCAGGCAGCCCTAGGAGCATCTTTCATTCTCCAGCAGCAGCTGACGTTTGTCCCGGAGTGCGTCCCAGGGAACAACGTCTCAGAGCTGCTCGGGATGACCATCGACAAACATCACCGCATTTCTTTCCAGACGTCCTTTGCGAAGAAAGGCATACTTCACAAGGAGGTGTGCGAGTGTCTCTTTTCCCCCTTCCCAAATACAACTCAGCCGGTAAGCCGTCACTTCCGGGAGTTTTACTCACCTCAAACGGCTTGACGGCTTTAGTCAGCTCATCCAGAGATAGCAATTTGTCCAGGCTCTCTCACTCACTGTTGTCTAAGACTTCTGTGATAGACAGCAGGAAGGACTGAGATGCCATGCTGTCCGTTGACTTCTGGTCATACAGTCCGATTTGCTGATCCTCAGAATGTCAAACTGCGATGACTTTACTGACCCATCTTCTTCCTTCAGGCTGCTGAGCACAGAGCTCTCTCTGTGTGCACCTTTTGGAAGAAGAAACACGCCAAGTTTCATCCTGCTCTTTGGAGCGGACCCTGGACTGGAAGATGACCTTGGAGGCCTCCAAGGCAAAGAGAAAGGCTTGCTGGCTCTTACCTCCTGGAGATCCACCTTCACATCAACTGCAGCTGGAGCAGATTCTGCATGCTTTTCTGGAGTCAGGACATTTCCCCCAGCTCTTTCTCGCCTCCTGGATACCTTTAAGTATGAATAACCTCTTAATGTACCCTTTGCTTCCCACCAGAGCGATGGAGAGTCCGAAGGGTTTCATGATTCTCCAACCTTTGTGATAATCCCTTTTGAGTTCCTCGAGGTTCTCTGGCGTCAACAGTTTTACATTCAGTTTTTATGTCCCCCTGCCCACCCTTTGGTTATCTTGTCGGTGACAGTTGACTAATCGGAGGAGTGGTTAGAGAAGAACACTGGCTTGTCATCGGTGGACCTGACCGTCAACGCGCAGGACACAAACAGGACACGCAATTGATCGGAGTGTAGGACAGGCATGTGCCTGTGAAAAGGAAGGACAGGCATGGCAGGATTCGGGAACCATGGAAGACCGGGTAATTGCGAGTCTAGTCAAAAAAGATGCATACATAAGGTCCAGGCAACTTAAAACAGATGAAGCACTTGAAAAATACAGGGAAAGTAGAAAAGAACTCAAACAGGGAGTTAGGAAGGCAAAAAGGGGTCATGAAGTGTCCTTGGTAGGCAGGATTAAGGAGAATCCTGCCTATCAAGGCAGGCATTTTATACATATCTTGGGAACAAGAGAGTAGCTTGAGAAAGAGTTGGTCCATTCAAAGACAAAGGAGGGAAATTATGCATAGAACCAAAGGAAGTGGGTGAGATCCTTAATGAGTACTTTGCATCGATATTCACAAAGGAGCGGGACACATTGGATTGATGGTGTCTCGGAGAGGTATGTAAGCCCTCTAGAGCAAGTCACCATTACGAGGGAGGAAGTGTTAGGCATATTAAAAAGCATTAAGGTTGACAAATCCCCAGGGCCAGATTTCCTCTTAAAATTGTTGTTGGTCACAGTTATTCAGCGTGCTTCATTATCTGCTCCCTCATCTTGCATTGAATGTTCCTCTTGTGATCAGGATGGGGATGTGTCGTCTGATGTGCTGGGGTCTCCACCTTTGATTCAGAAGCTTTGTCTTTTTTGGCAGCATCTTGTGCTGTGATGTTGTTAAGGACACGTGAACCTCCATTGTGATTACTTTTTTTTGTTCTGCCACTGATGATTTGAGCATACCCACTGCCCCATTTTGGGCAGGCTTTGTAAAGATGGCCAGCCTCCCCAAACAGGATGTAGCATTTGCTTCCTTGGTTGCATGTCCCTTCTGCATGCAGTTTCTGCAAAAGGTGGCTCTGCAGTTGGCAACAACATGTAGAGTTTTGCTGCAGGTGCGACATACCCATTGCTGCCCTGCATAGAAAAGGTAGCCTCGACTTCCTCCAAGGGTGAAACTGGAAGGGGTGGGGGGGGGGGGGGGGGGGGGGGGGCTGTTGAGGGATGACTCCCATTTGAATCCGTTATCAAGGCCACTTTTACCTGGCGTTTGCTTGTTCAAATTCCAAAACTAACTTTCACTTCAGTGCTGTTCCCATTCAGCTCGACGTACCTGACAAGGAACATGAGCATGTCCACCACAGTGATGTGGGGATTGTACATATGGAATGTAACTAGCAGTTCCGCTGCGACAGTAGAGTGAACAGAAGTTCCACAGTCAGGATGGAGAAGAGCCCTGGTCTCTTTTTTCCTTGAAGGCCTTCAGAAGCTTGATGCATCCTGCAATGCATTTCAAGGCCACATCAAAATACCCATCGCTGGGGAAGTCTTGCAAGCAGATGATGTCTGCTGCATCAATCCTGTAGCACTTGGAACAGCACCTGCTTCATGAGGTAGGTTCGATCCACAGGCGAGTCTCCTCCCAATGTCTTCGCTGTTACTCAGACAGTGTTCTGCACCCCTTGGCCTGGAAAGGCAGCTGCAGCCATAGCTCCGACACTGAGCCGTGTTCTGCTGGCGTTGGGTTCAAGCCAGAAACTTGATGAAGATCGCAGCCAGTCTTTAAAAAAATGTTTTACTCCATTCTTGAAGTTAAAAAGCCATTGCGTAGAGTGGACCAGCCAAAGCCAAATCCATCTCCTTGTTTGCTGCAGAAACCAAATTCAAAGTAAATCCAATTCATGGTCCCCACGAGAGACGCACCAGATCCAACACTAGATTTTAGCCAAATGGCCAAGAAGTGCAGCCAGTCTGCTTGGGGTATTGTTCTTTAGATTCTGGTAGCCCTGTACTGCCCCAAGCAAGTGGTTATTCCATATCTGTTAATCTGTACATGCTGTTCACCAGTGCTCACCCCTGAGCTCTTCACGCGCATATGTATTTTCAATTAGGAGTCCTTGGGTTACTCATCTGGATTGATCTGACTCAGTACAGGCTTGGGATCAAACATAGAACATTCTGGTCTGTACAGCTACTCAGAGTTAGAGATGCTGAACCATTGTTGGTGTTTTTAATGCTTGGAATGCAAACTGCTAGAAAAGCCTGCTTGAAGTGGCCTTGGGTTGAATTTTACAGGCAGTCTAACACCCTGCTGCTGCAAAGCCAGTGCTACCACAGGCCAGTGCAATCAATCGAATGTTGCATTGCCACTGGATACAATCCAACAGGAAAGGTTTGGCTTTGGGCTATTCAAAAATAGAACTGAGAGATTTCTAGAGCCAAGCAATGAAATTTACTCTTCCCTTACCCACCAATGTTTGTCTTGTTCTGTTGGAAAGTGAAGGAGTACTCTATAAACATGGTGTTGGGTAGGGGGGCTTACTTATAAAAATAACCTTCAATCCATTTTAAGCCTAGGTAACTTGAGTGTGCTCTTAATGTCTCAGGATATCAGGATTATTAGATCTGATAGAAAAACAGAAAGTACTGGAAAATCTCAGCAGGTCTGACAGCATCTATGGAGAGAAAAACACAGCTCATGTGACTCTTCAAGAGGTTCAGGTTAAATGATATCCTGGTTGACTAGACACCAAAGGGTTTGTCAGAAGAAGCTACAGGATTGGGGTTACCTGTCTTAATTTCTTTGTGTCTTTAATCTTCTTACCTAACAGTCCTCTCTGGCCATGCTCTAGTTTCACAGAATACAGTTGCTCTCCAGTACCCAGTGCAGGTGGGTTTCATTATATGAAAAAACTGACTGTAATTGATAGGTAACTAACTGCCATAATCATAGATTCTTACAGCACAGAAGGAGGTCATTCGATCCATCATGCCTATGCTGGCTCTTTGAGTTATCTAATTAGTTCTACTGTCTGTTTTTTTTCCCTATAACCCTACACATTCAACTATTTATCCAATTCCTTTTTGGAAGATACTATTGAATCTGTTTCCACCACCCTTTTAGGCACTGCATTCAGTAGGGATGGTTAATTGAAGCACAGCAATGTTCTGAGTCTGTGCACTGTTCTGCTGAACAATATTGTGAACTGAGGGGGATGGTGATAGACTCCAAAAGGACATAAGCGTCTGGTGGAATGGATCTCACAGAAGGCAAAATTTAATGCAGCGAAATGTGAGGTGATTCATTTTAGTAGGAAGGAGGAAAGGCAATGTAAAATAAAGGATTTATTTCAATTCAAACACTTAAGGCATAAAGGATCCTGGCTTTATAAACAGAGGGAAAGAGCATAAAAGCAAGGAGATTATGATGAACCTTTATAAAACAGTGCTTCTGCCTCGACTGGAATGGTGCAGCCAATTCTGAACACCATGCGATGTGCAGACATTGAAAATAATCTGGAACAGATTTGTGAGAGCGCTTCAGGGGATAAGAGACTTAATTTACATGAATCGGTCGGCGAAAGTGGATCTGTCCTCCTTCGAGAAGAGGAGATTGAGAGGAGAAATTTTTATTCTTTCATGAGGCGTGGGCATCACTGGCGAGGCCAACATTTATGTTGCCCATTCCCAATTGCCCTTAAGGTGATGGTGCCACCAGGTCGCCTTGAACTGCTATAGTGAAGGTCAACAGCGTCATTAGGGAGGTTTTTGACTCATTGACTATGATTCTGACAGTGAAGAAATGGCGATATAATTCAAAGTTACGATGTTGCGTGGTTTGAAGGGGAATTTGCAGGTTGTGGTATCCCATGCATCTGCTGTACTTGTCCTTCGAGGTGGTAAAGGTTTCCGGTTTGGAAGATGTTGTCGAAGGAGCCTTGGTGAGTTGTTGCAGTGCATCCTATAGATGGTACACACAGCTGTCACTGTATGTTGGTGATGGAGTGAGTGTTGAAGATGATGGATGGTGTGCAACCTAGCAGGCTACTTTGCCCTTGATGGTGATGAACATCTTGAGTGTTGTTGGAGTTGCACTCATCCAGGTAAGTGGAGAGTACTCCATCACATTCTGGACAGACTTTAGGGATTCAGGAGGTGTGTTACTCGCTGCAGAATCCGCAGCTTTTGACTTGCTCTTGTAGCCACAGTATTTATATGGTTGATCCAATTCAGTTTCTGGCCAGTGATGACCCCCCCACCCAGGGTGTTGATAGTGGGGGATTTAGCGATGGTAATGCCATTGAGCGGCAAGGGATGATGATTGGATTATCTATTGTTAGAGATAGTCATTGCCTAGCACTTGTGTGACGAATGTTACTTGCTACTTGTCAGCCCACATCTGGATATTGTCCAAGTCTTTCTGCATAGGCAGGGAACGCTATTATCTATTGTAACCATTTCACAATTCTAGCAGAGTTTTCCTCATTTCCTGATTAGTGATCCTTCACCCAAGACCAAAAAAAAGAGCACATTAACTGATCATTTAGCGCCTTGCTGATCATGTGATCATCCTTGGTGGTTAGGTTTGATTTGAGATGGCACCGGTGTTGAGGATGATTGTGGAGGAGGTGTTGTTGCCTATCCTTACTGATTGTGGTCTGTGAGTTAGGAAGTTCAGGATCCGGTTGCAGAAGGAGCCTGATGTGGATGTGTTTTCCAGCAAATCAATTGCTATTGATTTCTTTTGGCTCTTCAATATTGCAGCCCGTGTTCTTGATGCCAATCATAGAGCCCCAACATCTACACGGATCAGAGATCATACCTTGGATCTTCTGGTCCTTAATTCTTTGAAGCTTCACTAAACTAATTAATCATTTTTGACACGAGACCGGGTAGCCAGTGTTGGTAGGGTACTTGTATAGTTTAACAGTGTGGAGCCTTTTCCTGTTCTTATCCAACATTCACACTTGCTTCCAGCTGGAAACAATTGGTAGTGAGAATCTTGACTGATGCTGTTTTTCCTTCGTATTCAAGGGGCCTCTTGGAACATGTTCTACATCTGTTCTGGCTGCCGTCCACTAACTTTCTGAGGCACGTTAAGGAACAAAGCTCGCAATTCCTCATCTGTGTTCCCCTGTGCTCAGCATTAGCCCATTTGGGACACAAGAAATGCTCCTTTATTGGTTTCAGGTGTACCCTACTGACGCTCATTTTTAAGCGATGAAAGAATTGTGTTGTGTGTAATGCAATGCAGGATGAGAATTTCTTCATGGATAGCCTGGAGCAGGCATGATGAACCCACTGATGTGACAGAGGGTTTTGTATGTTCAAAATTTGAGGATGGGAGGAAGCTATTCAGCCCCTCCTGCATCGGTTCCATAATTCCCAGTGCTATTGCCGAAAAACAATCCAGCTGCGTTTGATATTTTCAGTTGAACACAGTTGCAACAGTTTTTTGGGAAGGGAGTTGCAGAAGTAACTTGGAACTTTATTTTTGGTGATCCCTGCAGGCTCTTAATGATTTAATTCAAGCTCAGTACCTTGTGCTTGTATCACCATCCAGTCTCAACAGCCTGCAACTCCCAGGCTGTACCTCGAACCCTTTGGTACATCTTGCCTTTATCTCACTCCATCATCAATGATGGAACCTTCAGCTGTGTCTGCCCTGCGCTTATAGAATTCAACTCTCCTGGTTTGCACCTTGTGGTTACTATGCAAATTTATAAACCCATTAATTACAGTAACTATTTTACAAAATACAGACTGTGATACTGAAGGATCTAACACTCTTCTATTAAAGGAAGTCTATACCACTGCAATGGCTCACTCGAAAATTCACAAACTTCTCAGCAGCCACAGATGGGCAATAAATGCAATCTTCCCATCGGTGCCCAGATCAATTGTTAATTTTAAATCTGAGATTAATGTATTTTTGTTATCTAAAAGTATTGAGGGGCGCGGGGCAAAAATGAGAATATGAAGTTAGGTTGCAGATTTCATTAAATGGCAGAACAGGCTTGAGTCTTTACATGACTCCTTTTGTTCCTGAGTACCTAATGAGCGTGGAACTCGGTTACACAAACAGTGTCATTACCCAGGAGGCCATCAAGGAGCAGTCACATTTTAGCTGTCTAGTGATTTTGCTCTGAGGCTATAAACAGTACAGTGCTGGGCAGAACAGGCTCCAAGTGTCTAAATGAAACGTGTGCAGAATCCTATACAATAGCTAATGCCATCTGGCTCAGTGACAGCACAGTAGCTCATTTCAATTGTGCTGATTGTATTGTGTTAACAGCTACCCACCCCACTTCACAATACAGCTGTAATATTGCAATTGTTCCCAATTTAGAGCAATGGGGGGGGGGGGGGGGGTGTGTGTGTGTGTGCACATTGTAACGCTGTGCCTGAACGTTCAGTCTCAGTTTGGAGAAAAACTCAGTTTGTGTAATGTTGCAGAAATTAGTGTTGCATGTGTGTGTCTGTGTTCATGTATATGTTTATCTCTGCCTCTCCAGAATAGGGAGTGTCTTACTCCTTTATCTGTCCTGTTACTGCCTCTTTGGAGAGGGATTTATTTGTCAAGTTTTTGAACAGTGAGATCTCACATTTAGGTGACATCCTCGGGATAAAATGTAGTGTGCAATTCTGAAGGAAATCTTTCGACACTGAATCATGGGCTGTGACAGATCATAACTAGTGTTCCAGAAAGGTCTGTATATTTGTAAATTTCTTTGTCGATTTGAGTCTAACTGGATTTTTTTTTTAAATTCTAAAACTGACAAATTTATTAAAGATAAACAAACAGCTTGGCTTCATTGAGGAAACAGGCCCCAAATAATTTTTTTTATTGGTGCGCCATGGACATCTTGTGATGGTCTGGTCAATTTGCATGTCATGATGTGGAGATGCTGGCGTTGGACTGGGGTAAACACAGTAAGAAGTCTAACAACATCAGGTTAAAGTCCAACAGGTTTATTTGGTAGCAAAAGCCACTAGCTTTCGGAACAGGCTGTCCCTTCGTCAGGTGGGTGGGAGTTCTGATCACAAACAGGGCACAAAGACACTAACTCAATTTACATGAATAATGATTGGAATGTGAGTCTTTACAGCTAATCAAGTCTTAAAGGTACAGACAATGTGAGTGGAGGGAGCATTAAGCGCAGGTTAAAGAGATGTGTATTGTCTCTAGACAGGACAGCTAGTGAGATTTTGCACATCCAGGCAAGTTGTGGGGGTTACAGATAGCGTGACATGAACCCAATATCCTGGCTGAGGCCGTCCTCATGTGTGCGGAACCTGGCTATGTTCAGCGACTCTGCTCAGTCTCTGCTCAGCGACTCTGCGCTGTCATGTGTTGTGAAGGCCGCCTTGGAGAACACTTACCCGGAGATCAGAGGCTGAAAGCCCGTGACCGCTGAAGTGCTCCCCCACAGGAAAAGAACAGTCTGTTCAGTCAATTTGAATGTGCCATGCTATCCCAGAATCACAGCGACACAATTCATGTGCCAGGTCGTGTTAGTCTGGTGGGGCGATCAGCATCTGATGGCAGCAGTATTAGATTGGTACAGTTGAGGCCAGTGTGTGTTGTGTAGGATCAGGGAGTGAGGTGTGTGCATCAGGGAGATAAATTCTCCAAATCAGGAAAGGAGAACTGAGTTGGTTTAATGTCAGTTAAACACTCTTCCTAGCACAAGAATAAAATACTGCAGATGCTGGCAATCTGAAATAAAAACAAATGCCAGATATAATCAGGTCTGGCAGCATCTGTGGAGAGAAAATCCATGTTAACATTTCTGGTCTCTAACCTTGCGTCAGAATACCTTGGTAACACCTTTGTCTCTGAGTGTAGAGGTTTGTAAAGTTTAGTCCCTACAGGCTAGAGTTTCTGTACCTCACTCAGGCTGATGGTTCAGTGCAGTACTGACAGATTGTTGCTCTTGGGGTGATAACTTCAAGTGAGGCCTCATTTGGCTTCTCGGTGATTTGGGTGAATTTTAGAGATCCTGTACAGTAAGCCCTCGCTATAAGTGGTGGTTGTGTCCCTGAAAATCACCACCTTCTTAGTGGATCAGCTTTATGTAATAGCAAAATACTGCAGATGCTGGAATCCGAAACAAAACCAAAAGCTGGAAAACTCAGCAGGTCTGGCAGCATCCATAGGGAGAGAAAACTGAGTTAACTTTTTGAGTTTGCGTGACCCTTAAGAACGGAAGAGGAAGAGAAATGTGATTTTATATATAGGACAGGGGTGGAACTGTGATTAGTGCGAGCTTGGAGGGATTGCAACAAAGATGTAGCAAAACATAAGAATAAGTGACAGATGGCCCAGTGGAGGAGAGAGGGTTTTTGCATAGGAACAAAAGAATGTTTGGGATAAGGAGGAAGAGGGTAGGTAAGGAAACGGTAGGTCCACTAAAGTTCAGTGGAGGGAATTTGTGTGTGGAGCCAGATGAGGTGGGTGAGGTCCTTTAATGAGTACTTTGCATCAGTATTCACAAAAGAGAAGGATATGGTGAGTGTAGAAAGGAGGATGTTGACATTCTAGGACATGTTGAGATAAAAAGGGAGAAGATATTGGAGATTTTGAAAAACATTAAGGTGGACAAATCCCCAGGGCCAGTTAGAGTCTCCCAGAATACTGAGAGAGGTGAGGTACCAGTGGATTGGAGAGGAGCTAACATTGTTCCTCTGTTTAAGAAGGGCAGAAGAGACAATCCGGGAAATGACAGGCCTGAGAGCCTTACATCAGTGGTGGGGAAATTATTGGAGAAAATTCTTAGGGACAGGATGTACTCACATCTGGAAGAGAATAGGCTTATTAGTGATAGTCAGCATGGTTTTGTGAAGGGGAGGTTGTGTGTATCAAACTCAATTGAGTTCTTTGAGGAAGTGACCAGAAAAATTGACCAGGGCAGGGTAGTGGGTGTTGTATACATGGACTTTAGTAAAGCCTTCGATAAAGTTCCTCATGGCTGATGCAGAATGTGAAGTCAAATGGGATCCGAGGTGAGCTGGTAAGATGGATATAAATAAAACTGGCTTGGGCATAGAATGATGTGGAGATGCTGACATTGGACTGGGGTAAGCACAGTAAGAAGTCTCACAACACCAGGTTAAAGTCCAAGCAGGTTTATTTGGCAGCACAAGCCTTCGGAGTCTCCGGCTCCTTCAGGTAAGTGAAGAGATGTGTTCACAAACAGGGCATATACAGACACAAACTCAATTTACAAGATAATGGTTGGAATGCAAGTCTTTACAGGTAATCAAGTCTTAAAGGTACAGACAATGTGCGTGGAGAGAGGGCCAAGCACAGGTTAAAGAGGTGTGTATTGTCTCCAGCCAGGACAGTTAGTGAGATTTTGCAAGCCCAGGCAAGTCATGGGGGTTACAGATAGTGTGACATGAACCCAAGATCCCGGTTGAGGCCGTCCTCGTGTGCGGAACTTGGCTATCAGTTCTGTGTTGTCGTGTGTCATGAAGGCCGCCTTGGAGAACGCTTGCCCAAAGATCAGAGGCTGAATGCCCGTGACTGCTGAAGTGTTTTCCAACTGAAAGGGAACACTCCTGCCTGGTGATTGTCGAGCGGTGTTCATTCATCCGTTGTCATAGCGTCTGCATGGTCTCCCAATGTACCATGCCTCAGGGCATCCTTTCCTGCAGCGTATCAGGTAGACAACATTGGCCGAGTAGCAAGAGTATGTACCGTGTACCTGGTGGATGGTGTTCTCACGTGAGATGATGGCATCCATGTCGATGATCCGGCACATCTTGCAGAGGTTGCTGTGGCAGGGTTGTGTGGTGTCGTGGTCACTGTTCTCCTGAAGGCTGGGTAGTTTGCTGCGGACAATGGTCTGTTTGAGATTGTGCGGTTGTTTGAAGGCAAGAAGTGGGGGTGTGGGGATGGCCTTGGCGAGATGTTCGTCTTCATCGATGACATGTTGAAGGCTCTGGAGAAGATGTCGTAGCTTCTCCGCTCCGGGGAAGTACTGGATGACGAAGGGTACTCTGTCTGCCGTGTCCCATGTTTGTCTTCTGAGGAGACGGTGTGGTTTTTCGCTGTGGCATGTTGGAACTGTCGATCGATGAGTCGAGCGCCATGTCCTATTCTAATGAGGGCGTCTTTCAGTGTCTGTTGTGATCCTGCTCCTCTGAGCAGATCTTGTGTATACAGAGGGCTTGTCCGTAGGGGATGGCTTCTTTAACGTATTTAGGGTGGAAGCTGGAGAAGTGGAGCATCGTGAGGTTATCCGTGGGCTTGCGGTACAGTGAGGTGCTGAGATGACCGCCCTTGATGGAGATGCGTGTGTCCAAGAATGCAGCCGATTCCAGAGAGTAGTCCATGGTGAGTCTCATGGTGGGATGGTACTTGTTGATGTCAGCATATAGTTGTTTCAGTGATTGTTCACTATGAGTCCAAAGGAAGAAAATGTCATCGATGTATCTAGTGTATAGCATCGGTTGAAGGTCCTGTGTGGTGAAGAGGCCTTGTTCGAACCTGTGCATAAAGATGTTGGCATATTGAGGTGCGAATTTGGTCCCCATGGCTATTCCGTGTGTCTGGATGAAGAACTGGTTGTTGAAGGTGAAGACATTGTGGTCCAGGATGAAGTGGATGAATTGTAGAATTGCATCTGGAGATTGGCAGTTGTCAGTGTTGAGTACTGAGGCAGTTGCAGCAATGCCGTCGTCGTGGGGGATGCTGGTGTAGAGTGCCGAGCCATCCATTGTGACGAGGAGTGCTCTTGGTTCAACTGCTCCATGTGTGCTGAGTTTCTGTAGGAAGTCCATAATGTCGCAACAGAAGCTGGGGGTTCTTTGTACAATGGGTTTCAGGAACCCCTCAATGTAGCTGGAGAGGTTCTCACACAGGGTCCCATTGCCTGATACGATGGATGGCCAGGTGTGTTGGCCTTGTGTATCTTCGGGAGGCAGTAGAGATCTCCCTCTTATTGGGCATGGAAAGCAGAGAGTAGCAGTGGAAGGGTACTTTTCTAACTGGAGGTCTGACAAGTGGTTCCACAAGGATCAGTGCTGGGACCCCTGTTGTTTGTAACATATATAAATGATTTGGAGGAAAATGTAGTTAGTCTGAATTTGCAGATGATACAAGAATTGGGGGAGTAGCAGATAGTGAGGAGGATTATCAGAGGATACAGCAGGATATAAATCGACTGGAGACCTGGGCCGATAGATGGCAGATGGAACTTAATCCGGACAAATGTGAGGTGATGCAATTTGGAATGTCTACTGCAGAAGGAAAGTTTACAGTAAATGGTCGAGCCCTTAGAAATATTAGCACACAGAGGGATCTAGGCATGCAGATCCACAGTTCCCTGAAGGTGGCAACTCAGGTGGACAAGGTGGTCAAGAAGGCATATGGCATCCTGCCCTTCATCGGTCGGGGCGTTGAGTATAGGAATTGGAAAATCATGTTGCAGTTGTATAAGACTTTGGTTAGGCTACATTTGGAGTATTGTGAATAATTCTGGTTGCCAGACTACCGGAAGGATGTTGATGCATTGGAAAGGGTGCAGAAGAAATTTGCCAGGATTTTGCCTGGTTTGGAGGATATGGACTATGAAGAAAGGTTGAACAAACTTGGATTGTTTTCATTGGAGTGATGAAAGATGAAGGGGGACCTGATAGAGGTTTACAAGATTATGGCAGGCTTGGATAGAGTGGTCAGAGTCTTTTTCCCAGGGTCGAAGGGTCAATTACTCGAGGGCATAGGTTGAGAGTGAGTGGGGGAAAGTTTAAAAGAGATGTAAGGGGCAGGTTTTTCACACACAGGATGGTGAATGCCTGGAATGCGTTGCTGGAGGAGGTGGTGGAAGCAGATTCTATAACATTCAAGAGGCATCTGGATAGATACATGAATAGTCAGGGAATAGAGGGATATGGACCACGTAGAATCAAGAAAATATTAGATTAGAGAGGCATCTGTGTCGGCACAGACTTGGTGGGCTGAAGGGCCTGTTCCTGTGCTGCACTGTGCTTTGTTCTTCGTATATTAAAAAAAATGGATGAGAAAGGTCACAGTCTAAAGTTGTTGAACTCAATGTTGAGTCCTGAGGGCTGCAACATGTCTAATCTGAAGGTGAGGTGATTTCAAGAAGGAATTCTTGGGGCTAAGGGGATATGGGGGGGAGAAGGCAGGATCGGGGCACTGAATTTGATCAGCCATGATCATAATGAATGGCAGAGCAGGCTCAAAGGGCCGAATGGCCTACTCCTATTTTCTATGCATGTTTCTCCAGTTTATGTTGGGTTTCACTGGAGCATTGCAGCAGGCCAAGGAAGAACGTGGGTATGAGAGCAAGTGTGTGCTGATTGGTTGGTAAGTGGACTCTGGTTGAGGCATTGACTGTTGAGTGCCCGGCGAGCTCGGTCGGTGGAGCATGAGACTCTTAATCTCAGGGTCGTGGGTTCGAGCCCCACGTTGGAAGTTATTGTTTAGGGCGGCATGATGGCATAGTGGTTAGCACTGCTGTCTCACAGTGCCAGGTTCCTGGGTTTCGTTCTGGCCTTAGGTCATTGTCTGTGCGGAGTTTGCACATTCTCCCCATGTTTGCGTGGGTTTCCTCCGGGTGCTCTGGTTTCCTCCCACAGTCCAAAGATGTGCAGGTTAGGTGGATTGGCCACGCTAAATTGCCCCTTAATGTCCCAAGATGTTTAAGTTAGGAAGATTAGTGGAGTAAATATGTGGGGTTGCAAGGTTAGGGCCTGGGTGGGATGCTCCGTTGGAGAGTTGGTGCCAACTCGATGGGCTGAATGGCCTCCTGCAGTTCCTTAAAAGTGGAAACACAGGTGGCTAAGGTGACTAAGAAGGCATTTGGCATGCTTGCCTTCACCAGCCGGGGCATTGAGTACAAGAGTTGGTAAATCATGTTGCATATAAAACCTTGGTTAGTCCGCATTTGAAGTATTGCGTGCAGTTCTGGCCACCACACTACCAGAAGGACATGGAAGCTTTGGAGAGATTTCAAAAAAGGTTCACCAGGATTTGCCTGGCCTCAAGGGTGTTGGCTATGAGGAGAGTTGAATAAACTAGGATTGTTTTCACTGGAAAGATGGAGGCTGAGGTGACACCTGGTCTACAAAGTTGAGAGGCATACACAAGGGTGGACAGTCAGAGGCTTTTTCCAAGGTGGAAGTGTCAATTACAAAGGGGGGCACAGGTTCAAGGTGAGAGGGGGAAAGTTTAAGGGAGATATGCAGAGACTGGTGGGTGCCTGGGATGTGCTGTCAGAGGAGGTGATGGAAGGAGGCCCATTGGCAACATTTAAGAAGCATCTAGATGGGCACATGAAAAGGGAGGGAATAGTGATACGGACTGAGTAAGGGCAGAAGATGTTTTCTAGTTTAGCTAGGGCATCATGATCGGCACAGGCTTGGAGGGCCTTTCCTGTGCTGTACTTTGTTCTCTGCACCATAGGGATTTTATAAGTTGCCATGGAGAATGCACAGTTGATGGTGACTGACAGTTAACAGTTGAGCATTGTTTGAAATTTAAACCAGGGTGGTAAACCCTGATTGGTCATGGCCAATGCTCTTGAGGAAAGAGTCAGCAAATGGCTATCAGTTATTTTGCTTAGCTGAGAATGTATGCACATGCACCCTGTGAATTAACACACCACTCGACAAACCAACCCACACTGCCAGCCCGACTGATAAATTGGTTGTCAGTGTGCTAAGAATTATGCTGATTGATCGGTACTCTTATCATAGAGTATAAAGCTGTTGTTTTCCTGACATTGGTATTCTTGCGATTGTCCTGATAAATGCAAAACGAAAAGCTTCTACAGAATGTCTTTTCATCAATACTTGAGTGACGAGTTGACGTGGAGTGATTAAGAAACCCTGTCCTGAGACCAAATAATTCAGCCTGAAAATGTAATTCTTCGGATGTGGGTGTCACTGGCAAGGCTGGTATTTATTATCCACCTGTAGCTGCCCTGAAAGTGGTGATGGACCTCCTTGAGCTGTTGCTGTCAAGTTTGACACAACTGAGTTATTTTCTAGGCTATTTCAAAGGCCAGTTAAGAGTCAACTGATAATGTGGAATGAAGTTGGGAAGTTAATGGCCAGAGACTTTTTACACTAGCTACTTTCAAAGCTTTTAATTACTACTTTTGAAGTGGTCACTGAAATTCTCAGAGATTTGCACTCCTGTTATTGTTTAGATTATTAGTCCAGTAACATAACCATTACACTGCTGTCCTCATAGATTTTAAACGTGAGGGTGCTATAATCCTTCTTCTTGCTGTCTGCAGTGCGAGAGGTGAATAGCTTTATATTGTAAATAAGTTAAATGTTTTATGCAAAGAGATGATTTTAATAAGGCAGTGGGCTATCTAAATCATTGTTTTAAGATCTGAAAATGTGCAAATGATAATCAGCCGTGGGGCTAGCTCTGACTAAAGTCTTGTTGTATGATGGATTATCCGTGGTAAAGGAGTCAGATTACAGGGATATGGTGGAGAGGGGGGCCTGGGCGGGATACTCTTTCGGAGAGTGGGTGCAGACTCGATGGGCCTGATGACCTCTATCTGCACTGTAGGGATTCTATGGTTCTATGACCTTCCAAATATTACTGGCTCAAACCCCAAGCCATACATGTCAAATTTGAGAGTTGTGCTGGTGGCTAATCTCAGCTCTGCATTGTACTTGAAATGAAGATTTAAAATCAGACATTTCATTGGACAGCTTTTAAAATTAATCTCTGGTACAGAATGTCGCTCCGGAAGATAGTTTGCATCATTACAGCCGTGACAGGTGAGATTGATGATGGAATGGCAGATAAAAGCATGAAACCATTGTTGATTGTCATAACCCATCTGGTTCACTAATGTTGTTAGTGTATCTTGACCATACTGTTTTTTACTCTTGGGCGATAGTAGGGGAATTGGTGGAAGGATTTGTGAGCTGATTATCAGCCTGTTGAGCCACATTGAACGCTCCATCTATGGCCAACAAGTCCTGGTGTTTGACTCGAACCTGGAGCTTCTGGTCTAGCGGTAGGAGTGCTAACACTACGCCATGAGGCCTCCTCGTTCATACTTGACCTCATCCACAAGGACTGCACAGTCCTTGTGGAGACAAAGACCTGTCTTCTCATTAAGGATACCCTCCATCGTGTGGTGTAGCACTATCAATGTGCTAATTGGGATAGATTTTGAACAGATCTAGCAACTGAAGACTGGGCTTCCATGAGGCACTGTGGGCCATCAGCAGCAGCAGAATTGTCCTCAACCACTATCTGTAACCTCATGGCCCAACACATCCCCCACTCTACCATTACCACCAAGCCAGGGGATCAACCGTGGCTCAATGAAGAGTGTTGAAGGGCATAATTAAACAACTCACTGGAGGAGGAGGCTCTACAAATATCCCTAACCTCAAAGATGGGAGAGCCCAGCACACCAAAGACTGAAGCAGTCGCAAAAGCCTTCAGCCAGAAGTGCCGAGTGGATGATTCTCCTCCAGAGACCCCCAGCATCACAAATGTCAGTCTTCAAACAATTCGATTCTCTCCATGTGATATCAAAAAATAGCTGAAGGCACTGGATGCTGCAAAGGCTATGGGCCCAGACAATATTCCGGCAGTCATACGGAAGTCTTGTACTCCAGAATTTGCTGCGCCTCTACCCAAAATGTACCAGTACAGCTACAGCACTGGCATCCACCCGGCAATGTGGAAAATTGCCCAGGTAGGTGACGTACATAAGAAACAGGACAAACCAAGCCAGCCAATTGCTGTCCCATTAATCTTCCCACGATCATCAGTAAAGTGACGGAAGGAGGTCGTCGATAGTGCTATCAAGCGACACTTGAGCAATAACCAGCTCACGGGCGGTCAATTTGAGTTCCGCCAGGGTTACTCAGTCTTAGACCTCATTATAACCTGGTTTAAATATGGACAAGCTGAATTCCTAAACTGAGGTGAGTGTGTCTGGCCTTGACGTCAAGTCTGAGTTTGTCCGAATATGGCATAAAGGAGCCGTAGCAAAACTGGATTCAATGAGGATCAGAAGTTGGTTGGAGTCATACCCGGCACAAAGGAAAGCTGGTTGTGGTGGTTGGAGGTCAATCATCTCAACTCCAGGACATCACTGCAGGAGTTCCTCAGGGTCAGTGTCCGAGACCCAACCATCTTCAACTACTTTATCAATGATCTTCCTTCCATCATAAGGTCAGGGAGTGGGGATGTTTGCTAATGGCTGCATAATGTTCAGCACCATTTGTGACTCGTCAGATACTGAAGCAGTCCATGTTCAAATGCAATAAGTCCTGGACAATATTCAATTTTGGGCTGACAAGTAGAATCATAGAATCCCTACAGTACAGAAGGAGGCCATTTGGCCCATCGAGTCTGCACCGATCACAATCCCACCCAGGTCCTATTCCCGTAACCCCCCACATTTACTCTGCTAATCCCCCTGGCACTAGGGTCAATTTAGCATGGCCAATCAACCTAACCTGCACATCTTTGGAGTGTGAGAAAACCCATGCAGACATGGGCAGAAAGTGCAAATTCCACACAGACAGTGACCCAAGGCTGGAATTGAACCTCGGTCCCTGGCGCTGTGAGGCAAGTGACATTTGTGCCGTACAAGTGCCAGTCATTGAACATCAAGAGACGATCTAACCATCGTCCCTTGACATTCAATGGTATGGCAATCGCTGATTCTCCCACTATCAACATCCTGGTGGTTACCATTGACCAGAAACTGAACTGAACTAACCACCTAAATACTGTGGCTACAAGAGCAGGTTAAGGGCTAGGAATCCTGAAGCAAGTAACTCACCCCTACTCCCCAAAACCTGTCCATAATCTACAAGGCGCAAGTCAGGCGTGTGATGGAATACTCTCCGCTCGCCTGGATGAGTGCAGCTCAAAGAACACTCAAGGAGCTCGCCACCATCCAGGACTAAAGAACCTACTTGACTGCTACCCCTTCCACAAACATTCAATCCCTCCACCACTGACAAACAATGGCAGCAGTGTCTACCATTTGCAAGATGCACTGCAGGAACTCGAGGTTCTTCAGGCAGACCTTTCCATTCTAACGATCAGTACCACATAGAAGAACAAGGGTAGCAGATACCTGGGAACACTATCAGCACTCACTCACCACCCTGACTTGGAAATATATTGCCTGCTGTTCCTTTGCTGTCACTAGATCCTGGAGCTCCCTCCCTAAGAGCACTCTGGGTGCACCTGGATCTCAAGTGACTGCAGCAGACTGGGGAGGGGCAATAAATGCTGGCCGAGCCAGTGACCCCCATTTCTCACAAATGAATTTTTAATTATGTCCCAGCTAGGATAGTATTTAGCTTGGAGGGTAATTGGAAGTAATGGTATTCTCCTCACCATGTCCTTGGAGGTGGAGCAAGTGGAATTGTTGGAGTAAGCTCAGCAAGACCGTTTCAAAATATGGTTGTGAATGGTATCAGTTGAGATTAAGTACTTAGAGGTGGAGGGTATTGATTCGCATTGCGACTTGAGCACATATAAAATGACACTTGTGCAAAATTGAGTTAAGTCAGGAGGTATTTGCATGTATTAGTTCTCTCTGTTAATAAATCCATTTGAAGTAAGGACAGGCTCCTATTTCTTTCTTCACCAGCTGGCTATCAGGAAAACAATACAAGGTAACATTGACCATAGCAGTATAGATTCCCGCTCCCCCACTTGATCCTCGCTCCTGCTCCCCCCCCTCTGCCCTCGCTCCCGCTCCCCCCCCCCCTCTGCCCTCGCTCCCGCTCCCCCCCTCTGCCCTCGCTCCCGCTCTCTCCCCCCCCCCCCTCTGCCCTCGCTCCCGCTCCCCCCCCCCTCTGCCCTCGCTCCCGCTCCCCCCCCCTCTGCCCTCGCTCCCGCTCCCCCCGTCTCGCTCCCGCTCCCCCCGGTCTCGCCCTCGCTCCCCCACCCCCTCTCGCCCTTGCTCCCGCTCCCCCCTCTCTCGCCCTTGCTCCCGCTCCCCCCTCTCTCGCCCTCGCTCCCGCTCCCCCCTCTCGCTCCCGCTCCCCCCTCTCTCGCCCTTGCTCCCGCTCCCCCCTCTCCCCCCTCTCGCTCCCGCTCCCCCCTCTCTCGCCCTTGCTCCCGCTCCCCCCTCTCTCGCCTTTGCTCCCGCTCCCCCCTCTCGCTCCCGCTCCCCCCTCTCTCGCCCTTGCTCCCGCTCCCCCCTCTCGCCCTTGCTCCCGCTCCCCCCTCTCGCTCCCGCTCCCCCCTCTCTCGCCCTCTCTCGCCCTCGCTCCCCCCTCTCTCGCCCTCGCTCCCCCCTCTCTCGCCCTCGCTCCCCCCTCTCTCGCCCTCGCTCCCCCCTCTCTCGCCCTCGCTCCCCCCTCTCTCGCCCTCGCTCCCCCCTCTCTCGCCCTCGCTCCCCCCTCTCTCGCCCTCGCTCCCCCCTCTCTCGCCCTCGCTCCCCCCTCTCTCGCCCTCGCTCCCCCCTCTCTCGCCCTCGCTCCCCCCTCTCTCGCCCTCGCTCCCCCCTCTCTCGCCCTCGCTCCCCCCTCTCTCGCCCTCGCTCCCCCCTCTCTCGCCCTCGCTCCCCCCTCTCTCGCCCTCGCTCCCCCCTCTCTCGCCCTCGCTCCCCCCTCTCTCGCCCTCGCTCCCCCCTCTCTCGCCCTCGCTCCCCCCTCTCTCGCCCTCGCTCCCCCCTCTCTCGCCCTCGCTCCCCCCTCTCTCGCCCTCGCTCCCCCCTCTCTCGCCCTCGCTCCCCCCTCTCTCGCCCTCGCTCCCCCCTCTCTCGCCCTCGCTCCCCCCTCTCTCGCCCTCGCTCCCCCCTCTCTCGCCCTCGCTCCCCCCTCTCTCGCCCTCGCTCCCCCCTCTCTCGCCCTCGCTCCCCCCTCTCTCGCCCTCGCTCCCCCCTCTCTCGCCCTCGCTCCCCCCTCTCTCGCCCTCGCTCCCCCCTCTCTCGCCCTCGCTCCCCCCTCTCTCGCCCTCGCTCCCCCCTCTCTCGCCCTCGCTCCCCCCTCTCTCGCCCTCGCTCCCCCCTCTCTCGCCCTCGCTCCCCCCTCTCTCGCCCTCGCTCCCCCCTCTCTCGCCCTCGCTCCCCCCTCTCTCGCCCTCGCTCCCCCCTCTCTCGCCCTCGCTCCCCCCTCTCTCGCCCTCGCTCCCCCCTCTCTCGCCCTCGCTCCCCCCTCTCTCGCCCTCGCTCCCCCCTCTCTCGCCCTCGCTCCCCCCTCTCTCGCCCTCGCTCCCCCCTCTCTCGCCCTCGCTCCCCCCTCTCTCGCCCTCGCTCAAATCTCTTTCGTCTGTCTAAGCCTGGAGCACAGAGGCCAATTATAGCATGGGAACTGATGATAGCAAACTCAGCGTAAAATGGGACTCTGGCCTACGTGGCTTAGCCCTAATCTGACACAGCTCTTCAATATCTCTAGACGTCATAAGACTCTCAGTTCCTTTTCCAGTGTGTTTTTTCTTTGGTTTTCATCATCTCTTCCTGTGATGACTCTTTAAGGTGACTCATGTACTGTATTGTGTGTTTTTGCTTTCTTCCTACAGTTCTTGTTAGGTTTTCATGGCTACGTAAATGTGCTCCACTCCTTCATCTCACTGTCTTGTATTTCACAGGCAGCTCAGCTACTGACACCTTGTACTACAGTATTCATTTTGTAACTGACAATGATACCTTTGAAGGATTCCCCAATGTGTACAGTGCTAACTGGTCTGTAAGTCTGTTGCAGCAAATAATGTGATATCTTACTGGAGTTGTCAAACAGTGCTGCTGTTGAGTCGAATCCCCCACTCACAACATCTCTGTTGTATAATTGTTGTCTATATACTCAGCTTGTTTTAGAAGAAAAGCTTTCGTAATTTTAATAAATGTGAAACAGGGGGGCTAATTTACAGAATGGTTAAAGTGCAGAGGAGGGCCATTCCCATCTAAGTTGGCGCAGTGGTTAACACTGCTGCATCACAGCGCCAGGGACCCGGGTTCGATTCCCGGCTTGGGTCACTGTCTGTGTGGAGTTTGCCTGTTCTCCCCATGTTAGCGTGGGTTTCCTCCGGGTGCTCCAGCTTCCTCCCACAGTCCAAAGATGTGTGGGTTAGGTGGATTGGCCATGCTAAATTGTCCCTTCGTGTCAGGGGGACTAGCTTGGGTAAACGCATGGGGTTATGGGGACAGGGCCTCGGTGGGGTTGTGGTCGGTGCAGATTCGATGGGCTGAATGGCCTCCTTCTGCACTGTAGGATTCTATCCAACCCATCCAGTTTGCACTGCTCTCTAAATGAGCAGTTCACCTAATGCCCTATCTTCTCCCTGAAACCCTGCACATTCACTCGTTTCAGTTAATTCCTTTTTGAATGCCTCCATTGATCCTACTGGTGCCTTGATCAGCAGTCTAGGTTATTAGAAATGTCATTTCTTTTGGTTGACTATTCCAAGCCTCTGCCTGGTTGACAACATTCTTACTCAGTGGGAGATTTGATAGATGTGTATAAAATTATGAAGGGGAAAAATAGAGTGAATGCAAGCAGGCTTTTTCCACTGAGGCTAGGGGAGAAAAAAACTGGAGGACATGGGTTAAGGGTGAAGGGGGAAAAGTTTAAAGGGAATATTAGGGGGGGGCTTCTTCACACAGAGAGTGGTGGCAGTGTGGAATGAGCTGCCAGATGAAGTGGTGAATGCGGGCTCACTCTTAACATTTAAGAAAAACTTGGACAGGTACATGGATGAGAGGGGTGTGGAGGGATATGGTCCAGGTGCAGGTCAGTGGGGCTAGGCAGAAAATGGTTCAGCACAGCCAAGAAGGGCCAAAAGGCCTGTTTCTGTGCTGTAATGTTCTATGGTTCTACTCCTTGACTATCGATTTGATTAAAACTGAGTAATCCAGGTGAAGGCCCAAAATTCCTTGTGCAGGACAGCATCATCATGTTTGCAAAGAAGTCAAATTAAATCAGGAAGTGGTTTGATTACACCATAGAAAGAGATATAATATCTGCAGTTTGAATAAGAAAGTGTGATGAGACATGACAATAAAAGAAAATGGAAGCTTGTTTCCCCTGTTACTGATTTAGATTTATTCCTGCAAAATTTCTCATCCTGTCATCCTCTCCTAAGGTTCTGATTTGTACAGGTTTCATGGACACTAGGTACTGTTTAGTATCTTGAGCAAATAAATTTCACATTTGAACATAGCTGTCTATCACCAATCATTGTCTGTCAATAGATGGTTTTTATCTGATGTCGCTTCTGTGAAATGCTTTGAGACTTTTTCTTGAGGTTAAATGTTAAAAATAGTTTTGTGTTGCATTAGATGACCTCAACAAAGTTAACACACGCACCATAGTTGATCTTCCTTAACTATGGGGAGAAAATTTGACTGGAGGTTTCCCACTAACTCTCAATGGTCCCTGCTGCAAAATATGAATGCTTGATCATTGATCAAGGATGGGATTGGGTGTATGATGCGCTCCACAATCCATGGCTGCTGTGTGTCGAATGCTCACTTGGTTAGGAGTAGAGTTGTGATTGTGGAATTCATATCCCATCAAGGAGCCAATATCTTTGAGGCAGAATAAAATCAGGGAGATTGGCAACAAAAATATGAAGCTCATTGGTACATGATAATGTATTTGTATATTTTTTTCCACTGCTCTCTTGAATATGCAACACTTTTGACTTGTATTACAAGTCACTCCAAAGCTTTAATGTATGTTCCAGTTTGTGAATTAATCTTGGTTATCAGACACGATGGATCAGTTTAAACATGTAGTTCATGCAAGCTAGGGCTCGTCGTAACTTCCTGACTCTCTGCTCCGTCTCTCATACCGTACCATGTTGTTGCTGAGCGAGCCTGGCTCCAACAGCTCGATTTCCATCCGAAATACAAAATGACAATTGCAGGAAGAATTTCTTATCACAGCCTTTATTTTTTTTGTTGGGGTGGGGGTTGTTCCTGTATTAGTTTAAGAAATACCACACAGATGAACACTGCAAGTGTCTGTTTGGTTTGAGTAAATGGCTGTTCGAATGGAATAAGAGACCTGCTGGTTTTTTGGATGTTATCACCGAATATTAATCGAGTATTTTCATACCTTCAGTTAGACCAGACAGCAGCACAGATGGTCAGAACTTGTCTGTTGCTGCTTTCCCCAGTTGAGTATTTCAGTTTCATTTATAGATTTTTAGAGCATTTTCAGAGGGGGTTGTTTATAACTGACATTTCTGTTAGGGTTTCGATTTTTACAAAAATAGCTAGGGTATAAATTACTGTTGAAACAGATAGTTTTAAGGAGTTACCGAATACATGGTGTCTCAGTGGTCTAACTTGTGAGGGCATGATGTTGAAGCAAATATTTTTATTTCTAATCCCAATTGTATTAGATGAAGAGTTTACACTCCTCTTAGTGACTAGGGTCATATTGGTGACTTAAACTTTGGGCAGGGAACCCCCCTGCCCCAACACCATTCCTTATTGTAGTACACTTGTAGTAGGGGGTGTTATCACACCTGAACCTGTTCCTGTTCCCTTTATTCCTACACATGCACTTTCCAACAGGAACCTCTGGATGGTGATCAGGTGGGGAATCCCAAACTGATTAGTGAATTATAGAATGATACAGCACAGAAGGAGGCCATTCAGCCACACCTACATACTCTTGCTGGTTTTTTGACAGAGCTATCTAGTTAGTCCCACTCTCTTTTTCCCACTTGCCCTATAAAATGTTCCCCTTTCACTATATATATTCAGTTTCCTTGAGAAAGTTACTATTGAATCTGCTTTACCTCCCTTTCAAACAGTCTATTTCAGGTCATCATGACTGACTGCAGAAAATAAATTCTCCTTGTTACCCTTTGTTATATCATCCCTTAGGGTAGATAAAGGGTAACCAGTGGATGTAGTATACTAGGGTTTCAAATAGGCATTTCATAAAATGGCCATAGATAAAATACAAAAGATAGGGTTCTTGGAGGTGGAGTGGGTGGGTGGGGCTCATAACATGCAAGGAAGGTTGGTTAATGAACAGATTGGGGCATCATTAGACTGGCAGGCTGTAACTAGTGGAGTACCACAAGGATTGGTACAGGAACCTCATTACAGCTTGTAATAATGATGTAGACGAAACCGTGAGTTGTATCCAAGATTATATATAATACAAAGCTAAGTGGGAATAGAAACTGTAACGTGGACACAGCTGCAAAGAGAGACAGAGTGCTTCAGTGAGATGTAGGGAAGTGTGAGATTATTCAGTTTGGTAAATAAGCAGAATATTTTTAAAGTTTTGAATGTTAGACTTTCAAACAACTTTGCATTTAACTGAGCTCTGCAGGGAGCACAGTCACCAAAAAATTCAGAAACTGGAACAAACCAAAACAAAATTCACCAACAGCCATAATTTCTTTGAGGAATGTAGTGACGAATGTAAATCTTCAGGGCCTAGCACTTTAAGTGAGCACCGATCAGATCTCTCCGTGCAAAGCTTATTTTTCAACAAGCAAGTATGATACTCAAGTTGTATCAAATGCCAAATTCAGACCCTTAATGCAAACATTTCTCACATCGAAGATTTGCCAAGGAAATTGCAACTCAATAGGTTTAAGGAATAAAATGCAATTTTTTTTCAAGAAAGCATTCCACACAGTCTGCACAAACAAATCACAAAGTTTAACAAATTGGTTCAACATCATTTAGCCAAACAATAAGCTACAAGGAGTCATTTGGTAGTACAGAACTTGAGCATTGCTGCAAAAAAAATGTCAAAGCTTTTTGCCTTGCACTTATCAGGACAGTTCGTAAGAATACCAATATAATGGAAAAGCAATATATGTTACATAAGAAAAGAGTGCTGATTTGTTGGCAAGTGGATAAAGGTCGTGGCCTTGGAGAATGCACCAGTTGTTGGTGGCTGACAATTAATTGCCAAGCATTGTTTGAAATTTAAACCATGTAGCTTGACCCTGATTGGCCAAGGCATTGCTCTGAGTCATGAGCCATTGAATGGCTGTCACTTACTTTGTTTAGCTGAAACAGGTGGAATGAGTGTACATGTTCTTTCTGTTTGCAAAGAACAGGGCCGTGTGTATTAATATATTTAACTTACAGGACATGCAAATGAACCGCATTGCAAGCCCAACTATACATCCCAAAGACTGGCGGATTGTATCAAACAGAATATCCTAGCTGCTGGTTGCAAAAGCAAGTTACCCAATACCCAACCAGCCTGTGCTTGCAAAACTCAAAACAATGTCCAACATTAGCTGTAATTCCATGATTCGACAACATTTACTAAATAATCTTCAGTGTGCTAAAAAAAATTGTGCTGATAACCAATTTAAGATTGTTTTCCACTTATATTGGTATTTTTATGAAGTGCACTGATGAGTGCAAGATGAAAAGCTTCAACATGTCCCTTCGTTAACGATGTTCGGAAGAAGACTTCTCCTTATTCGACAGAACTGCAATGTCATTGGATCACATTTACAATCTTCTACTGATGTGTCTTAACTCTTATCAAGGCGCAGTTACTATTTCAAACAAATAAATGGTGCTATTATGGGATTTCCATTGTCACCAATCATTGCTAGTATCTTTATGGAAGAGTTCAAACTTGCAGCACTTTGATCAGCTAGTCTTAAAGCTACACTCTGGCTTTGCTGTGTCAATGACACTTTTGTCATTTGGCAACATGATATGAGAGAACTTCATAGTTTCTTACCGCACCTTAACAATCAACATTTGAATATTAATTTAGCCATGGAGATGGAACAAAACTTTACATACCATTTCTCGATTAGCCTGATAGTGGCACACCATTATATGAAGCCTATTGTAAGCCCACTCATACTGACAAGTACCTGAACTACCAATCTTTCTGTCATCCTTCTAATTGGTTTCCTACACCCTCATTAGAAGAGCCTACTCCAGTGACAAAAAAAGCCTACAAAAGCATCGCCATATTAAGTTTGCTTTTCAACTCAATGAATTATTTTCACAGAAGATCAACACATGCCCACCAGTTACTTTCTCTATGACTACATCTACTCAGACAAGTGTCAACCTCCTGTACATCAGTTCCATCTCACAGAATACAACTTATACTCAAGTCAGTGGATATAAAAGTTTGACACACGTCATCTAAAATGCCATCTTACGATAGACCAGGAATTTGCAGCATACCATGCAATTGTGGACTTGCCTACATTGTGGAAACAGCCAGCAGCGTATATGCTAAACCCAAGCAACATCGAACCTACTTCAAACTGTGAATGAGACAAGTCAACTACTGTCAAACCTGTTCAACTTAACTAAGCTCTAATCTTACCTCACCTCTCTCATATTGGCATACAAGACTAGTCATAGAGTTATGACGATCTACCAACAATGTATCACCCACGCAAGATAGTGACCTTTCTCATCAGTGACATCTGGCTACCCTTCCTCAAGAAACACACTATCCATTCCACACAGTCAGCAGCAAGAATGTTAACGTGTACTGACCAATCAGCAACAAGAATGTTAAATATACTGATTTAATACAAATGCAATAGTCTAACCAATCAGTAGTAACATCCTGCCCATATTTCCATCTTCCACTATATGTAACTGTCTCTCACTTGAATTTTGACCGAGCGAAGGAATGGTGATATATTTCCACATCAGGATGGTAAATGACTTGGAGGGGAACTTGGTGGTCTTCCCATGCGTCTACTGTCCTTGTCCTTCTTGATGGTACAGATCATGGGTTTGGAAGGTGGTGAGTTCCTGCAATGCATCTTGTAGGTCATGCACGCGATTGCCACCGTTTGTCGGTGGTGGAGAGTGTGAATGTTTGTGCATGGGGTGTCAATCAAACGGGCTGCTTTGTCCTGGGTGGTGTCAAGCTTCTTGAGAGTTGTTGGAGCTGCACTCATCCAAGCAAGTAGCGAGTATTCCACCACACTCCTGACTTGTGCCTGATAGATTGATAGTGAACAGATTTCAGGTAATCAGGAGGTGAATTACTCACTGCAGGATTCCCAGCCTCTGACCTGCTCTTGTATCCACAGTATTTATGTGGCTAGTTTAGTTCAATTGCTGGTCAATGATAACCCCAATGTTATTAGTGGAGAATTCAGCTACGGTAATGCCATTGACATGGGGTGTTGGCTTGAACCTCTCTGGTTGATGAAGGCCATTGCCTAGCACTTGTGTGGCATGAATGTTACTTGCTACTTGCCAGCCCAAGCCTGGATATTGTCCAGTTATTGTTGCATTTGGACATTGACTGTTCCAGTATCTGAGTCGCCGCAAAGGGGGCCTGGCAGCATCTATGGCGAGAAACTGAGTTAACGTTTCAGGTCTAAATGACCCTTCTACACAATTTGAAGAAAGGTAGAAATGTACAGAATTATAGAGTTGGAAAGGGAGGAAGAGGGGCAGAATCGAAGAACAGGGCTAGGTTGATCCCAGGGTGATTTTGACAAATATATAATGGACATGAGACTAAAGGGAGTATTAATGGTACTATCTAAGAGAGTGCTAATAGTGAAAAAGGTAATTTTGCAAATGTACCACTTTCTTGACTTTGTTGAGAATTAAGAAGTTCCCAGCACCACATCTATGGCTGGGTACAACGCTCTTCCTCAGCCTCCTCTAACCAGCCCTGCTTGTAACAGCTGCAGGTTTCTTCCTGCCATTGCTAAGGAAAGGTCCTCACTGTACCCACCATCGGTAAATCTGGAAGTTGACATTGTTCTTTGTAAATGCATCCTATGCATTTTCTGGCTCCTCCAAATTTCCATTTCTGCATTGGCCCTTTATATAGTGGACCTCAGACCATGTCATGTGGGTGTACATCACACTTGCTGCATAACTTGGAGACTTTAATCCCAGAAATCTCAATTTATTGCTGTAATTAATTTGAAATTGCAGAGTACAACCTTCTGACTATTACTTCCAGGTATGAAATCATGCATGCATATTCCTAACCCCAGCCCCTGACCCTGGCTCTGATTGTTGGGGGAGACTAAAACTAGGGATTTAAATCCAATCGCAAATTCAGCATTGGCCCATTGGGAAAGCTATAAAGACACGTGAGGAAGAAAGAATGGGAAGGACGCCCTTCGGGAGCATCGACCTGTTGAATAGAATGGCTTGTTTCTGTGCTGTAAAATTCAGTGTAATGTTCCTATTTTAAACATTGCATCAAACTCCCATCCCGGCTAATCCAAGGCATTGATGCCAATTGTGGAATCTGTACACCAATCTAGCTGGAACAGAGCAATGTTTGAACTGGAACCATTAGTGGTTCATAGCTCAATAACTAAGCTATCTGGGGAGCTTCAAATTTGCCAAGTTAATCTCATTGCCGTTACAGTCATTTGTAGTGGCTAGTTTTCAGTTGAAACTGCTGGTAGTAGGATTTGAGTCTACTGCGAGGTGCAAGAGGCATGTAATAAACCTTTGGTGAGTGATATTCCTCTTCAATTATGCTACAATGAATTGCTACGCATCTTGTTACACACCCTGACTGGTTCCAGGTCATTATTCCCCAAATAAGAGTGAGTATATGAGGGTGACATTTGTTATTGACCATGGAGAGCTAAGTTGCAGCAACTTCCATTTAGGTGTTTTGGAGAATGCAGCTGCATTCAAACAGTGTTGGAATGGCAACTTGCACAGCATTGTTGGCCCATTGGAGCAGGCCCTAAGGGCCTAGTGGACTACTCCTAATTCATATGTTCACTCCTACCCATGAGGCATTTTCCCTCAGGGCAATCTTTCCATGCTTCCACAGTTAGTTTTTATTGAAAACATTCCCTCTATCCTGTTCCATCTCATAAAAGAGGCATGGATCAGTTCCCAGTCAGGAGTGATCAGGTGAGGAACCTTCCAGTAGCTTTGAAAGAATTGATCTGGAGAAACCATTTCCAGTGGCTGGAAGGCGGGTAACCAGAGGTGCCAGATTTAAGGTAGTTATTAAAAGAACCAGGGGAGATGGGAAATATTTTTACACAGTGAGTTGTGAACTGGAAGGTGCTACCTGAAAGGGTGGTAGAAGCATATTCGATAGGAACTTTCAAAAGAGAATTGGATAAATACTTGAAAAAGAAAGAAAACTAGCAGTGTATGTGTAATGAGCAGGGGAATGGGACTATTTGGTTAGCTCTTTTGGCCCTATATGCCTGAGCCAATTGTTTGAATGGTCTCTTTCTGTGCTGTAGGATTCTATATATACTGTCCAACCCGATAATCTGTGTGCCAGTATTATCGGCTGGCTGATTCTGTTTTCGCTTTGTGTGCACAGATGCATGATGGTTAGTGATCAGGAATGGGAGCCCCCGCTGATCCATCTGTCACAATGGTGCAGCTTCACTAAGAACAACTATAGCATCTCAATTGCTTCCTAGCTTAGTATAGGCTAGGAATTAAACAGAGGTCTTCTGGTATGGTAGGTACTTAGTGCTGCCATACACTATGTTAGTGCCCTGTTTAGAAGTTGATGCCTCCCATCATGTGTTGTAAGTTATTGTATATTTCGTATGGAAATGTTTAACTCTGCTTCCATTCTCTTTTAGAGCAAACTGTCCTGCCAGCCTGGGATTCGCTTTGAAGGAAACCAAGGGGTAAGTCTTTGGAATCTTGCAATTTGTATTTTTGTTTGGATCTTTGGAGCAATTTCTTTTTGCACGGTTCTTTGTTGCAGTACCCACGAGGCCAGTATATCCTTCCTGAGGTGCAGTGCCCAGAATTGAAGATACCCCATCGCTCCATACAACTGAAGCATCACTTCCCCCACTTTGTATTACAGCTGCTTTGGGATAAAGGCTAATATGGCATTAGCATTTTGAATTATTTTTGTGCTGGAATCTTCTGGCAGGAGTTGCTGCTTACTAGTTAGGAGCAGAAGCTTTTGGCAGGTTTACATTTCCTGAGTGAGGGTCAGTTTGCTGCTCAGCACCCTATGCCACCCTGTCTGAAATCAGTTAACAGAGAACATGACCCTGATCCATAAAGTTGACTTTATGGATCAACTTAGTACAGCGTGCTTGCTTATGATGAAATACTGAGGGGTTACTGCATTGTTGCAGCTTCTGTATTCTGTTGGTTCAGGTGACTGCTGCAGATTCCTTGCCATAATTTGAAGAGCAAAATAAAATTCTCCTATTGTCCGGCCAATGTTGCTCATTGCAGTGCTGTTTGAGGGAACTTCCTGTTTGCCAAATACCTGTGTTTGACCCAATTGCCACTACATTTCAAAGAAATTAATTATAGATGAGGTGTTTGGTGATATTTAAGTAATGTGATAAGGCACTAAATAAATGCAAGTTTGTCTGAAGGTGCTAGCTGTGGCTCATTACTAACATTCCTACCTTTGACTGAGAAGGTACTCACCAGAGAGACTCCAGCTGACAATTGGGTAGGTGGTGTTGGAGTAGTAATGTCACTAGTCTTGTGATCTAGAAGCCCAGATTAAAGCTCTAGGAACACGGGTTCAGATCCCACCATAACAGCTGGTGAAATTTAAATTTCGTTAATATGGAATTGATAGCTAGTTTGAGTAATGGTGACCGCAGCTTTCATCAGTTGTTGTAAAAATCCACCTGGTTCACTAATGTCCTTTAGGGAAGGAAATCTGCTGTCCTTACCTGGTCTGGCCTACATGTGATTGCACAGCAATATGATTAACTGCTTTCAGAAATAGCCTTTCAAACTACTCAGTTCAAGGGCATTTAGAAAGGGGCAATCTGGCCTTGCCAGCGACATGCACATCCCGTAAAATAATTGATTAAGAAAAGGGTTAATAAAAAGCATCATACTAATAGTCTATGGGATATAATGCAGTACGGAGGGAATGGTGCAATGGATGCCATTTTTCAGGTGAGACATTAAACCAGGGCCACACAGGCCCTTTGAGGTTGACATAAAACATCACGTGCCACTATTTGAAGAGGAGTAGAGTTTTTCCAATATCCTGGAGCCAATATTTATCCCCCAACCAACATTGCTTAAAAAAGGATGATCTGAATGTTGATGAAACAAGCATTTTTACCAGGGGTCATCAACTGGCTTACCATGAATATTGTTTTTATGTCTTTCCCCTAACTGGATACAAAATGAGCTCAGTGGCAGGAGGCAAAGGGTTTCTGGAAGTTTCTGTGACTGGAAGGCTGGTTCTATTGGGGTTCTGCAGGGTTCAAGACTAGGTCCCCTGCTTTTTATGGTATATATTATTGATTTGGATGTAAATGTATCCAGGTTGATCATGAAGTTTGAAAATGCTACAAAAATTGGCTGTCCTGTAGATAGATAACAAAGAGGCTTGCTATAGACAGCAGGAAGATCTCAGGAGGGCAGAAAATAGGCAAATGGAATTCAACCCAGAGAAGTGTGAGGTGATGCTTTTGGGGAGGTCGGACAGGGCAAAGAATGATACAATAAATAGGATAAGGAGTAGATGAAGTGAGAGACCTTGGGAGTTAATGTCCACAGATCCCTGAAGGTAGAAGGACAGGTTAATAAGATGGTTAAAAAGGCATTTGCAATCCTTTTATTTATTTGCCAAGGTTATGCTGGAACTATATAAAACATTAGTTAGGCTTCAACTTGAGTGCTGTTCTGGTCAGCTCATTACCGAAAGGATGTAATTGCATTAGAGAGGGTACAGAGGAGATTTAGAAGGATGTTGCCAGGACTGGAAAATGAGGAAAGATTGGACAGACTGGGGTTGTTCTCCTTGGAACAGAGGAGGCTGAGGGGAAATTTGTGGCCTGGAGAGAGAGACTGCATGCAAAGGGCCTAATTACTTTAACAGAGAGGTTAGTGATTAGGGAGCATGGATTTAAAGTGATTGGTGGACATATGAGAGGACAGATGAGTTTTTCCATCCCTCCTGAGGGTTGTAGGGGCCTGGAAGTCTCTGCCTGACAGGGTAGTAGAGGTAGAAACCCATTTAAAAGTTGTCTTATTATGCACCTTAAATTCCGTAATTTCCAAGATTACAGACCAAATGCTGGAAAATGGGATTAAGCTTGGAAGCTTGTCTTTCTACCAGCGCAGGTGCGATGGGCCAAGTGGCCTCTTTTGGTGCCATAAACATTCTGTGATTCTAACCCAGCGATGCTGTGAAAATTCATAGGCGCCTGTCTGAGCTCCGCTATCTCAGTACAAACCATGGTTGGAACATGTATTCATCCTGATGGTATGCAGAAGCTGCATCTGTAAGCCATCAACAAATCCCTTCCCAGGGGGAATCATCCCAGAGAGAGAGTCCCTAATGTCTCCTTAAAAATTTGCCGAACTTGTGGTATTGTACTTTACATCAAGCGATTATGGGTTGACAGTTGATATTCCAAAACATTTTCATAGTAAAAACACCCCCAGCAGCAAGTGAGATCAAATTGGTAAGAAATCCATTCTTGCTTTTTCCAGCCAACCTCATCCTCCCCATCCTCCAGTTACACCTACCAAATTAGAAATGCTGATTTAAATTGTCAGACTTGCTCCTTATGTAGTGACTTTCCCAACTGTTTGTGCATGTGTTTATACATGTTTTTTTCAGCAAGTTACTTATCCACCATCTGGTTCTTCTCTTTTCCTCCCCGACAACCTCCCCACCCCTCCCTTTTTCCTCCATCACTGTGCCAGGTTTGACAATGTGCTTGACAATGTTTCCCGTTACTAGCTCTTGCTAGCCTCTGGTAATTTAAAATGTGTACTCAAAAAACTGTGACTAAGAATTGGGAAAGGTGAATTTGGAATCAATTGCAATTGTGTGGTGATGGAGCGGCTCTGAGTCAGATTGATTTGCCACAGCACCATGGAGATATGTGCGTAATAAGTACATGCCAGTGGCCCTGCACTGATTGGAACAGATGGACTGGCCAGGGTTTCTGTTCTTTTATTAAAATCCTATCAGGCTTTTTTATAGAAATCTGAAACTTGAACATAATGCTATTCATAGATTGAAACAAGTGCCTTTTCTGGTCTTCATAAGGGTATAGCTCTCAGTTTTGATGTATGAGTCAGCAGCATTAACCCTTTTTACTACTGAAAGATTTTGTAAATTCTACACTTGACAGTGCAAATGTGACTCGCTGTGCAGTGTCATTCACAGCTTGTCTTTTTTCTTTCAAGTTAATTGTTAAATCGACAGGCAGCCATATTGCATAACTATATGGAATGGAGCATTTTATGCAAGATTAGTTGACCATGGTTCGAGACCATGGCTCATTCACCTCCTAACTCCCTTCGCCCACTTTCACCCCCAATCCCTGAATATCACGGCATGGTGGCACAGTGGTTAGCATTGCTGCCTCACAGCGCCAGGGACCCGGATGTGATTTCCGGTTTGGGTGACTGTGTACAGTTTGCACGTTCGCCCCGTGTCTGCATGGGTTTCCTCTGGGTGCTCCGGTTTCCTCCCATAGTCCGAAAGACATGCCGGTCAGGTGCATTGGGCCATGTTAAATTCTCCCTCAGTGTACCCGAACGAACAGGCGCTGGGAGTGTGGCGGCTAGGGGATTTTCACAGTAACTTCATTGCATTGTTAATGTAAGCCTATTTGTGACACTAATATATAAACTTTAAACTTTAACTTTAAAACTTTTAGCTACACAGATCAGAGTGCCCTCAGGTTTGTTTAGGTGGACCCATCCTGGGTCCCTGCTCCAGATCACCATCCAGTAACTCCTGCTACATATTGCACATGTATGGATGCTGTCTGAAGTCAGAATAGGCCTTGCCTGCATTATTGTTTGAGGCTGAATTTCCTGCATTGCTCACCATTGTGGCTTACAAATAGTTACTTTGGTGACTCTTCCTGAAGTCAGTACCTTCAGGAAAGATGAACATTGGTCCAACGTAAATGCTGAACTCATCCAGCAAATCAAAGCGCTAAAGGCAATATATCCAAACTGATCTGTCTTTTAGCTCCCAATTTCCCACAGCTACTTCCATTGGAAAATTAACATTAGAAACAGGCTGATTAAAGAATGATACTTCTATACAGCATTGTATTGCATCCCTTAGAAATGTCCTGAGTGCTTCATACAATTAATTATTATGAAGTGTAATGAGCTAGTACATAGGCGAATACCACAATCATGTTGCATGCAGCGAGATACCAGAAATAACAATGCAATGAGTGAGCAGTTGGTTTTGATGATGTTCAAGGGAAGAATGTTGGCAGGACTCTGGAAGAATAACTTGCTTCTCTCTGTAAACTACCATGATGCCTTCCATGTCTTACTAAACTGTTAGAACAATGGTTTGTTTTTTATTCACTCGTGGGACATGGTCGTCGCTGGATGGCCAGCGTTTATTATCCACCCCTAGTTGCCCAAAAGCAGTTGAGAGTCGACCACATTGCTGTGAATCTGGAGTCACATTTGAATTTTTGAACAAAAGAACAAAGAAAGTTACAGCACAGGAACAGGCCCTTTGGCCCTCCAAGCCTGCACCGACCATGCTACCCAACTGAACTAAAACCCCCTACCCTTCCAGGAACTGTATCGCTCCAGTCCCATCCTATTCATGCATTTGTCAAGATGCCCCTTAAAAGTCGCTATCGTATCTGCTTCGCTACCTCCCCCGGCAGCGAGTTCCAGGCACCCACTACCCTCTTGTGTAAAAACACCTGCCTCGTACATTTCTTTTAAACCTTGTCCCTCGCACCTTAAACCTGTGCCCCCTAGTAATTGACTCTTCCACCCTGGGAAAAAGCTTCTGACTATCCACTCTGTCTAAACCCCTCATAATCTTGTAGACTTCTATCAGGTCTCCTCTCAACCTCCGTCGTTCCAGTGAGAACAAACCAAGTTTCTCCAACCTCTCCTCATAGTTAATGCCCCCCATACCAGGCAACATCCTGGTAAGTCTTTTCTGTACCCTCTCCAAAGCCTCCACATCCTCTGGTAGTGTGGCGACCAGAATTGAACACTATATTCCAAGTGCGGCCTAACTAAGGTTTTATAAAGCTGCAACTTAACTTACCAATTTTTAAACTCAGTGCCCCGACTGACGAAGGCAAGTATGCCATATGCCATCTTGACTACCTTCTCCACCTGCATTGCCACTTTCAGTGACCTGTGTACCTGTACACCCAGATCCCTTTGCCTATCATAGCTAGGGTGTAGAGAAAATCAACTTAATGCGAGGTAGGTCCATTCAAAAGTTTGATGGCAGCAGGGAGGAAGCTGTCCTTGAGTTGGTTGGTACGTGTCCTCAGACTTTTGTATCTTTTTCCCGACGCAATAAGGTAGAAGAGATAATATCCGGGGTGTGTGGAGTCCTTAATTATGCTGGCTGCTTCTCCGAGGCAGCGGGAAGTGTAGAGAGTGTCAATGGGTGGGAGGCCAGACCAGGTAAGGACGGTAGATTTCCTTCCCTAAAGGACATTAGTGAACCAGATGGGGTTTTCCGATAATAGTTTCATGGTCATTCGTAGATTCATAATTCCAGATTTTTAAAAATTGAATTCAAATTCCACTAACTGCCATGGCGGAATTCGAACCTGGGTCCCCATAACCTTAGCTGAGTTTCTGGATTAACGATCTAGCGATAATACTACTGGGCCGTCACCTCCCCGAGGTGAGGTAAACCAAAGTCCTTGGTTTACTGACTTATCCAAAGCTTGGTTTTAACTGATGCAACATTCTTTCAATCTTTGGATTCTAATGTGCGAGTCCTGCCTCCTAAAGCAAAATAATGCACTCTTCATTCAAGAGATCTCTGATGCATGGTGGTAGAGTGAGGCCCAAAATAAATAAAGATGCTGTGACAAGATAGTAGTGTGCCTATGCTTCGATCCTCTGCAGTATGGTGATGGTGCTCCCATAATGGTGTTAGGTTGGGATTTCCAGGATATAGATCCATTTGTGATGACGGGACAGTGAGACATGTCCAAGTTAGGATGGTGTGTGATTTGGTGTTCCTACATCTGAGAAGGCTCTTAGCCTTCTGTATCCGCTTATGGTCTTCTCAGTTGTGCAAATTGCAAGGGAAGAAAGAGTTGTTGATGTAACTTTGAGTTTTTGCAGTGCATCATACATATTGCAGCTGCAATGCAAGGCTGGTGGAGGGAGTGGATATTCAGTTTAGTAGTGGGGGGTCCATTAAGCACACAGTTTTGTGGTGATGATGTTGAGCTTCTTGAGTGTTTTTCTGCCTGCAATCCAGGTAAGTGCAAGCGTTTTATCAACCTCCTGAAATGAACTTTGTAGATAATGGCAAGACTTGTGGGATCAGAAGGTAAACTACTTAGAGCAAGGTACCAGCTCAGTTGTATGTGGCTTTCTCTTATACGACTTTGGCATTACCTGGCATTTCCATGGCATAAATGGAACCTGCCACTTGCTGGATTGTCTGTAAACTTGAATGTTATCCAGTTCCTGTTGGGAGGATGGCATAAACTGCTTCATTTTCAAAGCATTTGTGAATGCAACTGAATACTGTAGGACCATCAGCAAACTCCTGACCTTAAGTTGGAGGGAAGGTAAAACAGGTGAAGATGGTTGGGCGAAGGATGCTTCCTTGAGGAGTTGGCCTCTTAACCGCAGCCATCTTTCTTGTGTTGGATATGGCACCACCCCATTGGAGCATTTTCCTTTTGACCTTCGTTGATCCCAGATTTGCTCTGGCTCTTTATTCATTTAAAAGCTCTCTTAATGTCAAAGGCAACAACTCTCATCTCTACTCTGGAATTTAGCTTTTGTGTGCCATCAAAGCTTTGAGTGCAAGTAGATCAACATTCTGTTTTGACATGTGCTGTATTCCTGAGCAATGTTGTTCTCTGTCTATATCTATTTTCCTGTTTAGTGGGTCCTTTTGCTGCAGTTGTTAAGGTGTTAAAAGAGAAAAAAGAACAGTAACACAATAATTTGTATCAGGAAGTCTGTGAAAAGTCCACTGGCTGATGCATTTGATGTTTTCACTGACCTGAGGCCTGACGTAATCTTTGGCCTTCCCTGAGTAGCACTGCTCTATTTTGGAGAGGAGTTAGAGAAAACAATTCAGTTTTTACATTACCATCCAATTTCTTGTTTGCAAACCACTTGAATTGTGTGTGTGGTTGTGTGGATTACGCATCATAACATCACCATGTAATTCCAATTTCAGTAATTTACAGACTGACTTCAGAAGCTAAGATTTAATTTAGTCTCCTTTACCCAATCTTTCTAAGGTCAGATGGCAATGTGGAAAAATGCGATCATGTCATTAGCTTTAGACTAGTAATGCAGAAGAGCAAGAAACAATCTAAAGTAGAAGATCTAAATTTGAAGAGGGCTAATTCCAATGGGATGAGGAAGGATCTTGCCAACTTGTGAAAAGGAACCAAAGACAGACAGGAAAAAATGTAACGGAACAATGATCTTTCAGGAAGAGATGCTTCAGGTACAGGCTAGATACATTCCAACAAGGGTGAAAGGTAGGGGAACTAAAGCCAGAGCTCCAAGGATGACGAGGGAACTAGAGAATATCTTGAAACAAAAAAAGGTAAATGATGCGTTTTTGAGAGCTGTCTCACAGACTAGTCAGGCAGCCACCTGACATTAGTCATACATGCGGTGTCATACCTTACAGACAATGGCTTTAGGCGTCACCATCCTGGGATATGTCTTATCCCGCTGACAGGACAGACCTACAAGAGGCGGCAGCACATTGGTATACAGTCGGGTGGAAGTTGCCCTGAGTGTCCTCAACATTGACTTAGGACCCCATGATATTTCATGGTATCAGGGAAAATATGGGCATGGAAACCTCCTGATTACCACCTACCATTCCCACTCGGCTAATGAATCAGTATTCCTCCCTGTTAAACACCACTTTAGAGGAAGCACTGAGGGTGGCTTGGGCACAGAGTGTACTCTGGGTAGAGAATTTCAATATCCATCACCAAGAGTGGGGAGGTGATGGCCTCGTCGTATTATCGCTAGACTATTAATCCAGAAACTCAGCTAATGTTCTGGAGACCTGGGTTTGAATATCACCACGCCAGATGGTGGAATTTGAATTCAATAAAAAATATCTGGAATTAAAAATCTACTGATGACCATGAAACCATTGTCGATTGTCAGAAAAATCCGTCTGGTTCACTAACGTCCTTTAGGGAAGGAAATCTGCCGTCCTTACCTGGTCTGTCCTACGTGTGACTCCAGAGCCACAGCAATGTGGTTGACTCCCAACTGCCCTCTAGGGATGGACAATAAATGCTGGCCATCCAGCGACGCTCATGTCCCATGAATTAAAAAAAAGAGAGTAGCTCAGTCGCTGACCAAGCTGGCCAAGTTCTGAAGGTCAAATATGCTGGACTTGGTTTACAGCAGGTGGTGAGGAAACCATCAAGAGGGAAAATCCTACTTGACCTCATCCTCACCAATCTATCTATCAGAGATGCATTGATAGGAATGACTACTGCAAAGTACTTGTGGGGATGAAGTCCCAATTTCACAGAGGATACTCTCCATCATATTGTTTGGCATTGCTACTGTGCTAAATGAGAGAGTTTCAGGACAGATCTGGGAATTCAAAACTGGGCATTCATGACACCCAGTAGGCCATCAGCAGCAGAACTGTGTTTAACCACAGTGTGTAACCTCATGGCCTGGTATATGCATCACACTCCATTACCATCAAGCTAAGCGATCAATCTTGATTCAATAAAGAATGCAGGAGCGCATGCCAGGAACAGGATTGGACATGTTTCAAAATGAGGTTTCACCAGGCTAATCTACTGTGAAATGCATTAGTCATGGTATCATAGCACACAGAGACCATTCAGCCCAGAAACAATATTCGGGCTTGGGCTGAACTGTGGCAAGTAACATTCATGCCACACAAGTACCAGTCAATGACCATCTCCAACAAGAGAAAATCTAACCATCACTCTTTGACATTCAATGGTATTATTGTTGAATCCCCCACTATCAACATCCTGGGGGTTACCATTGACCAAAAACTGAACTGAACTAGCCATATGAGTACTGTGGCTATAAGAGCAGGTCAGAGGCTAGGACTCCTGTGCTGAGTAATTCACCACCTGACCCACCAAAGCCACCCATCTACAGGGCATAAACAAGCAGTGTGATAGAATACTCTCTGTGCCTGGATAAGTGCGGCTCCAGCAACACATGAATTTTTACACCATCCAGGACAAAGCAGCCTGCTTGATTGACACCAGTTCTAACCTCTGAAGATACTGACTCTGGCTCAGGCTCCAATCGTTCCTTTTAGGTACCTCGCAAAGTTCAGAAAGTGACAATATGGTTTTGCTCTATTCAATTTTAATAGCCATTCCTGTCAGCCCCTCTCCAACCACGAGGAAGTCGCAGCAGCCAAACACTATGGGCAGCAGAAAGCACAGACTCAGAAATCCAGCTCCTCTGATGGTTCAGCAGGTTTATCCACTCTGAAATGGATAAACATCCAGTCTCTCCACCACCAACACAGTGTGTACCATCTACAAAATGCCCTGCAGGAGCTCCCCACTTAACATCTTCAAACCCACAACCACTAGCATCTAGGAGGATAAGGCCAACAGATGCATCAGAACACCAACACGAGTTACCCTCCACGTCCCATACCATCCTTACTTGAAACTATATCACCGTCCCTTCACTGTCTCTAGGTCAAAATCCTGGAACTTCCTGCCTAAGAGCACTGTGGATGTATTGCCATTGCATTGCCAAAATTGTACTGCCATTGCATGGGCTGCAGCGGTTCAAGAAGTCAGCTCACTACAACCTTCTCGAGGGCAATTAAGGATGGGCAATAAATGCTGGCCTAGTCAGTCATGCCCACATCCCATGAATAAAAAAAACTCCATGCCATTCTCTGTGGAGTGATCCAGTCTATCTTATTTCCCTGCTCTATCCCAGAAAGTTTATTTCAAGTGCCTATCCAATTTCCTCCTGAAATCAATCTTAGTCTTCACTTCCATCACCTTGTAGGAAGCGAGTTCCAGGTCTTTTGCCATCCATTGCGTAAAAACATTCTCCCTCACATCCCCTGTATCAGTATCTATTGTCCAAAACCTTAAGTCTATGTCCCCTAGTCTTTGTATGATCCGTTAATGGGAACAGCTTTCCTTTGACAACCATATATAAACCTTTAATTGTGCTCTAATATTCTTGTACATCTCTATTAAATCTCCATTCAAACTGCTTTGCTTCAAGAACAACCCCAACTACACCAACCTAACCTTGTTATTAAAACCCTCATTACTCGGACCATTCTGGTAAGCCTCCTCTGCACCCTCTCAGGGGTTCTCGCATCTTTCCTAAAGTGTGGTGACCACAACTGTGTGCGCACGAGTCCCCAGGTACCCTGACTCTGTGCGTTCTTTAGAACTTGTTATTAAGTCTTTGTTGCCTCTCCTTATCCCTTATGCTAAAATACATCACTTCAGACTTCTCTGTAATAAATTCAATTTGTTACTTGTCTAGCCTATCCATGTCTTGTTGCAGTCAATTGGTATCATTCCCACACCTCCAAGAGTGATATCGCCAACAAATGCTGGCATATTACTCTGTATTCCAATATCTAAGTCATATACCAAAAGAAAGTCAACAGAGAAAATGCTGGAAAATCTCAGCAGGTCTGGCAACGTCTGTAAGAAGAGAAAACAGCTGACATTTTGAGTCTAGATGACCTTTTGTCAAAGTTTAAAAAGCATAGAAAGTGGGAGATATTTATACTGAGGGTGAGGGAATGAAAGATGAGTCATGGCCACAAAAACAACGGGAAAGGCTGCTAATGGCAGTTCATAGAGAGAATAGAAGGTGTGAATGGCCAAACGGCAGAGAAGCTGAATTGGATGAAGATGTGGGGGGAGGGGAGAGATGGATGGGAGAGGTAAAATTGAGAAAAGTGGGGAAACGGGAAGCAAAGGGGGAGAAAAGGTAAGGAAAGGGGGATAAAATAAGGGGAAAGAGTGAGGTGGACGGTGAAGAAAAATAAAAGATAATAGACAACACCAAAACAAAGCAGTGGTCTTAGCACTGACCCTTTGGGAACACCACTATTCTCTCCTTAAGCCATCCTTTTATTCAAGCTGACACTGACCCTTTATTCATGAGCTTTTTACGGGTGTCACATCAAACGCTTACTTAAGATTCATTAGACAAGATCCGAAAGATCTGCTGCATTCCCCTCATCAACATACTCTGTTACTTCAAAAACTTCAGTTTTATTAGGCAAATGTAATCAGCCTTTTCACAAATTTGTGCTGGATCTCTAGTAAACGCAAACATTGCAAAGTGCCTGTTAATTTGTTCCTTGAGTATTGTTTCTAAAACCTTACCCACCACTACTGTTGAATTGACTAGCCTGTAGTTACAAGGAATATCTTGCACCCTTTCTTGAACAAGGTTATCATATTTGCTACCTTCCACTCCTTTGGCAGCTACACCATATCTAGAGAAGTTTTGAAGATCATGATAAACCCATCCTCTTTCTTCCCCACTTCTGTTATTAACCTGGCGTGTACACCATATGGGCCACGTGACTTATCCAAGTCAAACTGGGCCATCCATTACCTGCTATCCACAGATGGTAGCATCATCCAATGCGAGTTACTAGCCAGTGATCAGAAGCAAAGAACTTTGGCAAATATTTCTCTGTCCCAGCCCAGTGACACTGAGGCAAGTTGTGCTGTCCTCACTTGGTTAAGATCAGCTAACTCAGCAGAGACCATGGGTTGAAGCTGTGCCCTGATCTCTTCAGTTCAGAGTGGATAAACCTGCTGAACCATCAGAGGAGCTGGATTTCTGAGTCTGTGCTTTCTGCTGCCCATAGTGTTTGACTGCTGCGACTTCCTCGTGGTTGGAGAGGGGCTGACAGGAATGGCTATTAAAATTGAGTAGAGCAAAACCCAGATTGTCACTTTGCGAGGTACCTGAAAGGAATGATTGGAGCCTGAGCCAGAGTTAGCATCTTCAGGGATGAGGAGAGGGAAACTGGCTCAAAAATGATGAGTCCTTTTTGTTAACTCTGTTTAATGCTGATTGATGTAAGTGCAAAATAATTTAGTACTGTGGCACAATTAATTTCAATGTTATCTAGACCTTTTTTAGTGTGAGATTTTTTTCGATATTTAAATATGTGCACCCACTGCTGTTCTAGGAAAGCTAAAGCAGATTATTCAGTTCTTCTTTGAATCAGACTTAACTGCTGTGGGATTTGCAGGACTGTGAGATTTGTAGGACTGCAGCATTTGCCATTATTTATTATCTATTGATCTGGTTGTCACTGCTCGTGTTGTCCAAGTTTTGGCTTCACTGATCATATTCTTGGTCTGCCTCTGTATGTTAACATTTTGCTCTGCTAATCATCACAGGCAGACTTGGCTTCTCAACCATTTGTGCTCAACAGTTTCTGCTGTCTTGCCTCCTGACATGCCTAAAGCAGACGAAGGGCCACCCAGACTCGAAGTGTTGGCTCTCTTCTCTCTCTCTCCACAGATGCTGTCAGACCTGCTGAGATTTTCCAGCATTTTCTGTTTTTCTTGCAGATTCCAGCATCCGCATTATTTTGCTTTTATACCTATAGCAGTGCTATGGTCTCTGTTTTCATTTAGCGGTCTGTCATCTGTCCTGTTGAACCTGTCTTTCAGCTAGTTATCTGGGAGTTTCCTGGGCACTGCTGTAAGCAAACTGGATCTAAAAATAGTGCCTCACTTCTTCCATGTTTTGAATGCTTTTGTTTTATCAACTATAAAGATATTGAATACATTGGAAAAAGTCAGCGTATTGGAGATGATCATATAATGAAACCTCCAGGAACATGTCTTACCATAGTTGGCAGCCATAAGTTAGAGGGAATCCTAAATTGTGCATTCCCTTACCTGCTTCTGATAACATAGTTTGTGGAATTCATCCCTTTGTACTGAAGATGCTTTAATGACAGGAGAATGATTTGCAAAGATCATCAATTCAGTTAAAACAAAATTGCTGCGAATGCTGGAATCTGAAACCAAAAGGGAAAATGCTGGAAAATCTCAGCAGGTCTGGCAGCATCTGTAAGGAGAGAAAAGAACTGACGTTTCGAGTCCAGATGACCCTTTGTCACAGCTGGATCACCAACCCAGCCAGAGCTTTAAGCAGTTAAGCTATTGGACTGGAAATACCTGCCTCTAGGCCAATCTAGATGAAAGCCTTTGCAACTTGATGGGGTGGTAAGATAAGGGGCTAATAAGAATGAGGGACTTAAAGAAATTAGTATCAATAGAGGAAAAATATTAAAGAAGTTTAAGGGACTAAAAGTCACCCAGGGCCTATATCCTTGGATTCTATAAGAGGTAGATGCAGATATGGTGATTTCACTGGTTATCGTAGTATTAGGGTGTTGAGGACTGAAAAAGTTAATATGTGGGACTGGAGAAACAGTACCACCCACATGATGTAAGAAAGAGGCACATAACTAAGAGTTGAGAAGGGGAAAGCCCATGGCATCGATTGAGTAACATCGGGAATCTTGTATATTTGTACATGGTTATGTTCATCCAATGAACCTGTTATTGTTCAGACATCTGTCTCACAATTGTTCCTTAGCCAGTTAAAACCAACATGGAAAACGGTGGCAGTTGTAAAGGACCCCAAAATCTCTCCAAACCAATTATAAAAGTATTTGCAAGTCGGGCCTGAAAAATGGTGGTAAAACTAAAGACTTCAGTAAGATAGTTGAAAATCTCCAAAAGAGCTCCATAGAAGACGTGACAGAGAGAAGAAAAATGAACTGTTCAGCTTACTAAGGGCTGTGTAGCACATGGTAAGCCTGTTTGAAAAAATTCTAATCCAGCAACAGACAATCGAGGAAGGGTGGGCAAACCTTGAAAAGGGCTCAAAATCTTTAAATTAATGGCGGAGTAGGTGGGCAGCACTGGGCAAATTCTATTTTTAGCAAGCGCAGGTTTCGATTCACCCCACAGTCTGGGCCCAAGATCGGTGCCATTACATGTGGTGACTGCAGGACAGCAATTGGAAAAAATAGCTGGCAACGGTTATCCTGACTTGAAACCTTGGCTCTATTCTCTCTCCACAGATGCTGTCAGACCTGCTGAGATTTTCCAGCATTTTCTGTTTTTGATTCTTTTTATGTTCAATTCCTCTTGTAATAAAAGATTGCCATTAAACCATGCCAGCACTGTAACACCAAAGAGGCCCCGGATGCAGACAATATCATTCATACACTGCAGAGTGCTATCACTGTAAATTTTTGGACACTTTGGAAAGATGTGCAGGTCAAAAACCTCTTGATACACGGGAAAAAGAGAAATCTTTGCACACAATCTCAGCCAAAAGAGGAACAGCACTGTTTCCTAGGTGAGATCAAAGACTCCAGATGAAGATTCTGGAATGTGTATATTTGGGTCAATGGACATGTTACTCATTTCAAATTGGATCCAGGAGCAAGTGTAAAATTTATTCTGACAAAGAACCAACCGGCTAGGAAAACAATGCCTGAAAGCGTCTACAATCCAGTAAAAAGGCCCAGAAGGGATCAAGCTGCATGTGAGGGGAGTTTGAAAGCAATGCTCCAACACAAGAACAAACCGATACAGGAAACATTATTTGTGCTTCACAACCAGGAATATTCTCTCCTGAGTTTAAAAGCTTGTGTTGACTTCAATCACATTGAAAAATCGAGCAAATCAACCAGCAAGGAAGGATCTGGGTCTGACCACAAAAAGGGGTTTTCCTGGGCAATGGCAGCCTAGTATAGGATAATGCGGAGGGAAGATGCTAAACCTGTCCGTCTTTTCACACGTAGAAAGATACAGCATCCATTCATAAAACAGGTCCAACTGCAGCTTAACAAGATGACTTAAGATGGGGGGCCATCTCTCCCATCACTAAGTAAGCAGAATGATAAAATGTGTTCTGGTGATGTGTTAAACGGCACGGGGAGTAATTTGACCGGGGTGCACAGATACAATTTATTCACCATTTTGAAGTCGTATGTTGTTTTGTTTTTTTCCTATTTTCCAATTCCAATATTCATCTTGGCATCAAAGTGTAAACTTGTCATCCTGTAACTCTCCTGTTCTGTCAGTGGGTGACCCTGTGGTGCCTCCACCGGATGCAAGGTGTAATTACTGCATGAAAAGTTTACATAGATTATATTTCCATAATAAGAATTGACACAGGAACATATAAATAATTGACAGGTAGTGCAAACAGATACAAGATTTTTAATATATTATGTATTGAGAATGTTTTTCTGTAATGGAATAGCGAACTCTGCTCAATAGCTCTACTGATCAATGTATTGTTGACATCTGACACCCGTTAGAGAATTGATTCTCATTAGTGCTATGTAGACCTCATGATTATTTTGGTGTTGAAATATTCTTCATTGCTCAGCAGGTTTTGGTAACTAACCATGGAAACTTTTTTTTCATTTGATAGTGATCACATAGCATGCTGCAAAAGGTCTGGCCATCATTTTTGTTTGAACTTAACAATACAGGGCAAAAGGTTTTGTCATGTGAAATGCCTTCCTTTGCGTTCTGATTGCTCCTTTCATGTATTTGTTTCTAATTGTAAACTATTGCACGGAAGTCTAGGAAGTCCAAGCACAGTGGTGAGCACTGCTACCTCAGTGCCAGGGACCCAGGTTCAATTCCGGCCTTGGGTCACTGTCTGTGTGGAGTTTGCACGTTCTCCCCGTGTCTGCGTGGGTTTCCTCCGGGTGCTCTGGTTTCCTCCCACAGTCCAAAGGTGTGCAGGTTAGGTTGATTGGCCATGCTCAATTGACTCTAGTGTCAGGGGGATTAGTAAATGTTTGGGATTACGGGAATAGGGTCTGGGTGGAATTGTGGTCGGTACAGACTCGATGGGCCGAATGGCCTCCTTCTGTACTGTAGGTATTCAATAATTCTAGTCATAATTAGAGCAGCCATACTAACATTCCCACTTACTAAAAGTCGCCTGATCAACACGGACTCACTTCCTTACTGGTTAATATGTGCACCCTGAAATCTGGGACATCTTGCTGATTTTACTTTGCCCGCGGAGATTAACAAACTAAATTAATTTAATTTATTGAACAATCCCAATGAAAGAAACCAATGTATAAAATTTAATCTTTGATAACTTTCACTTTAACAATCAAATGAAAATGAACATAAATAAATATGAATAAACAGGCAAATCACTGTCGTTATAAATTACACATTAAATAGCAAATAGAGCAAAGATAAATCTCCTAGATTTACTGGACTGTCCACTCAGCATATGTGGCAACAATTTCAGCCACAAAGTCCTTCAAAGCTGTGATCTTCGTCAGGAAGAATTGCAGCTCCTTTCCTTCACAGATTTAGGTACCAATTCTCATTAGAGAACAGCCCCCATTAAACTGAGTTCCACAGCTGCAATTTTCAACAAAATGGCCCACTTTTCCAGAACCTTTTCAGCTTGGCTTCCTCACGGTCTGAGCTGTGTCGATCAATCAGAATAACCTTTATCTGCAACTCCCTTGTGTTCACTTACTTCAAATTAACAGAACTAACAGCAGCACCCTTGTATTTTCCTATACCCAGTTCTGGATGTAGCCTTTGAATTCCCCTTTTCCAACTGTGCCACACCTTATTCTTCTCCCCCACAAACCTAGTCATGTGGCCCTCTTTGCATCACCCCAGGGTCCCATGGGCCTCTTTACATGTCCTTTTGGAGGTTGTCAGTGGTCCACTTTGCACCAATCAAGGCCATTGCCAACACATCCACAAGAGCAGCAGCCAGTCCTCCATACAGAGCGCCTGCTTGGCCCTCATGCCTCCTACCAAACCCTGGACAACACATCCAAGAGCACCCAAGGAAAAAGTACCCACAAACCAAAATCGGGTCCAGCAGCAGCCCCACAGCCTCCATCACATTGTATTTAATTTTCATGTAGAATGCATACCATTTACACGTGGTGTTTTGAAATCTTGCAATATCATATTTAAGATTGCTTTTGAAAAGTTTCTAGAATGTTCTGTAGCAGAATGGTCTTTATGAGATTAAATGTTAAACATAACATTATTTATTTTTGCTTTCTACTGGTTTGCGGTTCCTTTCAGGTATCTTGTCCCTCCTGAGTAAGTCTCTCTCAGAGGAGAGAGTCATTTTGCCATTGCTGGTTTGTAAAAACACAGATTCCGTCTAATTCGAAGTAGGTTCATAGTTTCCTATGATATTTAAACCTGAGTTTAACAATTAGATATTCTCAGTTTCATTCCCAGGTTTGTGTACCATTTGCTAATGGAGAAATAATGGGAATGCCTCAGTATCCCAAGGTTGTAAAGGGGAAAATCAGCTACATCCAGCTTATGAGCCTTGATCAGTAGGCACCATTTTGGAAAATGTAGGAGGGCAGCACTAATGTCAGCAGAGTACTGTTTCACATACTGACAAATGTTCCCAAAATATAAGTATTGAGTTGAAACATGTGGAAGAAATGCAATTTGGAATTAGGAAAAAAAAGTTGCAATTTAGAAAAAATAACAGTTCTGCAGTGATATTTGGAAATGTATTGACTAATAAATGAAAGTCAACATGGATTTGTTCGAAGTGAATCATATTTGACAAAAATGTTTGGGTTCTCTGATGAAGTAATAGGGATAAGGTTGATGTCGGAGTGTGGCGATGCGTACATACATTTTCAAAAATGTAGGAGTGTGGCTGAGGCATACATTTTCAAAAGGCATTTGACAATGATAGACATAATAGGCTTGTTAGCAAAATTAAAGCCATGGGATTAATGGGATATTGGTAGCATGGATACAAAATTGGCCTAGGGAGAATAGTGTTTCAGACTAGAGAGAAGTATGGGGCAGCATGGTGGCACAGTGGTTAGCACTGCTGCTTCTCATTTCCAGGGACCTGGGTTTGATTCCCGGCTTGGGTCACTGTCTGTGTGGAGTTTGCATGTTCTCCCTGTGTCTGCATGGGGTTCCTCCGGGTGCTCCGGTTTCCTCCCACAGTCTGAAAGATGTGCCGGTTAGGTGCATTGGCCGTGCTAAATTCTCCCTCAGTGTACCTGAACAGGTGCAGGAGTGTGGCGACTAGAGGATTTTCACAGTAACTTCATTGCAGTGTGAATGTAAGCTTACTTGTGACTAATAAATAAACTTCACTTTACTTTGCTTTTTTATGTCCCTTTTAGCACCTTGCAGCAGGTAATTAAGAAGGCAAATGGAATTTTGTCCTTTATTGCGAGAGGGATGGAGTTTAAAAACAGCGAGGTTATGTTGCAGCTGTATAAGGTGCTGGTGAGGCCACACCTGGAATACTGTGTACAGTTTTGGTCTCCTTACTTGAGAAAGGATACACTGGCACTGGAGGGGGTGCAGAGGAGATTCATTAGGTTGTTTCCAGAGTCGAGAGGGTTGGCTTATGAGGAGAGACTAAGTAGACTGGGGCTATATTCATTGGAATTCAGAAGAATGAGGGGAGATCTTATAGAAACATATAAGATTATGAAGGGAATAGATAAGATAGAAGCAGGGAAGTTGTTTCCACTGGCGGGTGAAACTAGAACTAGGGGGCATAGTCTCAAAATAAGGGGAAGCAGATTTAGGACTGAGTTGAGGGGAAACTTTTTCACACAAAGGGTTGTGAATCTGTGGACTTCCCTGCCCAGTGAAGCAGTTGAGGCTACCTCATTGAATGAATGTTTTTAGGGCAAGGATAGATACATTTTTAAACAGTAAAGAAATCGAGGGTTATGGTGAGCGGGCGGGAACTGAGTCCACGAAAAGATCAGCCATGATCTTATTGAATGGCGGAGCAGGCTCGAGGGGCCAGATGGTCTACTGCTGCTTCTAGTTCTTATGTTCTTATGGGACCATGAATTGGATTCAATTTGAATTGTTTTTTGGGGCAAGCAACGAGATGGATTAGGGTTTTGCCCCACCCACTCTGCGCATTGACTTTGTAACTCTGAGAAAGGAATACAGTTTTAAGCAAAACGTATTTTCCTTTACATTGCAGATTGCTATGTGCAGTCAGTACTAACACTTGCTGCCATCCCCAAAATAGTTCTTCAGACGCAGCTGTCCTGTAAACCTCAGCCCAATGACTATTCAAAGTGTGCATATATCTTCAAGGTGAGAATTGGCAAGCTATTCAGTTATAAAATGCACCGCAATTTTATATCCTGAGAAAAACAATCAAGTCGTGCTGATAATTTGCATCACAAATGTATGCAAAGAAGGCTGGAGAAAGGTCATCGACCTGAAATGTTAATGCTGTTTCTGTATTCAACCCCTTTGGTCGCAACAGTGTTAGTTTAAAAAGCACCACATCCCTTTTCTCAGCCCAAATGTATTTATGTTTAAAAAGAAGCCAATTTCACCGAGCTTTCTTACGTTAAAGAGTGAGTTTATTAGTTACTAAATTGCAAGAAGAAAATACTAAAACAACACATACAAAGATGAGAAATGAATTCAAAAATAAAAAAATATACAAATCAGCCTTTGGCTTGATCATGAGAAGTAGATGGTGAAATATTGTGGCAATTAAGCTGGGTGATTCCGATAGCTCTGACTTTGACAACTGAGCAGTAGTTGGTTTGGAAATTCTTGCCTCTGCAGGCTAGCTGAAAGGAGCTGTCCTGTTTTCCTTTTCAACTGTGAATTTGCTGACTTGCTTCCAGCAATCCGAGAGGAAGAGGTTTTTTTACCTTGCAAGTGAAGGATGCCTGGTGAATGTTCTTCAGCTGTAACCTTCACAGCCCACACCAGCACAGTAAAACTCGAACACCAGAGTAGCACACAGACTGGTCTCTCTCAACTCGCATCATGCCCACAGTCTGGAATATAATTCAAAGGAGATGGTTTCTGCTGAGATGGTAATCAGCTTCCATTATCTCACAGGAAATTACAGTTCTTGTGTTGCATCTTTTTTTTTGAAGTGTCTGTCTGGAATAAGGTGTGGCGTTCCGTGGTCCCTGTCGGGACCGAGTATAATCCACACAAGAACTTTCCAGATGGTCACTGAATTGAATTGATTTGATTTATTATTATCACATGTATTGAGATACAGTGAAAAGTATTGTTTCTTGTAAGTTATACAGACAAAACACACCGTTCATAGAGTACATCGGGGAGAAGGAAAGGATAGGGTGCAGAATGTAGTAGGATGAGGAGAACAGCTTAATATATAACAGGACAATTTAAAAGTCTGATGGCAGCAGGGAAGAAGCTGTTCTTGAATCAGTTGGTACGTGTTTTCAGACTTTAGTATCTTTTTCCCGACAGAAGAAGGTGGAAGAGAGTATGTCCGGGGTGCGTGGGATCCTTGATTGTGCTGACTGCTTTCCCGAGGCAGCGGGAAGTGTAGATGGAGTCAATGAATTACATTCTCAGCCATCTTTGGCTTGTGATATCCTTTTTTAAAACACATGTCTTACTTAAAAATTAAATATGTCCATAAGTAATTCAGGGCTATGATTCGTTGTCATGACAATATAAAGAGTAAGAGAGTAACGAGAGTGAGCGTTGGTCCCTCAGAGGAATTAATAATAGGAAACAAGGAAACGGCAGAGACGTTGAACAAATATTTTATAGCTGTCTTCACAGTAGAAGACACAAAACATTCCAACAAAGTAGAAAATCAAGAGGCGAAAGGGAGGGAGGAACTTAAAACAATCACAATCACTGAAGGAAAAGCAATAGGAAAACTAATGGGATTAAAGGCTGACAAGTTCCCTGCACCCTACAGGAAGTGAGATAGTGCAGAGATAGTGAATGCGTTGGTTATAATCTTCCAAAATTCCTGAGATTCTGGAAAGAACAGATTGGAAAACTGCAAATATAACTCCTCTGTTCAAGAAAGTGGGGAGACAAAGCAAGGAACTATCGTCTAACACTTATCATTGGGAAAGTGCTAGAATCCATTATTAAGGAAGTTGTAGCATGTAGAAAATCATAATACAGTCAATCAGAGGTTTGTGAAAGGGAAATTTGTTTGGCAAATTTATTAGAGTTCTCTGAGGATGTAACAAGCAGGGTGGATAAAAAAGGATCTTTTGGATTTCCAAAATTCATTCAATAAATTGCTACATGAAAGACTACGACAGAAGATAACAGCTCATGGAATCAAGGGTATTTACGATCTATATTAATGTCTTGGATAAAGGCTCATGTCTGTATTGTAGCCAAATGTGCTGAAGATACAAAGATAGTTAGGAAAGCAAGTTGTGAGGCGAGAGACTTAAAAAAAAATTCTTTCATGGTATGTGGCTGTTGCTGGCACGGTCAACATTTATTGCCCATCTTGAATTGCCTTGATCTGAGTGACTTGGTAGGGCAGCTAAGAGTCCACCACAATGCTGTGGGTCTGGAGTCTCAAGTAGGCCAGATCAGGTAAAGATGGCAGATTTCCTTCCCCGTAGAACATTAGTGAACCAGATGAGTTTTTACAACAACATGGTCACCATTACCGAGACTAGCTTTCAACTAGAGATTTATTTTACTCATTGAATTTAAATTGAACCTTGTCCCCAACCTGGGTCTCTGGATTCCAGTCCGTTGACATTGCCATAATGCCACTCTTTCTCTGAGAATGTTGAAGTGCAGATGGATCTGGACATCCTTGTACATCAATTGCAAAGAGTTAGCATGCAGACACAGCAAGTAATTAGGAAGGCAAATTGAATAAAAGCAGAAAATGTTGGAAAAATTCAGCAGGTGTGGCAGCATCTGTGGAGAGTCCTCCTGACTCTTCAGAGTTGGGTTTTTCCAGCATTTTCTGTTTTTCTTTCAGGTTTCCAGTATCTGTGCGATTTTACTTCTATTTTGAGGCCGATGGAATGCTGGCCTTTATTGTAAAGGGTGGAGTATAAAACTAGGTAAGTCTTGCTGCAGTTGTACAGGGCATTAGTGAGACCACACCTGGAGCACTGTGTGGAGTTTACACCGTGACTGGAATCATAGCTTCATGTGGCCCCAGCTTAATGCAATGGATTAAATCTTCAGTATGCCTGTATTTTAAAAAGCGGAAAAATGACCTCCAATTCGGAAACAATAGTTGGCTTTGCCCATTCCGAAAATATGAATCTCAAAATCCCCCTTTCAACATTTGCATGTACGAGGGTCCCCAGGAGACCGATTAATGCATGGTTTTGGGAGGTTAATTGAATTACATTTGACCAAGTGTTTAACTGTGTTTACCAGAAAAACCAAAGCGGTTAGCTGTATTTTTTTGAGCTGTGTGATTTGCATATTTCGAAACAGTCATGCGTTTCCTACTTCAACACATGTACAATTAATAGTCTTATTTATTTCTATTTCGGGACACCGACTCTTGCTGAGGTACTGGTTCTATGGATGCCAGCCACACACACACACTCCAGTCCTGTGGGAGTGAATAGTCACCGCAAGATCACAGGCCAACCTAATCTTGTTCTCACAGGACAGGACATCCCTGCACACACTTTGTAGCAAGGTCACTGGATAGTTCCCAAACTCAGTGTCACTTCTCTTTTATCCAGTGGGGATCCCATGCTATGCTTCTTTTCCTCTTGTGCCTGGCATAACAAGCAAACTGATTGTAGCACCCCTACTAAGATCAGTGAGTTTGGTATCAATTGGGAATCACACCTGCAATGTTTTGGCTTCTGTTGCTCAGATACCTGGCTGAGCAATCAAGCTACAGTGGGGATACAATCAGCATTTAAGCATTTTCCCTTAAATGTTCTGTTTATTCAGCTGTAATGCTGGATTTGAAACTTTACTGCTAGAGTTAGTTAAAGGAACGGAAGTTTCATCGGCGTGTGGTAAATTCAGGGAAAATGTGCCCATTATAGTCTTTATGATGAATTGTTAAACAATCTGCTGCTTCAGAAAGTACCGTTAGTGTAGCTTGTTTTAACAAGAAGTCAAACTGGGTTTGGACTATCCTAATTTTATCTCTCCCATCTTCTGAAGGTGCTAGCATCCTTCATGCCAGGTATGTTCTCCTCTATTGTTAACTTTTGTTGTCAGGCCCATCGATTTACCATCATTATTAAAGTTGGCCATTTCTTGCGTACTTAGAGCTATCTGTTGTACATTCTAACATGGCTATGGAGCCCAAGTGCAGACCTGTAAGGCATTCCACTTTGTGGGGTAGGATAAATTGCCTTATTTTGTTTGGATTTTCCAGTCGTTCCAGCTTGACTTTTGTCTTTAGCTGCCCGTGTTTTTTGCTGCTGGAGTGGCTTTTGCTACCAAATAAACCTGCTGGACTTTAACCTGGTGTTGTGAGACTTCTTGCTAGAAACACCGCCATTACTTGAGATTGTTCCCCAGCTGGTTTGTTCCTTTTCTCCTCTGTGGTGGACGTGCCACATTTCCTGAGGTTTGTGCCCGCACTTTGGCAAATCAGACCACAAGGCTGTGCTCCTGCTCCCAGCTTATAAGCAGAAACTGAAGCAGGAGAATCCATCAAAGAGAATCGTGCAATATTGATCCGAGGAATCAGATGATCATCTACGGGGCTGCTTGGAGTTAGTGGACTGGTCAGTATTTAAAAACTCTGCGACCAACCTGAATGAGTATGCCACTACAGTAACTGACTTCATCAGTAAGTGTGTACTGTGTGCCAAAGAAGCAAATCCGTGTCTTCTCCAACTGGAAACCATGGATGAACAGGGATATCCACTGCTTGCTGAAGTCCAGGTCTGAGGCATTCAAGTCAGGCGACACTGACCTATACAAGAAAGCCAGATACGATCTATGGAGATCCATCAAAGATGCCAAAAGACAGTACCGGATCAAGCTAGAGTCCCAGGCTAGCCACACCAACCCTTGCCAACTATAGCATGGTCTGCAAGACATAACAGGCTACAAGATAAAGGCATGTAAAATCGCCGGCTCCAACACACCTCACCCTGATGAGCTCAATGCATTCTACGCCCGTTTTGAGCAAGAGGTCAGCGAGAGCATGCCCTCCACCCTGGAAGCACTGGACGAACCTGTATCTGGGGGTCACCATTGCAGATGTCAGAGCAGCTTTCTTGAAGATCAACCCACGGAAAGCGACTGGCCCGGATGGGATACCGGATGAGCACTCAGATCCTGCGCAGATCAGCTGGCGGGGGTATTCACAGACATCTTCAACCTCTCTGTACAACAATCTGAGGTCCCTATCTGCTTCAAGAAGATGACCATCATCCCGGTACCGAAGAAAAACCAAGCAAAGTGCCTTAATGACTATTGGCCAGTGGCTCTGACATCCATCATTATGAAGTGCTTCAAAAGGTTAGTCATGACACGAATAAATTCCAGCCTACTGGACTACCTGGATCCACTACAGTTTGCCTACTGCCGCAACAGGTCCACAGCAGACGCTATTTCCCTGGCCCTGCACTCAACCCTGGAACACCTAGATAACAAGGACACCTATGTCAGACTCCTATTTATTGACTACAGCTCAGCCTTCAACACTATTATTCTCACGAAACCCATTTCCAAACTCCATGGCATGGGCCTCGGCACCTCCCTCTGCAACTGAATCCTGAACTTCCTAGCTCACAGACTACAATCAGTAAGGATAGGCAACAGCACCTCCTCCACGATAATCCTCAACACCAGTGCCCCACAAGGCTGTGTTCTCAGCCTCTTACTATACTCCTTGTACACCTATGACTGTGCGGCCAAATTCCCCTCCAATTCGATATTCGAGTTTGCTGACGACACCACCATAGTGGGTCGGATCTCAAACAATGACGAGACAGAGTACAGGAATGAGATAGAGAATCTGGTGAACTAGTGCGGCAACAATAACCTCTCCCTCAATGTCAAAAAAACGAAGGAGATTGTCATCGACACAGGAAGCGTAAAGGAGAACATGCCCCTGTCTACATCAACGGGGACGAAGTAGAAAGAGTTGAGAGCTTCAGGTTTTTAGGTGTCCAGATCACCAGCAACCTGTCCTGGTCCCCCCATGCCGACACTTAAGAAAGCCCACCAACGCCTCTACTTTCTCAGAAAACTAAGGAAATTTGGCATGTCAGCTATTTCCACTTAGTAAGGAAGTTAAAACTAGAGGACACAGCCTCAAAATAAAGGGGGGTCGGTTTAAGACAGAGTTGAGGAGGAACTTCTTCTCCCAGAGGGTGGTGAATCTCTGGAATTCTCTGCCCACTGAGGTGGTGGAGGCTACCTCGCTGAATATGTTTAAAGCGCAGATGGATGGATTCCTGATCGGTAAGGGAATTAAGGGTTATGGGGATCAGGCGGGTAAGTGGTACTGATCCACGTCAGATCAGCCATGATCTTATTGAATGGCGGGGCAGGCTCGAGGGGCTAGATGGCCTACTCCTGCTCCTATTTGTTATGTTCTTATGACTCTCACCAACGTTTACAGATGCACCATAGAAAGCATTCTTTCTGGTTGTATCACAGCTTGGTATGGCCCCTGCTCTGCCCAAGACCGCAAGAAACTACAAAAGGTCGTGAATATAGCCCAGTCCATCACGCAAACCAGCTTCCCATCCATTGACTCTGTCTACACTTCCTGCTGCCTCGGCAAAGCAGCCAGCATAATTAAGGACCCCATGCACCCCGGACATTCTCTCTTCCACCTTCTTCCTTCGGGAAAAAGATACAAAAGTCTGACGTCACGTACCAATCGACTCAAGAACAGCTTCTTCCTTGCTGCTGTCAGACTTTTGAATGGACTTATCTTGCATTAAGTTGATCTTTCTCTACACCCTAGCTATGACTGTAACACTACATTCTGCACTCTCTCCTTTCCTTCTCTATGAACAGTATGTTTTGTCTGTATAGTGCGCAAGAAACAATACTTTTCACTATGTTAATACATGTGACAATAATAAATCAAATAATTCAAATCAAAATCAAAGCAGGTTTACCTTCAAGGGTTTCTTGAACCTTAATCTTGGCCAACTTCAGGTGGTACACAAGGCATGTTTGCTCCATCTGAACTGGGGTCTGATGATGAATACAAGAATTCAGACATTTCTGCACTTTGAAATATCCTAGTGTTGGGCACTTGGTCCTCTTATTTGATGCCCATGTTCAAACGCATCCCATGTGGAACCTGTCCAACTGTTTAATATGTCTGGAGTAGGTAGTCCAAAGCATAAAGGGGTGTAAATATTACCACAGCTTTGTAAACAAGTTTTGTTGCCATATAATAATATAAAAGCAAAATAAAATGTGGATGCTGGAATCTGAAAGATAAACAGAAAATGCTAGAAAATCTCATTAGGCCTGACAGCATCTGTGGAGAGAGAATAGAGCCAACGTTTTGAGTCTGGATGGCTTTCCAAAATGCAAGACCTCACACTTATTGAAATCCATTTGCCAGTCCTCGGCCCACTTTAATCTGAAACTACCATTACTGCTTGCTTGTGATGCTTCACCTTATTGAATAGGGGCAGTCGTTTCACATATTATGCCTTTGGGAGAAGAATGACCAATGGATTGTGCATTATGTACTCTGACTGGTGGTGAATCTAACTATGCATAGCTGGAAAATGAAGCATTCAGTATAATTTTATAATTTATAATTGGTGTATGATGGTTTCATCATTATTTATATGGTCCTCATTTCACATTGTTTACTGATCATCGACCCTTAACTGTTATTTTTGAGTCGTATAAAGGCATACTGTTGTTAGCTGCTAGCCGATTGCAAAGATGGTCGCTGATCTTATCAGCACACTCCTGTGATATAAAGTATCCTCAGTCAGAGTACCATGGTAATGCAGATGCATTATCACACTTGCCTTTACCTATTGAGCTGATGCCATCAACTAGTTTTGCTAATACTCTTTATTTTTCACTCGTGGATCATTTGTCTGTGACAGCTTCTCAAGTTCAAGGACATACCAGAAATGGTCCCGTGATGGGGAAGGTGATGAATATGGTATTGAAAGGGACGATCAGTGGAATACATCATAGGCATCCTGATTTGAAGCCATATGTGTCAAGAAAACTTGGGTTGACTGCCCAAGCTGTATTTCACAACCTCAGAAATGAAATCTAACCCAAGATTCACCTTTCTCAACACAGAAATTAAAAAATGTAACTTATATATCTTGTTCCCAACAACATTTATGAGTACTGTTCCCTTGGGAAAGAAAGTTTTGAAATCAACTCAAAAACACATATTTGTAGTTGGATATTGAACCATGTTTGGGTCAGGTATGCTATATACATCTTCTAGATAATACCTTGCAACTAAGAGACCCACTATGGCAACTGTCCCTGAGACTGATTTGTAACTGCACAATATTTCCTCTTACAGTGGAGGTTCAGTTTGTCCCTTCTAGGGGTGCTGAATGTCACAGAACTGGAGCCACCCTCTTGTATCTCTCCAAAAAGCCTCCTTGATGTGTGAGGGTGATGAATATTGGTAGAGAATTTGAACACGAAGGGTGAATGCTATTGGTGAGCCTATTCCATTCCCCTCCTGATTTTTGTGAATGTACTTTTCCAAGAACAGTTATTAGATGACATCAGGAGATGCTAAGGCACCTTGCAGTGCCCTTGATTGAGATCATTTCATCAATGGAGGCTGAGGGAGATTTGATTGAGATGTACAAAATTGTGAGGGGCTTGGATAGAGTGGGTGGGAATGGCCTATTTAGTAGAGGTGTCAGTAACTAGGGGGCATAGATTTAGAGTGATAGGTAGGTTTCGCTGGGAGATGAGGAAAGATATCTTTTCACGCTGAGAGCTGTCGAGGATGGAGCTCACTGCCTGAATGGATGATAAGGCAGAAGCCATCAAATCATTTAAAAAGTAACCTTGAGGTGCCCAGGGCTATGGACCAAATGTTGGAAAGTGGGATTAGACTGGGTGACCCATTTTTTGACTAGGCGCAGATAGTGGGCTTAATGGCCTCATTCTGTGCTGTAAACGTCCTATAATTCTATGGTTATGCCAACAACCCCTAGGTTATATGGCTCCATTGTGTGTTAATATTACCAGCTGAACCAGCAAGGAAGTCAGGGCCTGAAACAAAAGCAGAAAATGCTGGAAAATCTCAGCATCTATATAGAAAAAAACAGAGCTAACATTTCAAATCTGGATAACTCTGAAGAAGAAATATTAGCTCTGTTCACTCCACAGATACGGTCAGACCTCAAATTTTCCAGTATTTTCAGTTTTTGAATCAGGGGCACTACAAGTTCAAAATTGCCTAACTTTTAAATCCTAAATTTAAAATTTTGCCCTTTCATGTCCCTTACAGGAAAACCTGTGTCTTCCACACCGTACAGCGTGCTCTGTTCTTCATACCCAATCCATGTAATACCCTGAAGAGAAGTTCCCTCATTTTTGTCAAGCAAGGGTATTCAGGGTTGCAGAGTCAAATCAATTTGATGGAGTTAAGATACAGATCAACTATGGTGTAATTGAATGGTGGAACAGGCTCAGGGAGCTAGATTACCCTTCCCTTGTTCCTCTGTTCCCTAAATATAATGGAGTTAGAAAATGAACTGATATTTAATTCTAGAACGGTAATGCATTCTAGACTTTGACAAACAATTACCCATTAACTCAGTGGGTTTATCCTCATGTCCTCTGTTTTAACAAATGAAGTTAAATGCAATGTTTTTTCAAAGCATAAACCACTTCAGGCAGGTTCCAGCGATAGATTGGAGAAGCTGGGTCTGTACATACAGAGAAGGAGGTTGAGAGGAGATCTGATAAATGTGCTCAAAATCATGAAGGATCTGGAGAGCTGTTTGGAGAAACCATTCCAATTGCCAGAAGGGTCAAGAACCACAGCATACTGATTTAAGGTGATTGGCAACAAAAAAATGACATGAAAAGCTTTTTTAGGCAGAGAGTGATTAGGATCAGGAATATGCTACCTGAGAGTGTGGTGGAGGCACATTCATACAGAGTTTTCATGGAAGGGCAATTGAACCATTGTCTGAAGGGGAAGAAATTGCGGGGCTAAAGGGAAAAGGCAGGAGAGTGGGACTAGTTGAGTTGCTATTGCAGAGCGTTGGCACAGATATGACAGGCTGAATAGCCTCCTCCTGTCGTATAACCATTCTATGATTCAATGATTTGTATATTATAAGAAACATTTTGTTTTCTGTTTTTCTTTGCCTGCATGCAGTGAATGAAGTGTTAATAGGTTTGCAGAAGCTCTTAGATTCTTTCTTACTTTCTGAACCTGGAAACGTGACAAAAATAATTTGTTTGCTTCTTACAGTAAGCTCCTGGCTCATAGTGACTTCCCTTCCCCCTTCCACTTTCTGGGAAAAAGTATAACTTATCAAACAAAGGGTGATGCCTGGAAATGGTGTTGAGTAAATGCCAATGCTTTTGTTTTGTGATTGTGTACTGGGTTTATACAAAGTTTAATTTTTGGAAGTCACTGCTAAAACATTTATTTGTTAAGGGCATTCGAGGTTCTGCACCAAGCTTTTGCAGTTCCCTTTTCTCCATTTCCTTCAGTCACGTGAGATGCTATTTGTTCTCAGTTTACAGCAGGGTGTTTGTTTTGGCTCAGTTTGTAGTATACTTATCTCTGAATCAGAAGGTGGTAGGCGTAAGCCCTGCTCCAGAGACTAGAGCACAAAATCTAGGCTGACACTTGCTGTGCCAGTGCTGAAGGGGTGCTGCACTGTCAGAGGTGCCATTTTTCAGATGAAATGTTAAACCATCTGCCTTTTCAGGTGGATGTAAAAGATCCTCTGGACTATTCAAAAAAGTGCAGGCACCGCTTTCTTTGTCCAAGGCCAATATTTACCCCAAAACCCACGTCACTGAAACAAAGTGAGAGGTATAGATCAGGTGGATTCTCTGAGGCTTTTTCCCAGGGCTGAAATGGCTGCTATGAGAGGACACAGGTTTAAGGTGCTGGGGAGTAGGTACAGAGGAGATGTCGGGGTAAGTTTTTCACTCAGAGGGTGGTGAGTGAGTGGAATCGGCTGCTGTCAGTGGTGGTGGAGGCAAACTCGATAGGGTCTTTTAAGAGACTTCTGGATGAGTACATGGGACTTAATAGGATTGAGGGTTATAGGTAAGCCTATATATAAGCCTAGGTAGGTAGGGACATGACCGGCGCAACTTGTGGGCCGAAGGGCCTGTTTGTGCTGTATTTTTCTATGTTCTAAATGATCTGGCTTCAATGCTGTTGTGGGAGCTTGCTGTGTAAATTGACTGCTTTGTTGTCAATGTTACAACAGTGACTACACTTCAAATCTGTTTCATAAAATTAGGAGAAGGCTATTCAGCCCTGCTCTGCCATTCAATAAGATCATGCTGATCCTCTATCTCAATGCCATATTCCTGCTTTCTCTCCATGCCCCTTGATGCCATTTAAATCTAAAAAATGATCGATTAGGGAATATAAAGACTGACAAATCCCCAGGGCCTGATGGAATCTATCCAAGGCTGCTCAAGGAGACGAGAGATGAAATCGCTGGGCCTCTGACACAAATCTTTGTCTTGTCACTGGACACAGGTGAGGTCCCAGAGGATTGGAGGATAGCTAATGTGGTCCTGTTATTTAAGAAGGGTAGGAAGGATAACCCGGGAAATTATAGGCCGGTGAGCTTGACGTCTGTGGTAGGGAAGTTGTTGGAGAGGATTCTTAGAGATAGGATGTATGCGCATTTAGAAAGGAATAAACTCATTAACGATAGTCAGCATGGTTTTGTGAGAGGGAGGTCATGCCTCACTAACCTGGTGGAGTTTTTTGAAGAAGTGACTAGAATGATCGACGAGGGAAGGGCCGTGGATGTCGTCTATATGGACTTTAGTCAAGCATTTGACAAAGTCCCTCATGGTAGGTTGGTGCAAAAGGTTGGATCTCATGGGATAAAGGGGGAGGTGGCTGGATGGGTGGAGAACTGGCTTGGTCACAGAAGACAGAGGGTGGTAGTGGAAGGGTCTTTTTCCGGCTGGATGCCTGTGACTAGTGGTGTTCCGCAGGGCTCTGTATTGGGACATCTGCTGTTTGTGATTTATATAAACGATCTGGAAGAAGGTGTAACTGGGGTGATCAGTAAGTTTGCGGACGACACGAAAATGGCAGGACTTGCAGATAGTGAGGAACATTGTCAGAGGCTACAGAAGGATATGGATAGGCTGGAAATTTGGGCAAAGAAATGGCAGATGGAGTTCAATCCAGATAAATGCGAAGTGAGGCATTTTGGTAGAACTAACATAGGGGGGAGCTATACGATAAATGGCAGAACCATAAAGGGTGTAGATACGCAGAGGGACCTGGGTGTGCAAGTCCACAGATCCTTGAAGGTGACGTCACACGTGGCGAAGGTAGTGAATAAGGCATATGGCATGCTTGCCTTTATAGGACGGGGCATAGAGTATAAAAGTTGGGGTCTGATGTTGCAGTTGTATAGAACGTTGGTTCGGCCGCTGCGCCCAGTTCTGGTCGCCACACTACCAGAAGGACGTGGAGGCTTTAGAGAGAGTGCAGAGGAGGTTTACCAGGATGTTGCCTGGTATGGAAGGGCTTAGTTATGAGGAGAGATTGGGTAAACTGGGGTTGTTCTCACTGGAAAGACGGAGGATGAGGGGTGATCTAATAGAGGTGTATAAAATTATGAAAGGCATAGATAGGGTGAATGGTGGGAAGCTTTTTCCCAGGTCGGTGGTGACGTTCACGAGGGGTCATAGGTTCAAGGTGAGGCGGGGGTGGGGAGGTTTAACGTGGATATCAGAAGGACGTATTTTACACAGAGGGTGGTGGAGGCCTGGAATGCGCTGCCGGGCAAAGTGGTGGAGGCGGACACACTGGGAACGTTTAAGACTTATCTAGATAGCCACATGAACGGAGTGGGAATGGAGGGATACAAAAGAATGGTCTAGTTTGGACCAGGGAGCGGCGCGGGCTTCGAGGGCCGAAGGGCCTGTTCCTATGCTGTATTGTTCTTTGTTCTATCTCTTTCTTGGGTAAGTTCAGTGACGTGGCCTCCACAGCCTTCTGTGGTAGAGAATGCTGCAGGTTCACTACCCTTTGAGTGAAGAAACTTTTCCTCAATCTCAGTCCTAAATGGTCTACTCTGTATTCTGAAGCTGTCCCTCCTGGTTCTAGATTCCCCAACTAGGGTAGATTCCCCAAAATTCATTTGCTGTCAATGTTCAATGTGGGGGCGTGGCGGCACAGTGGTTTGCACTGCTGCCTCACAGTACCAGGGACCCGGGTTCAATTCTGGCCTCGGGTCACTGTCTGTGTGGAGTTTGCACATTCTCCCCGTGTCTGCGTGGGTTTCCTCCCACAGTCCAAAGATGTGTGGGTTAGGTTGATTGGCCATGCTAAATTGCCCCTCAGTGTCAGGGGGATTAGGAGGGTAAATATGTGGGGTTCCGGGAATAGGACCTGGGTGGGATTGTTGTTGGTGCAGGCTTGATCGGCCAAATGGCGGCCTCCTGCCCTGTAGATTCTATGAAATGGTGGAAATGCTCAGCAGACGAGAAAAAATCCACGTAGAGAGAAGCAGAGTTAATGTGTAAGCTCGCTAGCCTTTCAGATACAGTAGATATAGAATGCAACAAGTTTTAGGCAAGTGCAGAAGCAGGGCTGAGGAAAAAAAGCAAAAGAAAAGTTCTGTGATAGTGTTGAAGGCAGGAGTGAGAATGAAAGGAATTGCATTTACATTGTTGCTTTTACAAAAGAACGGTCTAGTTTGGACCAGGGATCGGCGCACTTTACATCCAATGAAGTACTTTCAAAGTGTAAAAGCTAAAAGCAAAATACTGTGGATGCTGGAATCTGAAACAAAAACTGAAAATGCTGGAAAATCTCAGCAGGTCTGATAGCATCTGTGGAGAGGGAATAGAGCCAAAGTTTTGAGTCAAGATAACCCTTCGTCAGTGTTATAGTTTTTGTTGTAAGGAGTGATTAAGTGGTGCAAAGCAAAAGTTGGGTGGTAATGATCAAGTCAAAAGAGAAAAGTTGGTCTAGAGGAACTGTAAATGGAAACAGTTGAAATATTTCCAGCGACTTCTGCAAAAAATTGGGAGCAGTGGTATTATTGAAGCCAGTATTAAATTTAGAAGGCTGCCCAAGTTGGTTCTCATGACAATGTCTCTCTCTTCATCTGTCAGTCTCTATTCCTCTGTCTTGCTATCTGATACTGTGCGCGCTTTTTGGATCTCATAGGACTGGCCAGCATACCAAAAACAGATTTATCGTTGCAAGTTGTGAGAACTTATGCACAAATTGACGTCACATTTACTTGCGCAAGAGTGGTTGCATGTGACAGGCTCAGAAAGGTTAGAGAGATGTGGATCAGGCACTCTATAAAATTCATTTTCATGTTGTCCAACTGTACGTCTAACTTATGAAAATATTCAGCTTAGTGTAACCACATGTTCTGCCAGAATCAGAGCTGCAGCTGTAGTGGGTGGTTGGAGGTCTCTTTAGTTATGTTTCTGTTAAATGTTTGTATAACTCACTGAAAATTCTGGAGAGGATTGGCTCCAGGGGATATAATTTACAATATTATCAAGAGTTGATCATTTTGTCTGATGTAAGTTTTTATTTAAAATTGTGTCCATTACTCCTTCTTTTCCTCCCTCTCTCATTCCTACAGGCAATGCTGACTTGCACCGTTTTAGTGACTCTTCCTAGATAGCCTCTTGGGATTGAGGAGGACTTGTTTCTATTTTGGTTCGATGAGTTCTGAAATGGATGTTAAGTCCAATTTGTGATCAGTAGACTGTGCCACATAGGGAGCAGATGGGTGCTTGAAGGGTAGATAAATGAATTTGGAGGTTTGTGCGTTCTCTCTGGCGCCTTGCCTTCACCTCTATTGCCGATAGAGGTGTCTTCTCAAGGGAATCTTCTCTGTTTCGGTTGGCCACGAGCCAGGGGCTGCCATGAGTCAACAAGGATGTTTGATCTGATCAGGGATGCTTGGAGAATATCTCTAAAGCGTTTCCACTGTCCTCCTGAGAGTCTCCTGGCAAGTTCCAAATCGAGCTGCTTTGGGAATCTGGTGTCAGCAGAGCTGGTTTTGAATGATTGATGCCTCGATGCTGGACATGTTGCTTTGCAAGAGGATGCTGCTGTTTGGAGATTCTTTCTTGCTTCTGTATTTGGAGGATCTGGAATCTGGTGGTACTGAGATGTGTCAACTTGGACAACCTAGTGTGAATATAGGCAATGTGTGTCATCATTACACATTAAATCCATACCCAGTATGCACACTCGCTTTCCAACTCTTAATAGCGATCAGGAGCGCTGATCTCTGGAAGATATTTGTTTCTCAAATGCAGGGTGCTGAAGAAGTATGATATTTTCCTCTCATCTGGCTGAGATCTTAGCACACACCAAGGATAGAAGCTGGGATCTTCTGATTTTTAGCTAAATACTGCACCAGCAGCTGTTGGCTTTAGTTACTGGGCATTAAACAAGCTCCTGGCATCCCTTCTACTCCCGTTGTCCTAGCTAGGATGGGAGAGCCTTCAGTTTCTCTTGAAATCCCTCCACCAGCCTTTTTCATTTTTAAACACTGCCTCAAACACAGTATCTTTAAGCGTGTTTCTAATTGGCACGCCCAGTCTCTCACTTCACTGCTCAACAGACATTCTTCTTAAGCCTACTTTGAAGAATTTCTGTACGTGAAAAATGCTGTTATAATTAGGTATTAGCAGTTAAATGGTGTTTGGCATGTGCAGTATTTTGTGTGGTGTTTCTGTCCAATGTTCTAAACACTGTCCCACAGGAATCTCAAACCAGACATGCGCTGGGTTATGGTTGCACTGTTTGCGTCACATGCATTAATTTTAGTAACAAAGAAACTAGAAGCAGGAGGAGGCCATTCAGCCATTCGAGCCTGCTCCGCCATTCATTATGATCATGGCTGATCAGCAAATTCAATATCCTGATCCCACTTTCCTCCTCCACCACCCCCCCACACCCCCCAACATATCCTTTGACCCCCCGCCCCCCACATATCCTTTGATCCCTTTAGCCCCAAGAGCCATATCTAATTTATTTTTAGTAGAAACACTTATTCATCATACAGGTAAATCGTACTTGTACAAGTACTTAACAAACATCTTCTAGCATCCTGTTTCTAAGGAGCCTGTCACTCATTTGTTATTCACTAATCAGAAATTAGTCATATCTAGATTCCCAAACTATCACATGGGTATTTGACTGATGGGTTGCACAGCATTGGTTGTCCAATACTAGATCTCTACACTCTTCCAATTCTGGCCTCTTTCGCATTCCCAATTTTAATCCCCTTTTTGTTGGTGGCCATGCCTTCAGCTGCCTAGGCCACAAGTTCTTGGTTTCCTCCAGGTGCTCCAGTTTCCCCCCACAGTCCAAAGATGTGCGGGTTAGGTTGATCGGCCATTCTAAATTGACCCTAGTGTCAGGGGGATTAGTAGGGTAAATATGAGGGGTTACGGGAAGAGGGCCTAGGTGGGATTGTGGTTGGTGCAGTCTCAATGGGCCAAATGGCCTCCTCCTGCACTGTAGGGATTCTATGATTTTATAAATCCCTCCCTAAACCCCTCTACCTCTCTCTATTCTACTTTAAAAACTTCTTTTAAGAAAGCCCAGTGATTCTGGGTACTGTGTTGTACAGTGTTTGTGGAAGCTTTGATAAACTTGGTGTTTTCAAGAGATCTCTGCAATAAAGAAGCCTGCAGGCAAACTACATTTGTAATGTATGATGAAGCAGCCTGCAGTTCTTTACATTGCCTTAAGTTGTACACAGACCTAGAGCTGCTGATGCCGCATCTTTGAAATTATTCTGAGAATTAAAAAAATTAAAACCTGTCATTCACACTCTGCAAACCTTCAGTCATCTACCCTAATAACTCCTTGTGTTGCTTGGTGTCAAATTTTGTTTGATCATCACTCTTTGAAGAGCCTTATGATCATTTACAACATTAAAGATGCTATGTAAATGCAAAGTATTGTTTAGAAGCACTAACCACTTCTGTTGAAACTACACCATAGCGTAGTAACCTGCCGACAGTGTTGCAGGTTTATTTTCAAAAGTACATTCTGTTACACCCATTAGTTCAAACTCTCCTGGAGTTCTGGAGAGCTCGGTGTTGCAGCAATGCCGCATGATATTTATATTAATCAAGGGCAAGATATTTTCCCTGCTGATCTGCCTACCCCCCTCATTTGCTCCAATAAGCAAGTTATTATTCATCACAATCCATTTTTCAAGCTTTTCTTGTGAGCCAGCAGTTTAAATGCTGCCCAGAAGATACATTAACAATGAAAATGGAGATTCCCGTTGAGTGGCATTCTTTGTTTGGAAATTGCAACTCAATCTCAAGGGGAGCAAACTGTGTGCACATCATGACTGAACAAGAGTGCCTACACACACGGTCACTAACTCTGCTGGATGCCACTGGGCATTGCACCAACACCGCCACTCAAACTCTTGTCTTGAAGTGTCTCCCTGTCTGCTTGTTAAGACGGTAATTGTGCTTTTTGCCAATGTTCTTAAAGGCTTGTCAGTGCATTCACAATTATATGGCCATAGATGAAGCAGCTTCACAACCACATCCTTCCACCAGTTTGTTTGCGAGAACCAACAAAACAAGATAACAAAAGCAAAAGGTATTGTGGACGCTGGAATGCCGAATGAAAAACATTGTAGGCTGAAAATGCTCAACAGATCTCATAGGAGATCTACAATGCACCAGTCAGGAGTGGAATGAAATTCTCTCCACTTGCCTGGATGAACACTCAAAGCTTGACACCATCCAGGACAAAGCAGCCCGTTTGATTGTTGCCCCTTCCACAGACGTTCAATCCCTCCACCACTGACGAACACTTGGCAGCCATGTGCACTGCAGGGACACTCCAAAGTTCCTTAGGCAGCACCTTCCAAACCCTTGACCACCATGGCACCGGAGCGAGGTGACTTCTTGCAAGCTATGCCCAGCATACCCTCTAATTCTCTTTTACACTCGTTCTATGCTCTTAAAACTCTATTCTAACTCTTTTAAAACTACATTCTGCATCCTCTCCTTTCCTTCTCTATACAATCCCTACAGTACAGAAGGAGGCCATTTGGCCCATCGAGTTTGTACTGACCACTATCCCACCAGGCCCTGTTCCCGTAACCCTGCACATTTATCCTGCTTGGGATCAATTTAGCATGGCCAATCGACCTAACGCACACCTCCGGAGAACCCGGTGGAAACCCACGCAGACACGGTAAAGCGCAAACTCCAAACTAACAGTGACCTGAGGCCGGAATTGAACCTGGGTCCCTGGCGCTTTGAGGCAGCAGTGCTAACCACTGTGCTTTGTACAGAAAAAAACTTTTCACTGTATACTAATACATGTGACAATAAATCAAATCAAAAATCACTACCATCCAGAAGGGCAATGGCAGCAGATTCCTGGGAACACCACCTGGAAGCTCCTCCCCCAAGCCACTCACCAACTTGACTTGGAAATATATCACCGTTCCTTCACTGTTGCTGTGTCAAAATCCTGGAACTTACTCCCTAACAGCACTGTAGATGTACCTACCCCTCCGGGACTGCAGCAGTTCAAGACGGCAGCTCACCACCATCATCTTGAGGGCAACTGGGAATGGGTAATAAATGCTGGTCTAGCCAGTGATGCCCACATCTCATAAATGAATTTTACGAAAGGATTGCAGAGGATATATTGCATACAAACAGGCCATTTAGTCCATGCCAGAATTTATGGTACTCTTGAGCTGCCCTCTATCTTTCCTCTTCTAAATCTATCATCATGACCATCTACTTCCCCTTCTCCCTTATGTGCTTTTCTAACTTCCTCTTAAATACTCCTCTTTGCCTCAATCACTCCCTGTGATAACGGGTTCCACATTCTCACCATCCTTTGCGTAAAGAAGGTTGTTCTGAATTCCCTATTGGATTTCTTGCTGATTCTCTTGATTCTTTTTTTTCGTTCGTGGGACGTTAACGTCGCTGGCTGGGCCAGTATTTATTGCCCATCCCTCGGGCAGTTGAGAGTCAACCACATTGCTGTGGGTCTGGAGTCACATGTAGGCCAGACCCGGTAAAGACAGCAGACTTCCTTCCCTCAAGGGCATTAGTGAACCAAATGGGTTTTTATGACAATCGACAGTGGTTTCATGGTTATCATTAAACTCTAAATTCCAGATTTTCATTGAATTCAGATTTCACCACCTGCTGTGGTAGGATTCGAACCCATGTCCCAGACCATTACCCTGGGTCTTTGGTTTACTAGTCCAGCAACAATACCACTACTCCCCCGTCTAATATATTGATGACTTCTAGTTATGCTCTTCCCCAGAAGAGGAAACATCCTGTTCTGGGTCTATTCTATCAAAACCTTATACAATACCTTGATGAGGTCACCCCTTCAGCCTTTTTTAAATAAAAAAATGTCACGAGCGCAGCTGATGTTATAGAAACTACAAGCAGGAGTAGGCCATTCAGCCTTTCGCATCTGCTCCGCCATTCACCTTGATCATGGCTGATCATATTCAATATCCTGGTACCCCCTTCCTCCCATTTCCCTTATTTGCGAGGATATCCCAATCTGGGACACTGGTTTGTGGTGGTATATAATATTTTGTTTACAAGAATGGTGTGAAGAGTCATGTGCGAGACCCACTGAGAACAGTAACCAGCTAGTCATTGTATGACACTTGTCAAATACTATTTATTACAGTACAGAAAAAGTCACACGTATACGAACACAACTATAATGATCTGAGACAGTTCTGTATAAGAAACTACTAAACATACCCACACAGTTTAAGTAGAAATTAACCTTTTGATCCAAAATACATGGTAGCACAGTGGTTAGCACTGCTGCTTCACAGCTCCAGGGACCTGGGTTCAATTTCCGGCTTGGGTCACTGTCTGTGTGGAATTTGCACATTCTCCTCGTGTCTGCGTAGGTTTCCTCCAGGTGCTCCGGTTTCCTCCCACAGTCCAAAGATGTGCGGGTTAGGTTGATTGGCCTGGTTAAAAATTGCCCCTTAGAGTCCTGAGATGCGTAGGTTAGAGGGATTAGCGGGTAAATATGTGGGAGTAGGGCCTGGGTGGGATTGTGGTTGGTGCAGACTCGATGGGCCGAATGGCCGCCTCCTGCACTGTAGGATTTCTATGATTTCTACGAGATTTGAATTTTTTCAGGACTTCCCTCTTCCTAAACAACATCCAATTCAATTAATCTATAAGTAAAGACCAGCTTATAGTTACCACGCTGTATACAATTGAAGAGTTATTCTGGGGAAGGTTTCTTCATGGTACAGCAAAGATATAGCTTTAACCAGCTCAACGAAGGTTTCTGTACTTTTGCTTCTGGTCTGCTAGCTAGAACCAGCTTACAAGCTGCTAAATGGAAAACCTGCCCCTCAGGCTGCTAGATGGAAACTGCCTCTATGCTTGCTAATTATACTCCTTTGGTGAGCGGCACGGTGGCATAGTTGTCAGCATTGCTGCCTCATAGCACTATGGACCCATGTTCAATTCCGGCCTTGGGTGACTGTGTGGAGTTTGCATGTTCTCTCCGAGGGTTTCCTTCCAATGCTCTGGTTTCCTCCCACAGTCCAAAGATTTACAGCTTAGGTGGATTGGCCAAGCTAAATTGCCCCTTGGTGTTCCAAGATGTGTAGGTTGGGAGGATTAGCGGGGTAAATATGTAGGGTTACAGAGGTAGGGCCTGGGTAAGACTAAAAAAAATGGTGGGTTGGTGCAGATTCAATGGGCTGAATGGCCTCCTTCCGCACTGTAAGGGTGCTATGGTTCGTTCTGTGTATTGGCTGTATGTCCCCTCAACTTCTACAGTTCTAACATATGCCTTTCCTGGATGGTGCAATTGTCTGCCCAAAATGCTTCCTATTAGAGGAGCGATGTATTCTTCTGGTCTGTCTGCACTAACAATCTCGTTTTTGGCATTCTCATCTGGTGAAATACCTTTTGAAGTGCTGGTGGCTTTTGACCTCCTGACAAAGACCCAGCCTGTCACTCCTTTCCTGAAATGTTATACTTATGTATTTTAAGTATCAACTTTGTAAATCTTCTCTGCATCCTTTCTATTGCTTTAATATCCTTTTCTCAATACATGCCAACCACAACTGTATGCAGTATTTCAAGTGAGGTCTCACCAAGGTTCAGTACAAGTTTAGCATAACTTCCCTACTTTTTGATTCTATCCCTCTGGGAATAAAACCCAATACTTGTGTTCTTTTTGGCCTTGCTAACCTTTGGCACATCTTTTAGAGATTGATGCATTTGTACTGAAATCCCTTTGTTCCTTTACCTCACCCAGACTTGGACGTTCCAAATAATAAGTGACCTCTCTATTCTTCCTACCACAGTGCACTATCTCACAATTATCTCTGTTGAACTGATAAGCAAGCAGTCATCGTCTGCAGTATTAACTCTGTTTCTCCGTCCACAGCTGCTGCTAAACCTTCTGAGTGCTCATCAGTTTCTGAAATTAATTTGTTATTTCGCCTTTGTTTTATCCCTACTGGTGTTGGTGAGACTCCGATTACGAGCTGGTTGAAGTGAGGGTGAAACCTGCATTGATCTCCTTGTGATTCTGATGAGGGCCAGTGCTGGAACACTGAATATCATTGCTAGAGAAGCCCTTGGCTTCTAGTTCCGCAGCAGGACTATACACCTGTCTAGCTGCTGTGACCACTGCAGTACTCGGAGCTTTCTCATCAGTAACATCATGATTCTGTCAGTGCCTCAGCTGTCAGCGATCGCACTGAACCTTCATCCTCTCATGCAATTGTTCAAGTAAAACATATAACATGCATAATACATTAATGGGTGCCTTATTTGCCAGGCCACTTTGCACAGCAAGATCCAAGAAGTAACAGTGGGACGAATTACCAATTTGTGTGTTTCTGGTTGAGGGAAGAACGTTGGCCTGGATACCACAAGAACTCTCTGCTGTTCTTGGTATAGTGCCGCGGGATTTTGTCTGTGTCCAAACAGGGAAGTTGAGTCTCATCTGATAGCATCTCAGACAATGCACAATTTTTCAGTCTGGGAAGGGGTGAGCTTAGAATAGGCCCTGGAGTGAAACTTCAGCCTTTGTCCTCCTGATGGAGACAGAAGTTCTATCAACTGAACTGAGGCTGACACTTTTTACATTGTTCCCAATGGGCTATGAGTTTTTTAAACAACTTTTTAATCTGGTTCCTATTTGTGCCCTATAGGGGGTTAAACTCTGTTGAATGTCTCTGGAGCATGTTGGATTTTGTTTTGAAAAGCTGACATTTTCTTTTCTTTCCAACAGCGGATCACCATTCCAAGGCCAGATTGCCCAAATGAAGTGCGGACATTCACATTTTACCTTTGTAATGTCGGCAGGGACAATCCCCAGTGCAGCTTTGACTGTATTCAACAGTATCAATCTCGGTAAGATTTAGCTTCTGCCATTGTTCCTGGGAGAGCATTTCATACCTTGCCTCAAATATACAGCACGAAACAGGCCTTTTGGCCCAACTGGGCTATGATGGTGTTTATGCCGCCTGTTTTGCTTCGTCTCACTCAATCAACCTATCCCCCTGTTCCTTTCTCCCTCGTGTATATCTAGCTTTCCCTTAAATGCAGCAATGGCATTCACCTTATCCACTCCATGCCATTTCCAAATTCTCAGCTCTGGGCAAAGAGGCTTTTCCTGAATTTCTTATTGGATTTATTAGCGACTATCTTATGTTTATGGCCCCTAGTTTTGGGCTCCACTGCAAGTAGACTCCTCTCCACATATATCATATCAAATCCCCTTCATATTTTTCGACCTTTTCAGGTCATCTTTCAGTCTTCTCTTTTCAAAAAAGAATCCCAGCATGTTCAGTGTGTCCTGATAGTTATAATTAGTTATAGTAATTCATGTAAATCGTCTTTGCATCTTCTCTAATGTCTCAATATTCTTTTTGTAATTTGGAGACCAGAGCTGTGTTTTGGGATGTTTGATTTGTTCTAATTCATGTTGTCACTTTAAACACTGGAGTACACAGACATCAGTTGCAACACCGGTAGAATCAGGTCTTTAATGAGCTCAAATTACATGATCCACTCTCTGAAATGGCCACTCAGTTCAAAACAATTATGATTGGGCAACAAAATGCTTGTCTTGCCATTAATCATGATGTGGATACTGTTTAAATGTAGCTTTAAATGTAGCTCTTTAAATGTAGCTGTAAAGATTCGCATTCTAATCATTATTCTGTAACTTGATTTTGTGTCTCTGTATGCCCTGTTTGAGAGCAGATATCCACTCCCTCTGACGAAGGAGCAGCGCTCCGAAAGCTAATGGCATTTGCTACCAAATAAACCTGTTGGACTTTAACCTGGTGTTGTTAAAACTCTTACTGTGTTTTCCATTAATCCCCACACCTTGAAATTATCATTGTGGATCTCCCCTATCCCCCCTCCTCGGCATTGACAGCCTTCCTAAAGTAAGGTATCCAAAACCTGATACAATAATCAATGAGTCACAAAGGTTTGGCATTATTTCTGCCTTTGTACAATATACGCTATTTATTAAAATCAGGATTCCATAGCCTGCCTATTTATTGCTTAATCAATTTGTTAATCTTTTAAAAATTAGCGTATCTGAATAACAAGTCACACTATTCCTTAAAGCCAAATCATTTCATGTACTCACTTCCTTTTTCTTTCTCCCAAAATCGATTGGTTCATATTCTGTAAAATTAAACTTCACCTGACATCAGCTAAATCGAGTCGGTCTTTCTCTTGAAATTGCCTACAACCCTGTTCACAGTTCAATTCTTTTTGTGTTGACTGTAATTTTTAATATTGTGCATTTTTATCCAAGTTCAAATATTTAGTAACACTGATCTCTTGGGGGCACTGCTATTGAAATCCCTCCGGTCTAAAAACATTCATTAATCACTGCTCTTTTTTCTGAATTTTAATTAACTTCCTACCCATGCTATAACTCTTCATTTAACACTGTGTCCCTTAATTTTGATCTTCTCAAATATCTTATACATAGAATCTATGGAATTTTGCTTATATTCATACTCCTTCGCCATTCTAAAAAATCAAACTGGGATTAACCACACTGCAAAAGTAAAAGGTAGAGCACAACATCCCTGGATCTTGTGTTTCGCCAAACAGCCTGTCAGCACCCACATCTGGAAAGTGACAATGAGCTTCCAGGACCTGTGGAATTGTCACTCCAGCATGCCTACTCGGTTGACCATAATGGAAGCTGCTTGCTTGTCCAGCCCTGGTGATCTTGTCCATGCCTGTATGTGGCTGCCTGATCTGTAGTGGGCAGTTTATTTTGAGAAGCGGTTATATTACTGCAGTGCAATGCCTTTTGCAGCAGAGCAATGAACTGAGTGTATCTTAAAGCACTCGCCTAGTTTAATTTCACATTCACCATTGTAAGAAATGTTACAGATAATGTTTAATAGGACTTTAAATCAGCGATTTTTTTGCAATCTTTGCTTTGTTTTGAAAGGAGAATATGGTAAGTGTCGAGAAATTGGGTGTTTTTTGGGAGGTTGTGGAGGAGAAGAGACGAGGATGGAATCAGTTCTGTCACCTCCGAAATCCTCTTAAACATTTCGACTGACTGCAATGCTGAGACCTGAGCATTCCACTGGATGGGGTTCTTTAAAGGAAGGAAAATGACCTGGGTTAGAGAAACTTCTATTGTGCAGCACGTTGGGATATGAATCATATTTTTCCCACTGGGGCAGTTATGTAAATCACTACTGCTTTGAAGGGCAACAATGCTTGTGGGGTATGAGAGCTGAGACATGAAGCTGCCCCGTCAGTTGATAACCCCATATGCCAACAACATTCAGATTTTAACATTCGCAGACGATTGCACTGGCTGCTGTGTCTTGTAATTATGATCTGTAATGTATAGGCAGGAACTAAAAATATTTTCCTCTTGGGAAGGGAAGGGAATCTGCTGTCATGCTGTATTTTCTTTAAGTGATTTAATATTTGTGCAGTCAGAGTTGAGAATTCACAAGCTGATGTTTTTGTGTACTCGCACTCTGGTCAAAAACTCATGAGCAAATTGAGAACTGAAAGTCCAAACACAGGTCCGCACAATTTCTTACTTTGACAAACTATTCCCCTCTGTTCACTGCCTCAGAAAGCTGTGTTAACCAGACACCAGCCATCTTTATTCATTATGTAATAGATGCACTGGGCCTGATATTGTCACAAGGCTACTAGTGACACTACTGATAACTCAGCTTTTATTTCACTATGTAGGTGGAACCCACTGAAGGATTTTAAAGGTGATGTATAAATAAGAACATAAGAAATAGGAGCAGGAGTAGGCCATCTAGCCCCTCGAGCCTGCCCCGCCATTCAGTAAGATCATGGCTGATCTGAAGTGGATCAGTTCCACTTACCCACCTGATCCCTGTAACCCCTAATTCCCTTACCGATCAGGAATCCATCTATCCGTGATTTAAACATATTCAATGAGGTAGCCTCCACCACTTCAGTGGGCAGAGAATTCCAGAGATTCACCACCCTCTGAGAGAAGAAGTTCCTCCTCAATTCTGTCCTAAACTGACCCCCCTTTATTTTGAGGCTGTGTCCTCTAGTTCTAGTTTCCTTTCTAAGTGGAAAGAATCTCTCCACCTCTACCCTATCCAGCCCCTTCATTATCTTATAGGTCTCTATAAGATCCCCCCTCAGCCTTCTAAATTCCAACGAATACAAACCCAATCTGCTCAGTCTCTCCTCATAATCAACACCCCTCATCTCTGGTATCAACCTGGTGAACCTTCTCTGCACTCCCTCCAAGGCCAATATATCCTTCTGCAAATAAGGGGACCAATACTGCACACAGTATTCCAGCTGCGGCCTCACCAATGCCCTGTACAGATGCAGCAAGACATCTCTGCTTTTATATTCTATCCCCCTTACGATATAGGCCAACATCCCATTTGCCTTCTTGATCACCTGTTGCACCTGCAGACTGGGTTTTTGCGTCTCATGCACAAGGACCACCAGGTCCCTCTGCACAGCAGCATGTTGTAATTTCTTTCCATTTAGATAATAATCCAATTTGCTATTATTTCTTCCAAAGTGAATAACCTCGCATTTGTTAACGTTATACTCCATCTGCCAGATCCTCGCCCACTCACTCAGCCTGTCCAAATCTCTCTGCAGACCTTCTACGCCCTCCACACGATTCACTTTTCCACTTATCTTTGTGTCGTCTGCAAACTTTGTTACCCTGCACTCAGTCCCCTCCTCCAGATCATCTATATAAATGGTAAATAGTTGAGGCCCCAGTACCGATCCCTGTGGCACGCCACTAGTTACCATCCGCCAACCAGAAAAGCACCCATTTATTCCGACTCTCTGCTTCCTGTAGGATAGCCAATCCCCAATCCACGCTAACACCCTACCCCCAACTCCGTGTGACCCAATCTTCTTCAGCAATCTTTTGTGAGGCACCTTATCAAACGCCTTTTGGAAATCTAAAAACACTGCATCCACCGGTTCCCCTCCATCAACCGCACTAGTCACATCTTCATAAAAATCCAACAAGTTCGTCAAGCATGACTTACCCATCATGAATCCATGCTGCGTCTGCTTAATCGAACCATTCTTATCCAGATGGCCTGCTATTTCTTCTTTAATGATGGATTCCAGCATTTTCCCAACTACAGACGTTAAGCTAACCGGCCTGTAGTTACCCGCCTTTTGTCTATTTCCTTTTTTAAACAGCGGCGTAACATTAGCCGTTTTCCAATCCGCCGGCACTACCCCAGAATCCAACGAATTTTGATAAATAATCACTAACGCATCCGCTATTACCTCTGACATTTCTTTCAGTACCCTGGGGTGCATTCCATCTGGGCCCGGGGACTTGTCCACCTTCGGTCCCGTTAGTCTACCAAGCACTGCCTCCCTGGTAACATTAATTGTATTGAGTACCTCTCCTCCTACCAACCCTCTATCGTCAATATTCGGTAAACTATTTGTGCCTTCCACCGTGAAGACCGACACAAAAAACTTATTTAAAGTTTCAGCCATTTCCTCATTTCCCACTATTAAATCCCCCCTCTCGTCCTCCAAGGGTCCAACATTCACTCTTGCCACTCTATTCCTTTTTATATATTTGTAAAAGCTTTTACTATCATTTTTTATATTTAGAGCTAGCCTAGCTTCATAATCTATCTTTCCTTTCTTTATCGCTTTCTTAGTCGTTCTTTGTTGTTTCTTAAAGTTTTCCCAATCTTCCGATTCTCCACTATTTTTGGCCACTCTGTACACATCGGCCTTTAATTGAATACTCTCCTTAATTTCCTTCGTTATCCACGGCTGGTTATCCCTTTTCTTACACCCCTTCTTCATCACCGGAATATATTGTTGCTGAGTACTGAAAAGGATCTCCTTAAAAATCCTCCACTGTTCCTCAGCTGTCCTACCTACCAGTCTGCTCTCCCAGTCCACCTAAGCCAATTCAGCCCTCATCCTAACTTTCTCAAAGCGTTTTACAAATGGTAATTAAAGACTGGTTAATGACTGATTAACCAGTTTCTGACAAGGTTGGTTGAGGGAAGAATGTTCGTTGGCCTGGATACAAAGACACCCTACTCCCTTTTGAATATTACCATGGAATCTTTAGCAGGCAGTTGGGGCCTTGATTTAATGTCTCATCCATAGGAGAGCACCCTGTAATGCAGCACTCATCCCTGCAAGGACTGTTAGTCTATGAACTAAAGTAAAGTTCATTTATTAGTCACAAGTAAGGCTTACATTAACGCTGCAATGAAGTTACTGTGACATTTCCCTAGTCGCAAACTCCAGCGCCTGTTCGGGTCAATGCACCTAACTAGCACGTCTTTCAGACAGTGGGAGGAAACCAGAGCTCCCGGAGAAAACCCACTCCCAGCGCCTGTTCGGGTACACTGAAGGAGAATTTAGCATGGCCCAATGCACCTGACCAGCATGTCTTTCGGACTATGGGAGGAAACCGGAGCACCCGGAGGAAACCCACACGGATAGAGGGAGAAAGTGCAAACGCCACACAGACAGTGACCCAAACTGGGAATCGAACCTGGTGCTGAGAGACAGCAGTGCTAACCACTGTGCCACACCTCACCATGGAGAAACTCATCATGGAGTAAGACTATAACTCAAAACCCACTTGTTCAGAACTGGGAATGCTACTAACATTGTCAAACTGGTGTTTTATGTTTGCCGAGACACAAAAGGGTTTCATTTTCTTTTTGATATTGGGATTATCCTCAACAGATCACTAATTAATCAATTCCTTCATTGAATTGTACATTTGAAATGAACCTGTGTCCATTTCAAATATACAAGAACCCACCGTATGAGTACAGCTGCTTGGTTAGTCCTGTTTCTTTGGTATGTCCACCTTGATGCCTCCCTGATCAACTACTGAAGTAGTATGAACGCCACATGGAATAGACTCTGGATAGGGTCTGACAATGAGTTAAAGAACCATAAAATGACAGCTGCAGGTTTAAGCCAATAATTCCCCACAATGATTCTGCAATAATAAGTGCTGCATGATTTTGGAGAGGGAGAAGTCAGCAAGTGTTGAGAAATTGTGTAGCCTTCAAGGTGAAAGAGTCGAGATAGAATAGTCAGCCTTTGTCAGCTGTATGTGATCTTCTAATCAATATTAAGAGAATTTGTCTGGCCCAGAGGAATTGAGTGGCCTGACTTTTCTTTGCCTATAGCTCTTAGCAGAATTACTCCATCCATGGGCCGCATGATGTGGAATGTATAGAGAGGTTCTGTGATTCTCCTTGTTCTCCAGTAACAGACACTGTTAAGTTACTGCAAATAGAACTATTTATTGCAGATTTATTTCATTTGCTCCCTTCCTGTGGGGATTGTCAGTCCTCAGTTTGCCAATTGTCCATACTGTGTTCCGGAAGGAATTATGGTCACAGTTTTGCTATGGCATGTTGAGTCAATTGGGGTCATGGCCTTTCACGAGCAAGTTGGTTGGTACCACAACCCTGTATCATCCTCCTTTCTGGGTTTCTTTCAAGGCCCCCCTACTCCCAACCGGCAATGTTCTTCCTCCTATCTCATTTCAAAGTGGGTCCAGAAGGGCTCTAATTCCACTCTCTGAAATCTCACCCAATAAATGGCCCAGGTATTGACTTGTGCTGTGGACCACTTCCACAACGGTCTGCAATAACTCACCCAAGGGATGCTGTGCAAGCTCATTAAGTGATGTCATTCGCATCTACCATACCTGCGGCTTCTGGCAGGAGGCACCAGGTTGCAATCGGTGCAGGACAGCTGATCCAGGGATCTTTGTTCAGCACTGTTGGCACTGATTATAGTGCCATCCGCTGTCACCTAACTGGAGACTAACACAGCGTGTGGTTGGCATCAAGTTTTGCTCCATCTGTTCTCCGTGGGATGGGTACCCTCTGGATAAATTCAGTGAGGGCTTTCGTGTTGATTTCTTACAGGCCACATAATGTAATGATTCAGTGTGCCCAAGTGAAGGTTTCCCTGCGTGTTTACTTTTCCTATTTAGAACTCTTTCTAATTGTGTGTCTTTACGTTCATTTTCTGGCAGCCTTGGCAGTGTGCAGCTAGATTGTCTCGGGGGCATACAGGATAAAATTACTGTGTGCGCCACTGATGACTCGTACCAGATGACCAGGGAACGTATGACTCAAGCAGAGGAGGAAACCCGAAGTCGTGGAGCGATAGTTATTAAACCCGGAGGTCGATACAGAGGTATGAAAATCCTGGGCATGCTAGCAGCGATCTATTCAAAGGCTCTGGTGCTGACCTGTTGGTTAGTTTTATTGCTGGCTACTCTTTATTATAATTTTCCCATCACACTTCACAAGGGCAAAGTGTGGGAGGGCAAAGTGTGGGAGCACTAAGTCAGATGAGTCAGTACAGTGCTGCAATCTTATTGCGGTGTGGAATTCGCTTTCGGAAGTCGGATCAAAAACTGATGAGACACAGGTTTCTCCGCAAACCTCCTTTATGGCATCGGAGGAGAGATCGCTGGACCATGCGCATCAAGCATGGGTTCGTGAGTCTCTGTCTGGCTTACAAAACAGTTTTCAGTTATACACGATGGAGATACATCCACATACTTCTGTTAGCCAATAAGGGCATAGCTATTGTTACATTTTGATTAGATTACTTTCAAGAACAAAAGGCGATAGCCGCGTAAGGACAAGGCTATTAAAGTTTCTGATTAGATTACTTTCAAGAACAAAAGGCCAATCGATAAGGCCCTGCCCTCCGAAGCCGGAACCACAATGACCTATTAGCAGTTTCTTTAACGTGATCATTAGTTTCGGTGAGTCTTGTCGCCCTCGCCTCAGGCCCTTTCCATAACCAGTTTATCCCTCAACTGATTCCTCGTTACGCATCCCAATTTTAACCCTTTCCTCTTCTCAATCTACCTTATACACATTCTCAGCAGGTGATGACAGCATAACTTGATTTTACATGTTTCGCCTCTTATTAAACTGGCTACTGCAGGAAGAATAAAACTTGGACGTAGGAGGTAGCACTTTGCCAAATTTAAGTTGAGGTACACTAAGGAAAGTTTAAGGAAAAAATTAACTTTGTATTTAATTCCTTCCACATTGCTGAGAGTGTTTGATGGGTAGAGTGTAGCAGGAGCTATACTCAGTATCAAACCGATACAGTACTCGCCCTAAGAATGTTTGGTACTGACGCAGGATTCTTGAAATGGAAAATATATATTTTCATCATTAAGATCACTCACCTTAATGAGCACAATTTCCTTCAGTGACTGCTAGTTAACATTTAAATGCCAGATTTACTTTTGTGGATTAGAACATAGAACAGTACAGCACAGAACAGGCCCTTCGGCCCACGATGTTGTGTCGAGCTTTGTCTGAAACCCAGATCAAGCTATTTCCTCCCTATCATCCCGAAGTACTCCATGTGCCTATCCAATAGCTTCTTAAATGTTCCTAAAGTTTCTGACTCCACTATCCCCGCAGGCAGTCCATTCCACACCCCAACCACTCTCTGCGTAAAGAACCTACCTCGGACATCCTTCCTATATCTCCCACCATGAACCCTATAGTTATGCCCCCTAGTTACTGCTCCATTCACCCGAGGAAATAGTCTTGGAACATTCACTCTCTCTATCCCCCTCATCATCTTATAAACCTCTATCAAGTCTCCTCTCAACCTCCTCCGCTCCAAAGAGAAAAGCCCAAGTTCCCTCAACCTTTCCTCATAAGACCTACCCTCCAAACCAGGCAGCATCCTGGTAAATCTCCTTTGCACTCTTTCCAGTGTCTCCACATCCTTCTTGTAGTGAGGTGACCAGAACTGCACGCAATATTCCAAATGTGGTCTCACCAAGGTCCTGTACAGTTGCAGCATAACCCCACGGCTCTTAAACTCAAACCCCCTGTTAATGAACGCCAACACACTATAGGCCTTCTTCACGGCTCTATCCACTTGAGTGGCAACCTTCAGAGATCTATGGATATGAACCCCAAGATCTCTCTGTTCCTCCACGTTCTTCAGAACCCTACCTTTGACCCTGTAATCCACGTTTAAATTAGTCCTACCAAAATGAATCGCCTCGCTGCAGGGAATCTGTAAATGAAGGGTGAATTCTCATTTCCCAGTGCTGGTTCTATGGTGTTCCAATCCGCACTCCCATGATATGCACTTCCCAATGCTGATTCATAACTATATCTTCACCACACAAATACAAATGATTTTCAATTAAGTGAAACAGATTTTGACAACTTTTCAATGCTTGTGAACTACCTGGACTTTCCAAATAGTTTATTATAACAGATAACCAACAAACTCTGTGTTGTCATGATCTGCAGTTAAAATCTCAGAATTGTTGTGGTGCAGAAGGAGGCCATTTGGCCCATTGTATTTCTGCTGGTCCTCCAAAATAGAGTCATGAATTAGTGCTATTCCCCTGTCTTTTCCACACATCCCTGCACATTGTTTCTGTTCAAGTAATCCTCTAATGCCCCCTTGAACGCCTCAACTGAACCTGCCTCCACCACACTTCCAGGCAGCGCATTCCAGACCCAAACTACTTTTTTCTCACGTCACATTTGCTTCTTTGGCAAATCACTTTAACTCTATGTCCTCTTGTTCTTGATTCTTTTACAAATGGGAACAGTTTCTCCCTATCTACTCTTCAGTTCCCTCATGATTTTGAACATCTCTATGAAATCTCTTAACCTTCTTCTCTCCAAGGGGAACAGTCCCAACCTCTCCAACCTATCCTCATAACTGAAGTTTCGAATGACTGGAACCATCCTTATCAACCTCCTCTGCACACTGTCCAATGTGTTCACATTCTATTAGTGTAGTGCTCAGAACTGTACACAATATTCCAGCTGAGGTCTAACCAGTGTGTTGTATAAATTCAGCATAACCTCTTTGTTCTTCCACTCTATTCCCAGATTAATAAAGCCCAGGATACTATATTTTATAACTTGTCCAGCCACCGCCAATGATCTATACACATGTACATCCTTTATTTCTGCACTCCATTAAGAATTTTACCCCTTGTTTTATATTGCTTATATATTGTATTTTCTTCCTGCGGAAATGCATCATCTCATACTGAATCTGCCAACTCTACCAATCTGTTTATATCCTTTTGAAGTTCTACATTGTCCTCTTCACAGTCTATAATACTTCCAAATTTTGTGTCATTTACTTTGCCAACCGTGCTGTTGGCGCCTTCAAATCAGTAAATTTTATTGTTAAAGAGAAAAGGTTTTAACGCACTTTTCAGTTAAAATTAAAATGATAGTGGTGAAGAGTTCCTTGTTGTGGGACTGAGGGCTGCACAGGAGGGGCTGCTGCTGTGTCCGGGTGTGGGAGGGTGCTGTCTGTCGTCACTCCTATGTTACATATCTGATAGGCCAGACTCCATGTGTCATTCTTATCCCATTCTCATTCCTCCCTTTTGTCAGATGCTGGGCAGATGCAGAGCTGGGGAATCTTGCAGCAGTTTCCAAGGATTGTCAGAAAGTTGATCTTTGCTGCTGGCTCAGGGTATGCCAGTGCTTCAGTATTTCCTCTTGCGCACAAGGCAGCTACACATGTTTGGCATTAAAGCGCTTGAGCAAAGTGGAAATTTGGAGCTTCCTTTTAAAGTGGAAAACTTATCGACTTCAAACAAAAGAGAGCTTTGATTAATTATTTTTCATTATCCCTATTAATTTCTCTTAAAGTTCATAAACTGAGAGAACTGGTGACTTTCTGGGATCATTAAGCTATTGAGCCTGAGTGTGAAGTAGTTGAATTAATATATACAGACATTGGATGAACATTGCTAATGATCATATCTATTAATATAACTCCTGCATTAATGGTATCCAAATAAATCAGTGATTGAGTTTACAATCTATATGCTTCCAAAATACTCCCATGTGGTGCTGGGTGGCCTCCTTGAACTGCTGGTAGTGTGTTTGATATAACTGAGTGGTTAGCTAACAGGAAACAGAGTAGGCATAAATGGGTAATTTATGGGTTGTCAAATGGAGTGCCTCAGGGGTCAGTGCTGAGACCTCAACTGTTTACAATTTTATCAACAACTTGGGTGAAGGGAGGGTTTCTAAATTTGCTGATGACACAAAGGTAGGTAGGAAAATAAATTGTGAAGAGGGCATAAAGAGTCTGCAAAGGGATATAGATGCATTACTTGAGTGGGCAAAAAATGTGGCAGATGGAGTATAATATGGAAAATGTGAACTTGTCCACTTTAGCAGGAAGAATAGAAAGACAGCATATTATTTAAATGGAGAGAGATTGCAGAACTCCGAGGTACAGAGGGATCTGGATGTCCTTGGTGCTTGAATCACAAAAGGTTGTAGGTGCAGCAAGTGATTAGGAAGGAAATGAAATGTTGTTGCTTATTGCAAGAGAAATGGAATATAAAAATACAGAAGTTTTGCTACAATTGTACAGGATGTTGGTGAGAGTTCTGTGTGCAGTTTTGGTCTCCTGATTTAAGAAGTTGTTCGGAGAAGATTCACTCGACTGATCCCTGGGTTGGAGGGTTACTTTTGTGAGGAATGTTTAGACAGGCTGGGCCTGTATCCATTGGAGTTCAGAAGATTGAGAGATGATCTTATTGAGACATAAAATTCTCAGGTGACTTGACAGGGTAGATGCTGAGGATGATGTTTCCCCTTGTGGGAGAAACTAGAAGGTAGGGGACACAGTTTGAAAATAAGAGATCTCCCGTTTTAAGACCGACATAGAATCCCTACAGTGCTGAAGGTGGCCATTCGGCTCATTGAGCTTGCATCGACAACAATCCTATCCAGGCCCTATCCCCATAACTCCTCATATTTACCCTGCTAATCCCCCTGAAATTAAGGGTCAATTTAGCATGGCCAATCAACCTAACCCACACATCTTTGGACTGTGGGAGGAAACCGGAGCACCCGGAGGAAACCCACACAGACACAGGGAGAACATGCAAACAGGCCGGAATTGAACCCAGGTCCCTGGCGCTGTGAGGCGGCAGTGCTGACCACTGTGCCGCCATGCCGTATGGTCTCCGAAAATCTCAAATTTGATCTCATAGAATCCTACAGTGCAGGAGGAGGCCATTCGGTCCATCGAGTCCACAACGCCCACAATCCCATGCGGGCCCTATCCCCATAGCCCCATGCATTTACCCTAGCTAGCCTTCCTGACACTAAGGGGCAATTTAGCATCGCCAACCCACCTAGCCCACACATCTTTGGACTGTGAGAGGAAACCAGAGCACCCAGAGGAAATGCACACAGACACGGGGAGAATGTGCAAACTCCACACAGACAGTGACCCAAGCCGGGATTCAAATCCGGGACCCTGGCACTGTGAGTCAGCAGTGCTAACCATCGTGTCACCGTGCCACCCGGATCTCCTGTCTGCCAAGTTAGTTGATGTCCTCAGTGCCCAACATAAGGAGTGGAATAATCAGCCAGGCTTCCAGCTTGAGGATCATTTCCAGTGAGCTTCACTGTAGAGTGGCTGTGTGGTTAATGGTGGATGGCCTTGGCTATGAGGAAGTCACAGTTTATCCTGCCAAAATCTTGTGAAGGGCCAAATCCCACTGCGAGTCAGAGAGAAGACTGATTGCTGCCTCAGTGTAAAACTGTGTAATGGTGCACTTGTTTCAGCACAGCTAGCAGAGACGCACACTGAAGCTTGTAGGGGGTGGTGTACAGTATCCGCGAGTGGCAGGTTCTGATGAGCTTTGCTTTAGTGATTTAACTTCTTTCAAACTCCTTAGTGCGTGTTGCAGCCTTTAACACCTTCCCACTCGTGTGACTCGATGTGTAAATAGATCCGACTGTTTACAACAACAGATCAAAATGTTCTCTCACTGTTAATGAATTGGCTCAATGTTGAGTGACATTTGGAGGATGAGCTGTGACAGTCTGTTACACACAACAGTGGAGATCCACATCTCATTATAATTTACACTGATGTTAAACACTCCTCTTGCTAAAAGTAAATACCAAGACACACAGGATCACCAGTGCTGACCCCATGGACTCGATTTGGGTGCCCAAGCTTTTTTATTCTTAAGGTGCATGGGTAGTTCCAACAACAGCTGCTCCCATTTATATAGCACCTTCAACATTTGAAAGCATCCCAAGGCATTTCACAGAAGTGCTATTAAACAAAATGTGTCACTGAGCTACAGAAGGAAATATTAGGATAGGTGACCAAAAGCTTGGTCGAAGACATTGGTTTTATGAAGTGCCTTAAAGGAGGAAAAAGGTAGAATGGCAGAGAGATTTAGGGACGGAATTCCAGAGCTTAAGACATTGGTGGCTGGAGACATGGCCAACCATGGTGGAGCGATTAAAATTGGGGATACTCGAGGCCCGAATTAGGGAAGTATAGAGAGCTGCGAGGGTTGCAGCAGTGGAGAGGTTACCAATATCGAAACACGGCAATGGAAGGATTTGGACATAAGGATGAAAGTATCAAAATCAATGCATTGCCTGACTGGGAGCCAATGTGGGTCATTGAGCACAAAGTGATAGGTGAATTGGACTTGGTGTGAGTTAGGATACTGGCGGTAGAGTTTTGTATGAGCTGAACTTTATAAGAGGTGGGGACCAGGCAGGGGAATTTGAGTCTGGAGGTAACAAAGGCATGGATGGATGGATTTCTGATGGAAATGAGCTGAGACGAGGATTGGCAGTTAGTTTCCATGTTAACTTTAAATCAAGGTGTTGCTCTAAAAGATCTTGGTGTTGTGATGGAAAAGTTGCCACCAATGATTTGTTACCATTAGACAGTCCTGCAACAGATTCTGCGGCCTTCACAGAGCTTCCGTTCATTAGTTTTGTGAAAAATGGAGCAATTCCTTCCTATCTTAAGGCAAACTGCGAGAGACAATCATGGTCTGTGAAGTAGTGCAGATGCTGAAATCTGAAACAAAATGCTGGAAAATCTCAGCAGGTCTGGCAGCATCTGTGGAGAAAGAATAGAGTCATTGTTTTGAGCCTGGATGACCCTTCGGCAGAACTTGGCTGGAAAATGCTGGAAGGTGTGTGCGCGTGTTGTGACGTTAGTGTACCTTTAAGAAATAATTTTTTAAATCATGATTTCTGCAGCTCTCTCAGCTTTAGTGATGTCATTGTTGCCGGCTTGACTGGAGATGTCTTTTTATTGGCCCTCAAGTGGCTTTAATGGAAGTTGTTTGATTTTACTTTGGGTTTTTTTAAATCACTGTTGTTAGAAGAAAAAAATACTGGTTTGGCTGGTCAGGTGACAGAAGTTCTTTCATTTTCTGAGCTGCAGGTTTGTGTTTTAGGGAGTTTTTAGAAGGGACAGCCAGTTGAAAAGAAGTATTTTCTCTCTCTCCTGACTTATTTTGGAAATTCTGCTGGTTATCTGAAAGCAAGATCTTGCCTTCTTGCAGTAAAGATTCTGTGGTTAGCTTGACCAGAGAGTCTTGGTTGTAGCTTGAACAAAACTTCCTGAGTTTCATTTTGGTAATTAAAGACATTTCTCTTGGAGAATAAACCTTGGAGCCTTTTTAAAGTGAGGGTAATAAGTGTTTATGAAAGAAAGATCTCGTTTGACTTTTTCAGATTTTTGGTATTTGGCTTCAGCGCACAAGTTTTGAAATGTCTTCCGAGAGATTTATGGATAAACTGAAAACTTATGAGATCAAAGGGAAAATAGTGATTGGCTGAATTGGAACGAAATATTCAGAATCCTTGTCGTGCTTCCTCCCACTTCTCTTTTTTCCTCGTTTATCTGCTTGATCAATCACCATCTGATACATTGTGCCATTCACATTCTTTGCCAACGCTCAAAGCCTGTGGGCAATGAGTTGATATAGGTGAGGAGAGAGCGAAAATAACCTTAGCTGACATCCATTTATGCTTCTCAGCAGAGCTGACTGGATGTGGAAACTGATGAGCAGGACTAGATGCTGCAAGAGCAGACTCTCTGTTCTAAACACGGTTGCTGTTGGTGAAATAAAAACGGTGGATGAGTATTTGGAATAATTCAGATCTAGTTTTTCACAAGTCACAAAGACAAGAGGTCAGATTTAAAGATATTCAGCAACTTGACCACTGACCATGACAACCATCGCGTAATAAAGCAGACAATTTCCACTTGGGCTGTTTCTCAACTTCTCTTCCTATTGCAAGTTGACACATCTCCCACATACTGCACTCTGCCAGTACCGTGACTCAGCATTCCCAGTCTAACCAGTACGTCAAACCAAAATCTTCCTATACCCTTGATCTTTGGAACTGGGGTTAAAGGAAAAAGTTTTGACATGGCTCTGGTGTTTTTAATTTCAGTCAAATCTTGGATCTTTTTAGCTTTTGTTTCCTCCTTTCTTCACCCAGCAGTGTGGAATCCTGAATACACAGGAACTCAGGAATTGTTGGATTAATGAGGTTCGTGGTCCATCATCCAATCACATGATACAACAGCAATGGAGTTGTTGACTAATTATAGGGAAGTAATTATTGTAAACAGACCCAGGCATGAGATGAGGAAACCCTAAGTGGTGTTGGGTTCTGGGAATCCTAGGTCCAAAGTCATCCATTCCTCCCTAGCACAGTAAACTCACCACATGTCTCAAATTGCTCGTATTGTCTGTGTTTCTGCACCAGGTGAGCTCTTGCCCTGACAGTCTTCTCCACTCCACTTGTGTTCTAGTGCTGCTAAGGATCAGAGTGGCAGGGCGATAATTTCATCGCCAATCTAAGTAAATCGTGCAGTGTGGTTGATGCTAGCCCACCATGTAACATTCATGTTGATATTTGTCCTGTTGAGCTATGGTACTGACTCTTTAATGGGTAGAGTTTAGTTTGGTTGCACGCAGCAGGTTTGTCGACACAAAAGGCTAACATAGGTTAATGTTTCTGGTGTAAAGCTGCTGTTTAGGGGTCTGGTGCGGTTCTTGCTTGCTGTCTGCCTTCCTCCTTTCATTTGGTTTCTCTTCTACTTTCAGCTAAAAGGGTGCTCCGTAAACCGGCCCCTGGGATCCCTGATGCTGTGCCCCAAAGGAGGCGACCGACACCAGTGAACCTGGCAAATACAATGAAGAAGTATGTCAGCAATGTTTCCCACCTGCCCTATCGAGACCGTGTCATCCACCTACTGGCTCTGAAGCCTTACAAGAAACCAGAGTTAATTCTTCGATTGCAGAAGGATGGAATCACCCAGCAGGATAAGGACTCGTTGGAAAATCTCCTGCACCAGGTAGCAAGCTCAGAAAATAAACTAACATAAGCAGGACTGAGGGGTCCGATAGGAGAGAGACTATTAATTTACTCCACGTACCAGATTTAAACACAGCCAGATGACCAGTTGTGCCCTGGCTGCAGTGTCCTATCAAGTCTTGTTCAATTGAAACCTCACAGAGAAACCACAGCATGGCTAGTGTTGAGAATGTCACACTGCAGAGCATTGAAAGGCTCTCTCTCTCAAACTTAGAGTTGGGGCAGATTAGAGGGAGCTTTTCACTGCATCCAAACTCCACTGCACTTTGTCATTTGATGATTCTTGGTATCAAACAGGAGGAGGCCTTCAGGCATGTCCCATCACTTTGAATGAGATACTTGATTAACCACACTCCACTGCTCTCTCCCTTGTATTATTTTCTTAAGAATTTATCCAATTCCCTTTCAAATGTTACTGTTGAATCTGTTTCCATCACCCTTGTAGATCGCACATTCCTGATCATAACTGTTTTTTTTAAAAAAATCTCTCTATCTCACGTTTAGTTCTTTTGCAATTTCTGTAAGTCTGTGTTCACTAATTACTGACCCTTCTGCTACTTGTGACAGATTCACCTTAATTTCTTTTATCAAAACACTTGATTATTTTGAGCTCCTTTATTAAATCTCTGTGGGGTAGCACAGCAGAGCGTGGTACACAGCAATTGAGCACAAGTTGAGGAATGCGATGTGGTGGTGGAGCGCAAGGCCCAGAGCGTGGAGCAGCAGTTGAACGCGAGTCCAAACTCGAATGTAGTCGTATTTGGGGGTAGTACAGTTAGGAGAATAGTTACTGTTGTCTGTAGTCAGGACCATGATTCTCAAGGGCTGTGTTGCCTGCCAGGTACCAGGGACATCTGCTCTGAGCTGGAGAGGAACTTGCAATGAGAGAGGGAGGATCCAGTGATTGTGTTCCATGTGTTCCAGTGACAAAGGTCGATCGAGGAAGGGGTTCTGTGTAGGCGGTTGGAGGAGTTAGGCACTAAATTGAAGAACAGAACCTCCCCCCTCTGGATTATTATCTGAGCCACGTGCAAATTGGCAAAGGGTACAAAAAATGAGAGATGAGTACGTGGCTGAAAGACTGATGTGGGAGAAATGGGTATCGGGTCGTTGGACATTGGCATCAGTACTGGGGGAAAATGGGGGCTGTAACGCTGGGACAGCTTACATCTGAACCATGCTGGGACCAGTGTGGGACAGCTGAACCATGCTGGGACAGCTTACATCTGAACCATGCTGGGACCAGTGTTCTTGCGGACGATATAACTGTATAAGTAGAGGGGCCTCCAAACTAAAGGAGGTGAGGGTTCAGTTGCTTGGAAAATTAGGAAGTCAAAGTAAAAGATAGGAGTGCAGATTAGTGATTTGTCTGGGTGTCAACTGAAAACTACAGGTGGGGACAGACCATATGACATTATATTACACCAAGAACTCATACAAGAGCCCTAACTAGGAGGGGAGAGAGTTCCAAGAACAGAAGGTTTAAAAACTCAGGGCTATATGAGGGAGCAGTGGCACAGGATAATGAGGAGGAACTTGACTGTTACAGACCGGGGCAGGAAACGTAAACAAAAATATGTAGCACAAAGCAAATCCAGATTTTAATTGTAAAAAAATCAATCTAAATGTTCTTTATCTGAATGCACGAAACATTTGCAACAAGATAGATGAGTTGAAAGCACAGATTAAAACGACTGAGTATGATGTATTAGCTATTACAGAAACGTGGTTACAGGGTGACCAGGACTGGGTGCTCAACATTCCGGCGTATGCAAGTTCCAAAAGAACAGGCCAAAGGGGAAAGGAGGTGGGGTAGCGTTGTTAATAAAGGAAAGTTTCAGAGCAGTGCTGAGTCTTAATATAAAGGCAGTGGATAGTGATGTAGAATCGGTTTGGGTTGAAGTAATGAATAGCAGGGGAAGGAAGGCAAGAGTGGGAGTCGTCTATAGACCCCCAAAATGTGATCCCTCAAGAAGTCAGAGCATAAATGAGAAAATAACATTTTGAAATGTTTGAAAGGAACTGCAATTATCATGGGAGTTTTTAATCTGCATATTGATTGGACAAAACAAATTAGCAGGGGGTGGCGTAGAAGAAGAATTTATGGAGTGCATCAGTGATTGCTTTTTAGAGCAGTACGTCGTGGAACCTACCCACTCAAGGACAATGGATGAAGTTATGCATGGAGCCATAGGAAGTGGGTGAGATCCTTAATGAGTACTTTGTATCGGTATTCACCAAGGAGATGGACGTGACGGATGTTGAGGTCAGGGATGGGTGTGTGAACACTCTAGACAATATCAATATATCGAAGGAGGAAGTGTTGGGTATCCTAAATTGCATTAAGGTAGACAAGTCCCCAGGGCCAAATGGGATCTATCCCAGGTTACTGAGAGAGGCAAAGGAAGAAATAGCTGGGGCCTTAAGAGATATCTTTACATCTTCTTTGACCACAGGCGAGGTTCCAGAGGACTGAAGAATAGCCAATGTTGTCCCCTTCTTTAAGAAAAGCAGGGATAATCCAGCAAATTATAGGCCGGTGAACCTGACATCTGTGGTGGGGAAGCTCTTGAAAAAGATAATGAGGGATAGGATATATGCACATTTGGAAAAAAATGGGCAAGTTAGTGACAGACAGCATGGTTTTGTACGGGGAAGGTCATGTTTCGCCAACTTGATTGAGTTTTTTGAAGAGATGACAAAGAAAATTGATGACGGAAGGGCTGTGGATGCAGTTCATATGGACTTTAGTAAGGCGTTTGACAAGGTCCCACATGGTAGACTGATACAAAAACTAAGATTTCATGGGATTCGGGTGGGCTGGCTAGATGGATACAGAGTAAGAGTTTTAACAACACCAGGTTAAAGTCCAACAGGTTTATTTGGTAGCAAATACCATTAACTTTCGGAGCGCTGCTCCTTCGTCAGATGGAGTGGAAATCTGCTGGAGAGCAGTGTGTTGATGAAGGTAGGGCAGTTGATGTCATATACATGGATCTTAGTAAGGCATTTGATAAGGTCCCCCATGGTCGGCTTATGATGAAAGTGAGGAGGTGTGGGATAGAGGGAAAGTTGGCCAATTGGATAGGTAACTGGCTGTCTGATCGAAGACAGAGGGTGGTGGTGGATGGAAAATTTTCGGATTGGAGGCAGGTTGCTAGCGGAGTGCCACAGGGATCAGTGCTTGGTCCTCTGCTCTTTGTGATTTTTATTAATGACTTCGAGGAGGGGGCTGAAGGGTGGATCAGTAAATTTGCTGATACCAAGATTGGTGGAGTAATGGATGAGGTGGAGGGCTGTTGTAGGCTGCAAAGAGACATAGATAGGATGCAAAGCTGGGCTGCAAAATGGCAAATGGAGTTTAACCCTGATAAATGTGAGGTGATTCATTTTGGTAGGACTAATTTAAATGTGGATTACAGGGTCAAAGGTAAGGTTCTGAAGATTGTGGAGGAACAGAGAGATCTTGGGGTCCATATCCACAGATCTCTGAAGGTTGCCACTCAAGTGGATAGAGCTGTGAAGAAGGCCTACAGTGTGTTAGCTTTTATTAATAGGGGGTTTGAGTTTAAGAGCCGTGGGGTTATGCTGTACAGGACCTTGGTGAGACCACATTTGGAATATTGTGTGCAGTTCTGGTCACCTCACTATAAGAAGGATGTGGAAGCACTGGAAAGAGTGCAGAGGAGATTTACCAGGATGCTGCCTGGTTTGGAGGGTAGGTCTTATGAGGAAAGGTTGAGGGAGCTGGGGCTGTTCTCTCTGGAGCGGAGGAGGCTGAGGGGAGACTTAATAGAGGTTTATAAAATGATGAAGGGGATAGATAGAGTGAACGTTCAAAGACTATTTCCTCGGGTGGATGGAGCTATTACAAGGGGGCATAACTATAGGGTTCGTGGTGGGAGATATAGGAAGGATATCAGAGGTAGGTTCTTTCCGCAGAGAGTGGTTGGGGTATGGAATGGACTGCCTGCAGTGATAGTGGAGTCAGACACTTTAGGAACATTTAAGCGGTTATTGGATAGGCACATGGAGCACACCAGGATGATAGGGAGTGGGATAGCTTGATCTTGGTTTCAGATAAAGCTCGGCACAACATCGTGGGCCGAAGGGCCTGTTCTGTGCTGTACTGTTCTATGTTCTATGTAAGATTCATCAGGAAGTTGCCGGGTCTCGAGGCCGTTGGCGATAAGAAGAGGTTGAATAAACTAGGACTGCTTTCACTGGAAAGATGGAGGCTGAGGGGAGACCTGATGGAGGTCTACAAAATTGAGGCATAGACGGTGAATAGTCAGGGCTTTTTCCAAGGGTGGAACTGTCAATTACAAGGGGCCGCAGGTTCAAGATGAGAGGGGAAGTTTAAGAGAGATGTGCGGGGGGCGTTTTTCCACACAGGAAGTGGTGGGTGCCTGGAGCACACTGCCAGAGGAGGTGGTGAAAGCAGGCTCATTGGCAACATTTGAGAAGCATCTGGATTGGGTACGTGAAGATTTGATTTATTATTGTCACATATATTAATATACAGTGAAAAGTATTGCTTCTTGCGCGTTGTACAGACAAAGCATACCGTACATAGAGAAGGAAAGGAGAGAGTGCAGAATGTAGTATTACAGTCATAGTTAAGACGTAGAGAAAGGTCAACTTAATACGAAGTAGGCTCATTCAAAGGTCTGATGGCAGCAGGGAAGAAGCTGTTCTTGAGTCGGTTGGTAGGTGACCTCAGACTTTTGTATCTTTTTCCTGACAGAAGAAGATAGAAGAGATTATGTCCGGGGTGTGTAGTGTCCTTGATTATGCTGGCTGCTTTTCCGAGGCAGCAGGAAGTGTAGACAAGATTCAATGGATGGGAGGCTGGTTTGCGTGATGGACTGGGCTTCGTTCATGACCCTTTGTAGTTCCTTGCGGTTTTGGTCCGAGCTGGAGCCATACCAAGCTGTGATACAGCCTGAAAGAATGCTTTCTACGGTGCATCTGTGAAAGTTGGTGAGAGTTGTAGCGGACATGTCAAATTTCCTTAGCCTCCTGAAAAAGTGGTGGCGTGGGTGGGCTTTCTTAACTATAGCGTCGGCGTGGAGGGACCAGGATAGGTTGGTGATCTGGACACCTACAAACTTGATGCTCTCGACCATTTTCACTTTGTCGCCTTTGATGTAGGCAGTAAGTAGCATGTCCTCCATTGTGCTTCCTGAAGTCAATGACTATCTCCTTCGTTTTGTTGACATTGAGGGGGAGATTATTGTCATTGCATCAGTTCACCAGATTCTCTATCTCTTTCCTGTACTTCCCCTCATCATTGTTTGAGATCTGACCCACTACAGTGGTGCCATTAGCAAACTTGAAATTGAGTTGGAGGGGAATTTGACCACACACTCATAGGTGTGTAAGGAGTATAATAAGCGGCTGAGGACACAGTCTTGTGGGGCACCGGTGTTGATGATGATCATGGAGGAGGTGTTGTTGCCTATCCTTACTGATGTGGTCTGTGGGTTAGGAAGCCGAGAATGCAGTCGCAGAGGGTGGAGCCGAACCCCAGGCCACGGCGTTTGGAGAGGAGTTTCATAGGAATAATGGTGTTTAAGGCTGAGCTGTAGTCAATAGGAGTCAGACATAAGTGTCTTTGTTATCCAGGGTTGAGGCCAGGGAGATGGCGTCTGCTGTGGACCTGTTGCGGCGATAGGCAAACTGTAGTGGATCCAGGCAATCTGGGAGGCCGGAATTGGTGCCATGACTAACCTTTCAAAGCACTTCATAATGAAGGATGTCAGAGTCACTGGATGATAGTCATCAAGGCACACTGCCTGGCTTTTTCCTTTGGTACAAGGATAATGGTCGTCGTCTTGAAGCAGATAGGGACCTCAGATTGGTGTAAAGAGAGGTTACTACGAATACCCCCGACAGCTGGTCTCCGCAGGATCTGAGTGCTCGTCCGGGTACCCCACCTGGGCCAGTCGCTTTCCGTGGGTTGACTTTCGAGAAGACTAGGGAGGAAATCGAGGGATACTATCTGAGTCAGGGCAGAAGATTTTTTATTTAGTTTAGTTAGGACATCATGATCAGCACGGGCTTGGAGGGCCGAAGGGCCTGTTCCTGTGCTGTACTGTACTGTTCTTTGTTCCATCTGGGAACAGGCTGTTTTAGATTTGGTTTTGTGGGGGCAGTGACTACAATATGATAGAATTCCAAATACAGTTTGATGATGAATGCCATAGGTCCATAACCAGTGCCTTCAACTTAAATAAGGGCAATTATAATAGTATGAGGGAGAAGTTGTCTAAGGTGAACTGGGTAAACAAGCCAAGATACAGGTTAGTGGTGAGCAATGGCTGATAAAATTAAAGTTTATTAGTCACAAGTAGGCTTACATTAACACTGCAATTAAGTTACTGAGAAAGTCCCCTAGTCGCCACACTCCGGCACCTGTTTGGGTACACTGAGGGAGAATTTAGCACAGCCAATGCACCCTAACCAGCACATTTCTCGGACTGTGGGAGGAAACCGAAACACCCAGAGGAAACCCACGCAGACATGGGGAGAACGTACAGACTCTGCACAGACAGTGACCCAAGCCGGGGATTGAACCTGGGTCCCTGGCGCTGTGAGGGAGCAGTGCAAGCCACTGTGCTGCCCTTGATATTCAAACAGCTGGTCCAAAATGCTCAGCAGGAGTTTATAACAATCAAAAGGAGGGATTCCACGAGAAAGAGGCAAAATCCATGGTTAACACAGGAGGTCAGGGATAATGTTCAATGGAAAAGCAGGATATACAAAGTGGTAACGGATAGTGGTAGACCAGAGGACTGGGAAGGTTTTAGGATGCAGCAGCAAAAGACTAAAAAGCTAATAAGGGAGAAAATAAATTTTGAGAGAAAACTTCCGTGCAATATAGAAACAAACTGTAAGAGTTTATATGGATATATAAATAGGACACGGGCAGCTAAGGTAAATGTGGGACCTCTTTGATAGAGGTAGGTGAATTGATAACAGCAAACAAAGAAATGGTAGATATCCTCAATGAATTTTTTGCATCCATCTTCATCGTGGAAGACATTGCGAATATCTCGAAGATATCAGATGGACTGATTACAAATAACATGGTAAAACTTACAAAAATCCCAATCACAAGGGATAGAGTATTAGAGAAATTCAAGGGGTTAAAGGTGGACAAGTCGCCAGGACCTGATGAACTGCACCGTAGGGTTTTAATGGAAGTGGCTACAGAGATAGTGTGCCCATTGGTTGAAATTTTTCGTAACTTGCTAAATTCCAGGAGAGTACCAGAAGATTGGAAAACAGCCAATGTGACCCCCTATTCAAAAAGGGAGAAAGGCAGAAGGCAGGAAGGCCCGTATAGTTTAATATCTACTATTGGCAAGACATTAGAATCAATAATCAAAGAGGAAATAGCTAATCATTTCGGAAAGCTGCAGGTGAATGAAGTGCAGAGGGATCGACATGTTCTAGTGTGAGCATGCAGGTCCCAAAAGTAATTAAGAAGGCAGCAGCATTTTGGCTTTTATTGCAAAGGGGTTAGAGTTTAAAAATAGGGAGGTTTTGTTACAATTGTACAGGGTGTTGGTGAGGCCTCATCTGGAATATAGTGTCACAGTTTTGGTCCCCTTAGCTAAAAAAAATGATTAAGTAACATTGGAGGTGGTCCCAAGGAGATTCACCAGATTAATTCCTGGGATGAGAAGGTTATCCTATCAAGGGAGACTAAATAGTTTGGGTCTGTATTCCTTTGAGTTTAGAAGAGTGAGGGGTGACCTTATGAAAACATATCGGATCCTGAGGTGGCTTGGCAGGGAGATGTTTCACTGGTGGGAGAGTCTTGAACAAGGGGATATAGCTACAAGATGAAGCACTGGTTATTTCAGACTGAGGTGCGTAGAAATTTCTTCTTGCAGAGGGTGCTGAATGTCTGGAATTCTCTGTCCCAAGGGTAATGGAGGCTGGATCGTTAATTAGAAGTATTTTAGGGGGGGGGGGGGGTAGATAAATATTTGAACAAGGAATAGAGGGCTATGGGGAAATGGCACAGAAAAGGAGTTGAGGCTGGTAGAAAGCAGCCATGATCATATTGAATGGTGGGGCAGGCTTGAAAGACCTGGTGGCCTACTCCTGCTTCTGTTTCGTGTGTTCACCTCTGGACAAGACTTGACCTGGTGTTTCCAAACTTAGCTGGGTAGGTGGAAATGAAACAAAGTAGTGTGCAAAAGGGATATCATCCTGTTGAGGGTGATTGGTCATTTGAAGTAAGTGACATAGAACATAGAACAGTACAGGCCCTTCGGCCCACGATGTTGTGCCGAGCTTTGTCCGAAACCAAGATCAAGCTATCCCACTCCCTATCATCCTGGTGTGCTCCATGTGCCTATCCAATAACCGCTTGAAAGTTCCTAAAGTGTCCAACTCCACTATCACAGCAGGCAGTCCATTCCACACCCCAACCACTCTGAGTAAAGAACCTACCTCGGACATCCCTCCTATATCTCCCACCATGAACCTTATAGTTATGCCCCCTAGTAACAGCTACATCCACCCGAGGAAATGGTCTCTGAACGTCCACTCTATCTATCCCCCTCATCATCTTATAAACCTCTATTAAGTCTCCCCTCAGCCTCCTCCGCTCCAGAGAGAACAGCCCTAGCTCCCTCAACCTTTCCTCATAAGATCTACTCTCCAAACCAGGCAGCATCCTAGTAAATCTCCTCTGCACTCTCTCCAATGCTTCCACATCCTCCTTATAGTGAAGTGACCAGAACTGTACACAATATTCCAAATGTGGTCTCACCAAGGTCCTGTACAGTTGCAGCATAACCCCACGGCTCTTAAACTCAAACCCCTGTTAATAAACGCTAACACACTATAGGCCTCCTTCACAGCTCTATCCACTTGAGTGGCAACCTTCAGAGATCTGTGGATGTGAACCCCAAGATCTCTCTGTTCCTCCACATTCCTCAGAACCCTGCCGTTGACCCTGTAATCTGCATTCAAATTTGTCCTACCAAAATGAATCACCTCGCACTTATCAGGGTTAAACTCCATCTGCCATTTTTCGGCCCAGCTCTGCATCCTATCAATGTCTCTTTGCAGCCTACAACAGCCCTCCACCTCATCCATTACTCCACCAATCTTGGTGTCATCAACAAATTTACTGATCCACCCTTCAGCCCCCTCCTCCAAGTCATTGATAAAAATCACAAATAGCAGAGGACCCAGCACTGATCCCTGTGGTACTCCACTGGTAATTGGTCTCCAGTCTGAAAATTTTCCACCCACAACCACCCTCTGTCTTCTATGAGATAGCCAGTTACTTATCCAATTGGCCAAATTTCCCTCTATCCCACACCTCCTGGAATTGTTATAGCTCTAGCTTTGACTGGAATTGTTATAGCTCTAGCTCGTTAGAGGGGTCAGTTTTTGTTCAAAGCGTGCAGGAAGGTTTTTTGACTCAGTATGTAGACAGGCCAACTAGAGGTGAGGCTATATTGGATCTGGTGCTGGGAAATGAGCCAGACCAGGTGCTAGACTTGGAAGTTGGTGTGCATTTTGGTGATAGTGACCACAATTCGGTTACGTTCACCTTAGTGATGGAAAGGGATAGGCATGAACCTCGGGCCAGTGGTTTTAGCTGGGGGAAGGGTAATTATGAGGCTATTAGGAGAGAATTAGGAAACATAGGTTGGACTAGGAGATTACAGGGACTGGGAACGTCCGACATGTGGAGTTTTTTCAAGGAGCAGCTACTGCGAGTCTGTGATAGGTATGTCCCTGTCAGGCAAGGAGGAATTGGTAGGGCTAGGGAACCGTGGTGCACCAAAAAAGTTTCTTTGTTGGTTAAAAAGAAAAAGGAGGCTTATGTTCGGATGAGACGTGAGCACTCGGGTAGTGCACTAGAAAGCTTTAGATTGGCTAAGAGGGAGTTGAAGAGCGAGCTTAGAAGGGCTAAAAGGGGACATGAGAAGACTTTGGCGGATAGGGTTAAAGAGAATCCTAAGGCGTTCTATAGGTATGTCAAGAACAGAAGGTTGGTTAGGGCAAGTTTAGGGCCAGTTATAGATGGCAGAGGGAAGTTATGTGTGGAACCGGAGGAGATTGGTGAAGCATTGAACCAATATTTCTCTTCGGTGTTCACGCAAGGGGACATGAATATAGCTGAGGAGGACACTGGGTTGCAGGGGAGTAGAATAGACAGTATTACAGTTGATAAGGAGGATGTGCAGGATATTCTGGAGGGTCTGAAAATAGATAAATCCCCTGGTCCGGATGGGATTTATCCAAGGATTCTCTGGGAGGCAAGAGAAGTGATTGCAGAGCCTCTGGCTCTGATCTTCAGGTCGTCGTTGGCCTCTGGTATAGTACCAGAAGATTGGAGGTTAGCGAATGTTGTCCCATTGTTTAAGAAGGGGAACAGAGACTTCCCCGGGAATTATAGACCGGTGAGTCTCACTTCTGTTGTCGGCAAGATGTTGGAAAAAATTATAAGGGATAGGATTTATAGTTATTTGGAGAGTAATGAATTGATAGGTGATAGTCAGCATGGTTTTGTGGCAGGTAGGTCGTGCCTTACTAACCTTATTGAGTTTTTTGAGAAAGTGACCAAGGAGGTGGATGGGGGCAAGGCAGTGGACGTGGTATATATGGATTTTAGTAAGGCGTTTGATAAGGTTCACCATGGTAGGCTTCTGCAGAAAATGCAGATGTATGGGATTGGGGGTGATCTAGGAAATTGGATCAGGAATTGGCTAGCGGATAGGAAACAGAGGGTGGTGGTTGATAGTAAATATTCATCATGGAGTGCGGTTACAAGTGGTGTACCTCAGGGATCTGTTTTGGGGCCACTGCTGTTTGTAATATTTATTAATGATCTGGATGAGGGTATAGTTGGGTGGATTAGCAAATTTGCTGATGACACCAAAGTCGGTGGTGTGGTAGACAGTGAGGAAGGGTGTCGTAGTTTGCAGGAAGACTTAGACAGGTTGCAAAGTTGGGCCGAGAGGTGGCGGATGGAGTTTAATGCGGAGAAGTGTGAGGTAATTCACTTTGGTAGGAATAACAGATGTGTTGAGTATAGGGCTAACGGGAGGACTTTGAATAGTGTGGAGGAGCAGAGGGATCTAGGTGTATGTGTGCATAGATCCCTGAAAGTTGGGAATCAAGTAGATAAGGTTGTTAAGAAGGCATATGGTGTCTTGGCGTTTATTGGTAGGGGGATTGAATTTAGGAGTCGTAGCGTTATGTTGCAACTGTACACAACTCTGGTGCGGCCGCACTTGGAGTACTGTGTGCAGTTCTGGTCCCCACATTACAGGAAGGATGTGGAGGCTTTGGAGAGGGTGCAGAGGAGGTTTACCAGGATGTTGCCTGGTATGGAGGGGAGATCCTATGAGGAGAGGCTGAGGGATTTGGGATTGTTTTCGCTGGAAAGGCGGCGGCTAAGAGGGGATCTTATTGAAACATATAAGATGATTAGAGGTTTAGATAGGGTGGATAGTGATAGCCTTTTTCCTCTGATGGAGAAATCCAGCACGAGGGGGCATGGCTTTAAATTGAGGGGGGGTAGTTATAGAACCGATGTCAGGGGTAGGTTCTTTACCCAGAGGGTGGTGAGGGATTGGAATGCCCTGCCAGCATCAGTAGTAAATGCGCCTAGTTTGGGGGCGTTTAAGAGATCCGTAGATAGGTTCATGGACGAAAAGAAATTGGTTTAGGTTGGAGGGTCACAGTTTTTTTTTTTTTAACTGGTCGGTGCAACATCGTGGGCCGAAGGGCCTGTTCTGCGCTGTAATGTTCTATGTTCTATGTTCTATGTTCCTTCCTTACTCCATGAGCTGACCATGGGGAACCTTATCAAACGCCTTACTAAAATCCATGTATACAACATCAACTGCTCTACCTTCATCGACACACTTAGTTACCTCCTCAAAGAATTCAATCAAATTTGTGAGGCAAAATGACTTAGTATTCGTTAGGAACTTTAAATTTTGTCCGCCTGGCCTCCCTGGGAAAATCATAAAAACGGTTCCCGGTGTCCCATCTGATTGATCTCCGAGGAGGAAAAGTAAGGAAACATGGAGACCACAAGGAAAAGAGAAACGAACATAATACAAACAGAGCAGGATGCTATACCTGTCCTCTACATTGTCTCCATCAAACACTCCCCCGGCAGGTACAGAATTAGTCAAATCCCCTGCCTCCCAACATTAAATCTGGTGCTGATAGAGTTGGTCACTTCAGGTAAAATATTAAGTACATGTTGAGCTGGATGTTAAAGATTCCACAGTTTGGAGAGATGCAGGGAATTGTTTCTCTGCCAAGGCAACATTCTTCCCTCATCCAATATCTCCATTGATCTCTCTGCTATTCAAGGCATGTTGTGTGTAATTTGGATCCAACAGTAGTGACTTCACGTTAAACCAGTTTGTTGTACTTGGAAATGTTTGTGCTGTTTCTCAGCAACTTGATAATGTGCGATGATCTTGTGCCAATTGATGTCTGTAAGGTATGCATAAAAGGAGGGAGAGAGGGGCATGCCCAATAAGGTCAGGGCTTGGTGCTGGGGATTCAGAGTGAGCAAGTTTATGGATTTTACAAGGGCCCTCGCTGATTGTTTAACAAGCAACTGGCCTTGTAACCCTGGTGGCTTAGGATGTCTCCTCTTCTGGTGTTCCTCGATTCTGTTGTTAACCCACCAAAGTGATTTATCAATTGGGTCAAGGGATTTGGAGATAGGGCAGGAGGGTAGACTTGGTGGAACGAGGCGGCACGGTAGCACAGTGGTTAGCACAACTGCCTCACAGCTCCAGGGACCTGGGTTCGATTCCCGGCTTGGGTCACTGTTTGTGTGGAGTCTGCATGTTCCCCCGTATGTGCATGTGTTTCCTTCAGGTGCTCCGGTTTCCTCCCACAGTCGAAAGACGTGCTGGTTAGGGTGCACTGACCGTGCTAAATTCTCCCTCAACGTAGCGGACAGGCGCCAGAGTGTGGCAACTAGGGGATTTTCACAGTAACTTCATTGCAGTGTTAATGTAAGCCTACTTGTGACAATAAACTTAAAGATGTCTAACCTCACCCAATGATAGTCCCAACTTCACCTACCATCCTTCCACCATGTCCCTCAGTAATTTGCCTCTGCAGAAACACATTCATTGTATCTTAGCACTGCCTGCTTTAATGTCTTACCTTGATAACTTATTCTTCACTTTCCTTTGGGTGAAAATGTTCACCTGACTATACTGTTTACTCCTAACAATGTTCTCTGGAGTTTGACCTCCCACACCACAATGAACAGTTTACCTTCTAATTTGGAGCCTGCACTAATGAGTTGTATCCTGGATGTGTTGCAGGTGGCTAACCTGAATGTAAAGGATGGTACCTTTACGCTGAAAGACTTTGCATACAAGGAGATCCAGAGAGATTGGCCTGGATACTCAGACGGTGACCAACAGTTACTGAAGAGAGTTCTTGTTCGGTAAGTTACATTTACGGGGAGGGGGTTAAAAAGTGGTTAAAATGGATATAGAGGTATAAATGAAGCCCAGCTGAGAGTTTGAGTTGACCAGAGTTTTGTCAAAAGAATGGATATTGAAAATGTTTTCCCAGGTAGAGAGAAAATTACTATTGTGTCAACACCCGACCAGGCTAAGGCTGATAAATAGCAAATAACGTTTGCACTGCACTAATATCTGGCAAAACATTTGAAAGTATAAATAACAACCTTTCTTTGACAGCAACCTGTATTTATTTCACGCTTATGACATAGTAAAACATCGTGAACATTTTTTACTTTATTCATGCAATGTAAATGTTGCAAACAAGGCCAGCTTTTATTGCCCATCGCTAATTGCCATTGAGAAGTTGTAGTGAGCCACCTCCTTGAACTGGTGTAGTCCGTGCGGTGTAGGAACATGCATTGTGCTTTTTTTGGTAATGGTTTGATACAAAGTTTCGAAGTCATTACCATTACCCAGCATCAACTTCCTGGGAGTCGTCATTAACCACAATCGTCAGTGGCTTTATGTGACTACTACAGGTCAGAGGCTGGGTATTCTTTTGCGAGTGACTCTCCAAAATGCCTTGACCACCTAAAAGGCACATATCAGGAGTGTAATGGCCTGCATGGGTGTAGCCCACCAACATTCAAGAACCTCAACATCTTTTAGAACAAAGGTATCAGCACCCCATCCACTGGCTTAATCATTCATTCCATTCACCACCAATGCATATACTATCTAGAGAACCATTACATCAAGCTGCCAAAGCTTCTTTAGCAACACCTCCCGGAACCCGCCCACCTGGAAGGACAAAAATACGAGAAACAAATCTATGTTACTCTCCGAGCCAAAAGTTGGAATCCATTGGTGGTCTCAATTAGAATCAATCAGTTTAGGCCTTTGGAGCTTTGAACCTTGAATCTTGCTGGAAAATAAGTAATACTTAGAGACACAATGATCCACTTTGGTAAAGAAAATCCTCAACTTCAAGTTCTTCTGGCAAGTTATTGTAATTTATGTTAATTTAAGATTAAGAAAGGAATCCTTGATTTTCTACAGGCCGGTGAGCCTTGCGGCAGTAGTGGGGAAATTATTGGATTCTTTGAGACAGGATTTACTCCCATTTGGAAATAAATGAACGTATTAGCGAGAGGCAACATAGTTTTGTGAAGGGGAGGTCGTGTCCCACTAACTTGATCAGGTTTTTCGAGGAAGTGCCAAAGATGATTGATGAGGGTAGGGCAGTGGATGTTGTCTACATGGACTTCGGTAAGGCCTTTGACAAGGTCCCTCATGGCAGACTGGTGCAGAAGGTGAAGTCGCATGGGATCAGAGGTGGGCTGGCAAGGTGAATACAGAACTGGCTCGGTCATAGAAGGCAGAGAGTAGCAGTGGAAGGGTGCGTTTCTGAATGGAGGGCTGAGACAAGTGACGTTCCTCAGGGATCAGTGCTGGGACCTTTGCTGTTTGTAATATATGTAAATGATCTGGAGGAAAATGTAACTGGTTTGATTAGTATGTTTGCGGACGACACAAAATTTGTGGATAGCGATGAGGACCATCAGAGGATACAGCAGGATATAGATTGGTTGGAGACTTGGGGGTGGAGAAATGGCAAATGGAGTTTAATCCGGACAAATGTGAGGTAATGCATTTTGGAAGGTCTAATACAGATAGGAAATATACAGTAAATGACAGAACCCTTAGGAGTATTGATAGGCAAAGGGATCTGGGTGTACAGGTACACAGGTCAATGAAAGTTGCAACGCAGGTGGAGGAGGTAGTCAAGGAGGCATATGGCATGCTTGCCTTCATCAGCCAGGACATTGAGCTTAAAAATTGGCAAGTCCTGTTGCAGCTTTATAGAACCTTAGTTAAGCCGCACTTGGAATATAGTGTTCAATTCTGGTTGCCACACTACCAGAAGGATGTGGAGGCTTTGGAGAGGGTACAGAAAAGATTTACCAGGATGTTGTCTGGTATGGAGGGCATTAGCTATGAGGAGAGGTTGGAGAAACTTGGTTTGTTCTCACTGGAACGACAGAGGTTGAGGGGCGACCTGATAGAAGTCTACAAGATTATGAGGGGCATGGACAGAGTGGATAGTCAGAAGCTTTTTCACAGGGTGGAAGAGTCAATTACTCGGGGGCATAGGTTTAAGGTACGAGGGGCAAGGTTTAAAGGAGATGTACGAGGCAAGTTTTATTTTGCACAGAGGGTGGTGGGTACCTCGAACCCGTTGCCGGGGGAGGTAGTGGAAGCAGATATGATGGTGACAAACACATGAATAGGATGGGAATAGAGGGATATGATCCCCGGAAGGGTTGGGGATTTGAGTTCAGTCGGGCAGCATGGTCGGTGCAGGCTTGGAGGGCCAAAGGGACTGTTCCTGTGCTGTAATTTTAGTTAGATTAATAGAGATGTGGAAACAGATAAGTAACAACAACACTCAATAGTGAAAATCAAATACTTACCTGTAGTTATCAAGTGTTTTGTGTATGACCCTAGTGATATCGACATCTTTCTGACGATAACGATGTGTACAAGAGATGCCCTGGCATTAGTAGTACACTCTGGGCATTCCCTGGCAAGAGTGCTGGAATGTAAAATCAGTGGTATAATCTGAACAATGTTTATTGACCAAAATAATACTGTAAGAAAAGCAACAGGTACAGAAAAATATGGAAGAGCAAATTTTCCAATTGTGATCTTTCAGTTCCTGGATTTGGTCTCGAGGGGTAACATTCAGGAGACCCTGTTCCCTCACTGACCTCTGTTGATGAGGTGTCCAGCTACATGCTGGAATACAGGAACAGAAGCTGCCTGTTCAGACACTCAAACCAGTCCTGCCTTCCAGTTAGATTGTGCACTTCGACTCCATTTGCTTGCCTTGTTTTCCTAATCCTAAAGACCTTTGCCCTACATAAATACATCAATGCCAGTTTTAAACTTTCCAACTGACCTCCAGCCTCAACAACTTTTTTCAGGAAGAGTTCGAGATTTTCACTAGCCTTTCTATGAAGAAATTCTTCTAAGCATTACTCCTGAATGGCCTGGCTTTAATTTTAAAGTTACGCACCCTTGTTATAAAGCGCGCACACACACACACACAACCCCCCCGGATATAAACCTAGTCTATGAATTTGGGCCACATAATTTAACACTTTTAGCCCAGATATTATTCTGATGAATCCGCACTGCACTGTCTTCATGGCCAGTAAAGCACCCTCAAGGCAGCACAGTGGTTAGCACTGCTGCCTCACAGCACCAGGTAGCTGGGTTCAATTCCGACCTCGGACAACTATCTGTGTGGAGTTTGCACATTCTCCCCGTGTCTGCGTGGGTTTCCTCCGGGCGCTCCGGTTTCCTCCCACCGTCACAAAGATGTGCGGGTGAGGTTGATTGGTCCTTCGTGTCAGAGAGGTTAGCAGGGTAAATATGTGGGGTTATGGGGATAGGCCCTGGGGTGGGATTATTGTCGGTACAGGCTGAATGGGCTGAATGGCCTCTTTCTGCACTGTAGGGATGCTAAGGTGTGTTGCCCAGTGGGAGTAAGGCACATGAGCTGATCCTGGGAAAGGAATGATCAACGCAATGCTGCATAGACTGGGGGCGGAAGCAGACGACAGCAGCACAAATGCAGGGAAAGTATGTGAGTGGGAAGCAATCCTCCATGTTTGAACAACTCCTTTCCCACTTGATTCTTTCATCCCTGTATCAATGTTCCCTTTGTGTTGTTCGCTTTCAGGTAGGACAAATGTCGGGGTGTCTAATTTTCCAGCACGGTCCTGACATTACTCATGACTCTTGTAAGCTTCAATCCACATTTATCTCCTTGTTTTCGCCACCCCATTTAGCCAGCATTCTGATCGATTGAAATAGGATTTCAGATTCAGCACTGTGGGCTTTGTATGTATGCTGTGCTCTGCTGTATTCTGTGCCAATTGATTACTGTCCTCCAGGTTGGAAATGTAAGGCTTTGTCTGACCTGGGAGACTTGACAGCTTTGCACTTGTTCTTTCTGACAACAGAATGCATGGCTGTCACAGGAGTGTTAAACTTCACACTGACTCCTACAGTGGCTGCAATTTCAGTTATTTGAGAGCTGACAGTTTTCCAACTTCCAAAGTATCTGCTGCATAATATCAACAAATTGCTGCAAATTTCAAACTTTGTCACACAATCCATACCCTGATTAAAGTGACTATAGTTACATAGTTACCCTGCTGAAAAGCAGTGATTCTGTAGTTACACAGTGAGTGATCCTTACCCTGCTGAATAAACAGTGTCTCTGTACAGTTACACAGTGAGTGATCCCCCCTTACCCTGCTGAAAAGCAGTGATTCTGTACAGTTACACAGTGAGTGATCCTTACCCTGCTGAATAAACAGTGTCTCTGTACAGTTACACAGTGAGTGATCCTTACCCTGCTGAATAAACAGTGTCTCTGTACAGTTACACAGTGAGTGATCCTTACCCTGCTGAATAAACAGTGTCTCTGTACAGTTACACAGTGAGTGATCCCCCCTTACCCTGCTGAAAAGCAGTGATTCTGTACAGTTACACAGTGAGTGATCCCCCCCTTACCCTGCTGAAAAGCAGTGATTCTGTAGTTACACAGTGAGTGATCCTTACCCTGAATAAACAGTGACTCTGTACAGTTACACAGTGAATGATCCTTACCCTGAATAAACAGTGACTCTGTACAGTTACACAGTGAGTGATCCTTACCCTGCTGAATAAACAGTGACTCTGTACAGTTACACAGTGAGTGATCCTTACCCTGAATAAACAGTGACTCTGTACAGTTACACAGTGAGTGATCCTTACCCTGCTGAATAAACAGTGACTCTGTACAGTTACACAGTGAGTGATCCTTACCCTGAATAAACAGTGACTCTGTACAGTTACACAGTGAGTGATCCTTACCCTGCTGAATAAACAGTGACTCTGTACAGTTACACAGTGAGTGATCCTTACCCTGAATAAACAGTGACTCTGTACAGTTACACAGTGAGTGATCCTTACCCTGAATAAACAGTAACTCTGCACAAATACAATAGAAAGCCTCATAGTTTTAGAAAAAATATGGAATGGTGCTTTCCAGTTTTTGTAAAGTGAAGGCTCTTATTCTGTGGAAGCCTCCTTTTTAAGTATTCAGTAATTCATTAGCTTTAATATTCTGTTGTATTGATAACTGTTAAACTCAGGCAAGAATGCAACATCATTCTAGCCATGTCTTGGTGCTGTTCCACATACATGACCCTGCAGTATCTAAAGGGTTAAATGTTTGTTACAGTCTACTCCCTCAACAGGACTTCCTCGATCTGAACCACATTTTCTCATGAGCTGTGCTACCAGCTCTGCAGCAGCCAGATCTATAAATAGTCACAGGAAAGGATGGGTTCAACTGAGTAAACAGCATGTGGTTCCCTGCAATCAGCCAGGCATCAGAAAAGAAAATGCCACCTAAAATTCTTCTAACTGCTATGGCATTTATCTGATGGGCACCAAGGAGCCGAGGACATTGCTACTGTGTCGAGAGAGGTCCACAGGGAGGCTATAACTTGTTGCATTCTCCCAGAGAGCGTGTTTGATATGGACCTTGGGTTCTACATTAATTGCTTCCTTTTCAAACAGAATTGGATGAAAATAGTTGCAGAAGGGATTGTATGTTGCAAGACAAATGTTGACATATCCAGAGAGAGACATGCCCAATCAAACCTTTGTGTTGTAGTTTAAGGGAGTATTGCCTTTAAATGCCATTATTTAAAGATTAATTGAGGAGGTGGCCTGATAGAAGTTTCAGTTGATGTAGGGTTCAATAGATGATATTTCCACTTGCAAGGGAACCAGAACTAAAAGCCATTAAAAACAAGATATCCAAGAGAAACCTCCCTACCCACAACGATAAGCATGATGTGGCGATGCCGGCGTTGGACTGGGGTGGGCACAGTAAGAGGTCTCACAACACCAGGTTAAAGTCCAAAAGGTTTATTTGGTAGCACGAGCTTTCGGAGCGCTGCTCCTTCATCAGGTGGGTGAAGAGTTGGGTTCACAAACAGGGCATGCCCTGTTTGTGAACCCAAGTCTTCACTCACCCGATGAAGGAGCAGCGCTCTGAAAACTCGTGCTACCAAATAAACCTGTTGGGCTTTAACCTGGTGTTGTGAGACTTCTCACAGTGATAAGAATAGGGACTCACCATTACATGGCGTAGTCGAAGTGAATAGCATGCACTTATGAGCGAACTAGATAAACACATGAGGAAGAAAGGGAAATAAAGGATACACTGTTAGAGTTAAACGAGGATGTGGAGCATAACCAGCATGGATCTGTTAGCCAAATAGTCTGTTTCTGTGAACTCCATATAATATACTTTGTAACCGTTAGCTTGATTTAAGATTAGGATGTGCTGGAGATAGATTTTTGATTGACGAGAGTTGAGGGTTGTTTCGGGAGCAGACACAGAAAGTGATGTTGAGGCCATAGCCACAGATCTTATTGCTCAGGGGGCTGATCGGCCGACTCCTAATTCTTGTGTTTTTGTATTTGATGCTCTGAGGAGGTTTTCCCCAGAAAGCTCATATTGTGATCCTAGCTGTTAATACAGGACAAGTCGGATCCCAGAGTGAAAGTTGGCTTGATAGACCTGAGCTTTTATCTTTTTTAGAACCATGGAGGAAAGTTACTGAACAGATTCACAGGAGTCTGCTGATGAACTTTTAACACAAAAAATAAAGCATTTATTTAGTAAGAGAAATGAACTGTATTACACCAGATGAAAAGGTTGGAAAGATCCCAATACAAACACAAGAAAATGATTAAATATTCACTATTCCTTCACCTATCTCTTTACAGACACTAGCAAATTTGGAGAGATAAAAGGATTCACCATATCTACTCTTAATATTCAGGATAAGTATGCAATACATGTGAACCAACTGGCAGACTGTGGACACACCAAAGTAAATGGCCAAAGGAGATGCTGGGATTCGATTCACATCTTCAGGGCTGAGATTGATAGGTTTTTGTTTGTTAAGGATATACATCAACAGATAAATAATATTAAGGTGCAGAACAATGTTTATCTTCCAGTGCAGTTGTGAAATCATCCTCAAATGCTGTGACAAGTGGTGTTCCTCAGGGATCAGTGCTGGGACCTTTGCTGGTTGTAATATATATAAATGATTTGGAGGAAAATGTAACTGGATTGATTAGTAAGTTTTGCGGACGACACAAAGGTTGGCGGATTTGCGGATAGCGATGAGGACCATCAGAGGATACAGCAGGATATAGATCAGTTGGAGACTTGGGCGGAGAGATGGCAGATGGAGTTTAATCCGAACAAATGTGAGGGAATGCATTTTGGAAGGTCTAATACAGATAGGAAATATACAGTAAATGGCAGAACCATTAAGAGTATTGATAGGCAAAGGGATCTGGGTTTACAGGTACACAGGTCACTGAAAGTGGCAATGCAGGTGGAGAAGGTAGTCAAGAAGGCATACGGCATGCTTGCCTTCATCGGCCGGAGTATTGAATTTAAAAATTGGCAAGTCATGTTGCAGCTTTATAGAACCTTAGTTAGGCCACACTTGGAATATAGTGTTCAATTCTGGTCGCCACACTACCAGAAGGATGTGGGGGCTTTGGAGAGGGTACAGAAAAGATTTACCAGGATGTTGCCTGGTATGGAGGGCATTAGCTATGAGGAGAGGTTGGAGAAACTTGGTTTGTTCTCACTGGAGCAACGGAGGTTGAGGGGAGACCTGATAGAAGTCTACAAGATTATGAGAGGCATGGACAGAGTGGATAGTCAGAAGCTTTTTCCCAGGGTGGAAGAGACAATTACTAGGGGGCATAGTTGTAAGGTGTGAGGGGCACGGTTTAAAGGAGATGTACGAGGCAGATTTTTTACACAGAGGGTGGTGGGTGCCTGGAACTCACTGCCGGGGGAGGTAGTGGAAGCAGATACGGTAGTGACTTTTAAGGGGCGTCTTGACAAGTACATGAATGAGATGGGAATAGAGGGATATGGTCCCCGGAAGGGTAGGGGGTTTTAGTTAAGTCGGGCAGCATGGTCGGTGCAGGCTTGGAGGGCCGAAGAGCCTGTTCCTGTGCTATAATTTTCTTCTTTTTTCTTAAGCTGAGACTTTCGGTGACTGTTCAGGTGGATGTATCAAATCCTGTGACGCTGCTCAAAGCAGGGCAGGGGAGTTCTCCTGATGCTCTTACCACCTTGACCAACATCAGCCCCAAATTTTATGACAAATTTATGACATCCATACAATTCTCACAATACAAATGATCATGATCACAACCTTTACAGCAACTGAAATTCAAGCACATTAGTACATATGTGTTGTTATGTTTGTTTCGCAGGGGGACTCCCCTGAATCTTTTATCTGTGCTTTTTGTGGGATGTTGCTGAATGGCTGCTGTTCACTGAAATACCTGTCACTGCATTTGAAAATAATTCACTCTATAAAATAGTTTGGTACAGCAGAAAAGGCGGTTCTAAATTCCGGGGTTAGTACTCCTCAAGAGGACAAAGTCACTCATATTCAGTCAGAAGCTTATTACTTATGACCCTGTTTATCAAATATGCAGGTGTAGAGTTTTTAAAGCTGGATTGAGGTGTGAGCCAGAGACCATGGGTGTTGTGATGTTAGAATTAAGACAGGGGCAGCTCTCCTGTGCAGATCGGTTCTGAATAGTCATCAACAGTGTTAGTAAACTCACTTTTTAGTTGCTAATATTCCATGTTTGGTTACCTGAGATTTTACTTGTCAATGTCCCACATCTTGCTTACTTCCTGGGTTTGAGTGCATTGGTGAGAAAACCACAAAGAACCAGCATGCTTAAATGCATTAAAACGCACCCATTCAATTCACACACACAACTTGCTCCAACCACTACTATCCACTGACAGATCTGTAACCACCGGCACCTCACCCAATGTTGAAGAGCTCAAAGTTCTGCCCTTGGACAATCTGGCAATTTGGAAACAATGTTTGTTTAATGTCCCATAGAATCATAGAATCCTACATTGCAGAAAGAGGCCATTCGGCCCATCGAGTCTGCAGCGACCACAATCCCACCCAGGCCCCATCCCCATAACTCCATGCATTTACCCTAGCATGGCCAATCCACCTAACCCGCACATCTTTGGATTGTGGGAGGAAACCCACGCAGACATGGGGAGAACGTGCAACTCCGCACTGACAGTGACCCGAGCTGGGAACTGAACCCGGGTCCCTGGCGCTGAGACACAGCAATGCATGTCACCGTGCTGCCCCAAGATGCTTCACAGGATCATTAACCAATAGAATTTGACAAAGTCAGATAACGAGATGTCAGAACAGGTAACCAAGAGGTAGACTTGATCAAGGAGATATAGCTTTAGGATCTGTTTAAAGAAGGGCAGAGAGGTTTAAGGAATGAAATTCTCTCCTGCTAGTGTCTTCAAAACCTATGAAAACCCTTAAAACATTAGTCATGGCACATATCATGTCATGCCATCAAGGTTAGTCATCGCACTGCATGGGCAGCACATTCGCACTGCTGCTTCACAGTGCTAGGGACCTGGGTTCGATTCCTGGCTTGGATCGCTGTCTGTGTGGAATTTTCACGTTCTCCCAGTGTCTGGGTGGGTTTCCTCCGACGTGCTGGTTAGGCGCATTGACCCGAACAGGCGCCGGACTGTGACGACTAGGGGAATTTCACAGTAACTTCATTGCAGTGCTAATGTAAGCCTTACTTGTGACTAATAAGTAAACTTCACTTCAACTCCGACCTCCCAGATTGCCTGGATCCACTACAGTTCACCTATCGCCCCAACAGGTCCACAGCAGACGCCATCTCCCTGGCCCTACAATCAACCCTGGAACACCCGGATAACAAAGACACTTACGTCAGACTCCTACTTATCAACTACAGCTCTGCATTCAACACCATTATTCCTACAAAACTCATCTCCAAACTCCGTGGCCAAGGGCTTGGCTCCTGCCTCTGCAACTGGATCCTAGACTGCAATCAGTAAGGATAGGCAACGCCCCGCCCCCCACCCCCGACGATCATCCTCAACACCAGTGCCCCACGAGGTTGTGTCCTCAGCTCCTTACTATACTCCTTTTACACCTGTGTGGCCAAGTTCTGCTCCAACTCGATTTTCAGGTTTGTTGATGACACCACCGTAGTGGGTCAGACCTCAAACAATGATGAGACAGAGTACAGGAAAGAGATAGAGAATCTGGTGAATTGGTGCAAAGTTATTCATCTCTCCCACAATGTCAGTAAAACGAAGGAGATAGTCATCGACTTCAGGAGGCGCAGAGGTGAAAATGCCCCCGTCTACATCAAAGGCGATGAAGTGGAAATGGTCAATAGCTCCTAGTTTCTAGGTGTCCAGATCACCACCAACCTGTCCTCGTCCGTCCACGCTGACGCTATAGTTAAGAAAGCTCACCTACTTTCTCAGGAGGCTAAGGAAATTCGACATGTTTGCTACGACTCTCACCAATATTTACACCATCGAAAGCATTCTTTCCGGATGTATCACATCTTGGTATGGGCTCCTGCTCTGACCAAGACCGCAAGAAACTAAAAAGGATTGTGAATGTAGCCCAGTCCATCACACAAGCCAGTCTCCCATCCATTGACTCCATCTGCATTTCCCGCTGCTTCAGAAAAGCAGCCAGCATAACCAAGGACCCCACGCAGCCCGGACATTCTCTTCCCCCACCTTCTTCCGTCAGAAAAAAGATACAAAAGTTTGAGGTCATGTATCAACCGACTCAAAAAACATCATCTTCCCTACTGCCATCAGACCTTTGAATGGAACTACCTTATATTAATTGATCTTTCTCTATGACTCCCTCGCTATGACTGTGACACTACATTCTGCACCCTCTCTTTCCCTTCTCTCCGATGTGCCCTATGAACAATATGCTTTGTCTGTATAGCGCGCTAGAAACAATACTTTTCACTGTATGCTAATACATGTCACAATAAATCAAATCAAAGTCCAGACAGCTGATATCATGATTGCCAGTGACAGAGAGGTAGAAACAGCGAGTGCACAACTCGCCAGAATTGGAGGACTGCATCGGCCTCTGAGGTTGTGGGCTAGAGGGGGTTGCAGAGATGGGAAAAGGAGCAAGGCATGGGGGGATTTGAAAGTAAGGATGAAAAACACAAAACAACTTGTGGACACTATGGAAATTTAATGTGTGTCGCATTACAGCAGATCGTGATGTCTCCGCAAAGCTTAAAATAGTGGGCTGGGTTATTTCAATTTATTGCCTGTGTGCTCAGACAGAAATGGAACTGGAACAAGGAATGCACTGAGCACCGTGACGGGTCTGACCAGGGTCCCAGCAGCGTGTTGGGGGGACACGTTTGATCCCAGTTGGCAGTTCTGACTTTTCTGTCGGCTGTGGTTTACCAACTCTCTAGTATGGTTAGTTGAGAAAGGTGCACCAGGATAATTTAGCGATGTGTATCTGTGCCACCTTCCTCTGTGCAAGCCTCTCACTCCTGCCTCTGACCCAGCCTTCTCTCACTTTTGGATGTTAATTCTGTTTCCATAGGAAATCCTGTCAGCCGTACAATGCCAGTGGGGGCTCTGGGGAGACGCCTTCATCAAGTCCAAAGGAGAGCGCAAATTCAGCCTCTCCACCACAGGTATGACACCCACAGCAAGGTGCTGCTTAGTAAATTGTCCGCCTGAGTTTCTGTCTCTGTGACTCTAGTATTTTGGCCGTGTTGCCTTTCAGGCTGTGTGACGCACCACACTGGAGTGTCTGTGACAGTAGCCCCACCTGGTGGTTGTTGACGTGATTACAGCCAAAAATCATAGAATCCCTACAGTACAGAAGGAGGCCATTCGTCCCATCAAGTCTGTATGACAACAATCCCACCCAGGCCCTATTCCTGTAACCCCACACATTTACCCTGCTAATCCCCCTGACACTAGGGTCAATTTAGCATGGCCAATCAACCTAACCTGCACATCAGGTTCGATTCCCGGGTTAGGTCACTGTCTGTGTGGAGGTTGCACATTCTCCCCGTGTCTGCGTGGGTTTCCTCCGGGTGCTCTGGTTTCCTCCCACAGTCCAAAGATGCGCGGGTTATGTGGATTGGCCATGCTAAATTGCCCCTTGGTGTCGGGGGGGCTGCATGGAGCTGTGGGGATGGGGCCTGGGTGGAATTGTAGTCGGTGCGGATTGGGATTGTGGTCGATGGGCTGAATGGCCTCCTGCTGCACTGTGGGATTCTATGATTCTATCTTTGGAGTGTGGGAGGAAATCAGAGCACCCGGAGGAAACCCACACAGACACGGGGAGAACGTGCAAACACTGCACAGATGATGACCCGAGGCTGGAAGTGAGCCTGGGTCCCTGGTGCTGTGAGGCAGCAGTGCGAACTGCCGTGCCGCCCATTTACGACTAGTCAGGAAATAAGAGTTATTTAAGCTAGTCTTCATGTGGCAACGTCCCAATGTTAGCCGGGTGAGCTTACTAATCCCACTAAAAGATATCCTTGGGTCATGTCTTCGAGTGAGGCTCAAACACAAACCCTTCCAACTTTAATGACGGGGCTCTTACTGAATTAGTTTTGTCACTGGTGTCAGCTTTATGGAAATAGTAAAAGGCTTTCCTCCTGTGCACAAGGGGATAGTTTGTTCGCAAATGTGCTGCTTTGTTTGCTGTCAGTGAATTAATATTGATACCGTACATAACAGTGAATTTCAGTGCCCATTGGTGAATTACTGCTTCAGGGCGGATGGATAACTGAGGGAATGCCGCATTGACCATCACCAATCGTGTTGCAGCAGAATTATAAGAGCAGGAGGAATAGGAGTGGAGGATCTTGCGGCCCCTCGTGCCTGCTCTACCATTTGTTAAGATCAAGGCTGATCCAACTCACGGCTACCCCAACTCTACCACCTGATCCTCATTTTTACAAAGCATTCGTGGGGATGTGGGGTCGCTGACTAGGCCAGCATTTTATTGCCTATCCCTAATTGCCCCTGAGAAAGTGAAGATGAGCTGCCTTCTGTAATTGCTGGAGTCCATGTGGTGTAGATACACCCACAGTGCTGTTAGTGAGACTAACTGGATTGCACTTTGGAAGAGCCAGTGCATGCTTGACAGTGTGAATAGCTGCCTCCTGTGCTGTGCTATTCTGATGCTATCCACTAGTTCCCCAATCTGTGCTACTAGCTTGGTACATTGGGGAAACCATGCAGACGCTACGACAACGGATGAATGAACACCGCTCGACAATCACCAGGCAAGACTGTTCTCTTCCTGTGGGGGAGCACTTCAGCAGTCACGGGCATTCAGCCTTGGATCTTCAGGTAAGCGTTCTCCAAGGCGACCTTCACGACACACGACAGCGCAGAGTCGCTGAGCAGGAACTGATAGTCAAGTTCCGCGCACATGAGGACGGCCTAAACCGGGATGTTGGATTTATGTCACATTATCAGTAACCCCCACAGCTTGCCTCCTGGGCTTGCAGAATCTCACGAGCTGTTCTGTCTGGAGACGATACACATCTCTTTAACCTGTGTTTAATGTTCCCTCCACCCACATTGTCTGTACCTTTAAGACCTGGCTGGCTGTAGGATTCGCATTCTAATCAGTATTCTGCAACTTGATTTTGTGTCTGTTTGCACTGTTTGAGAGCACATTTCCACTCCATCTGATGAAGGAGCAGTGCTCCGAAAGCCTATGGTATTTGCTACCAAATAAACCTGTTGGACTTTAACCTGGTGTTGTGAGACTTCTTACTGTGTTCACCCCAGTCCAACGCCAGCATCTCCACATCCTTCAGGTAGCACAGTTACTGTGGAAATAAAGTAATATGTGTCATGAACAGTTTCTGATATAGTCTTATCAGTTAAGGCTGTGCTTGCACTGAAATAACTTGAAGTGTTTCCTCTTTCTAGAAACGATCATTGCCCACCGATTTTATTGATCCATTGGCCAATAAGAAGCCAAGGATATCTCTTTTGACCAGTCGGGTTCCACCGACTTTAAATGGCAGGATAAATCCCTCCAATGGGAAAGAGGCAGGAGCTCCCTCTATCCAGTCGACTGCCCCCGATTCGGTGAGCTCCACTTCCACCTTGCCGGCGCTCGTGGAGATTCCGCGACCACACAACCTCCCTTCGGAAGTCAGCAGCAATTCAAGTCACAATGGCCGGGACTGCGAAAGCCAGGAGGTCCCAGAGCGAACTGTCTGCCCGCCCCCCTCGCATTTTCCTCATCCGAGCGCACCTTCACTCCACGTGAAGTCAAAGAAAAAGCCTAAAAAGCATAAGGACAAGGAGCGAGCGAGGGAGAAGCAGGGCAGCGAGGAAGGGTGCGGAGAGCGAGTAAAAGTCTGTGATTTCCTTCAGAGTTGCAGGGAGCAGAAGAAAACTGCTCCACAGAAAGCTGCAGGTGGGTGTTCATAGAATCGTAGAAATATACAGCATGAAAAGAGGCCATTAGACCCATCGTGTTCATGCCGGCAGATATGAAGCCATCCAGCCTAATCCCACTTTCCTGCTCTTGGTCTTCAGAATATTTAAAAAGCACTAGGATATTGCCGTAACCCTGTAGGTTACAGCAATATCCTAGTGCTTTTTAAATACTCTGAAGATTTCTGCCTCTATTCTCCTTTTCAAGCAATGAATTCCAAATTCTCAGTACTTGCTGTGTGGAAGAATTTCCCTCTAAACCTCCTACCTCTTAGTTTAAATCTGTGCTGCCTGGTTATGGACTCTTTAATCAAAGAAAATAGGGCCTTCCTATCTATAGACCCTTCATAATTTTACACATTTCATTTCGGTCTCCCCTCAGCCTCCTTTGTTCCAAAGAAGACAGCCTCTGCCCATCCAATCATTCCTCATCCCTAAAATTCCAGTCCCAGAAGCGGTCTTGTTAAATCCCCTCTCTATCCTTTCTCGTGCAAACATATATTTTGTCCCCATTGTGTGGTGACCAGAACAGTACATGGTACTCCAGCCATGGCCTAACCAGTATTTTACACAGTTCCAGCATAACCTCTGAACTCTTATATTCTAAGCTTCAGCTAATAAAGGCAAGTTTCCAGTATCCCTCTTAACCACCCTATCTACTGTTGCAGCCACATTTCGGGATTTGTGTGGCAGTGCACTCTCAAAGTGAATCTGTTCTTCTACATCTCTCAGTCTGACTGTTCCCTTCCCCTTTGGCCTTTCCCAAATGCATTACTCACACACCTCCAGACTGAAATCCACTTACCACTTTCCACCGACCTGACTAGATCACTGATATCTTCCTACACTTCAGTTTTCTTATTCATCATGAGCTGCACAGATGATTTTTGTGTCATTTGCAAACTTCTTAATCGACAATCAAATCCAAGCATTTATGTATATCACAAAAAGCAAGGACCGAGTCCTGCAGAAACACCACTAGACATTGCTTTCCAGTCACACAAGCATCCATAGACTATTATCCTTTGCATCCTGCCTCACAGTTGTGAATCCAAATTGCCGTTTTGCCTTGGATTCCATGGGCTTTTACTTTTGTGACCAGTTTGCCATATCAAAAGCTTGTTAAAATTTCTATAGACAACACCTTCATCAACCCTTCTCATTACCTCTTCAAAAAATTCATCCATGTTAGCCAGACACGAGCTTCCTTAATAAATCCCTGCTGACTGATTTTGATTAATCCTTTTCTTTCTAAATGAAGGTTTATCATGTCCCTCAGAATTTTTTCCAACACTGAGGTTAGGATGACTGGCCTCTAATTACTCTTTTTTTTAAACAATGGTAGGAGTTTGACATCCTCCAGTCCTGTCAACCTGTAACCAAAGAGGATTGGAAAATGGTCAAAGCCTTTGATCCTAGGATGAATTTCATCTGGGCCTGGGGATTTATCCACTTTCAAAGATGTCAAATGCCTAAATATGTCCTCTCTTGCATGCTAAATTCATCTCTTATTTCATACTCCTCCCTGTTGTGTTGTCCTTTGCTTTTGTGAAAACGGGCATAAAGTATTCATTTAAGAACCATACCCACATCCTTTCCCCCCCCCCCCACCCGTCCTCCACACACAGGTACACACGTTACCCTCCTGATCCATAATATATGTTAATCATTTGTCAATTAAATATTAAGGTTCATTAATGTAAATTATTATGGTATGGTTAAAAGAAAATAGTATGAGTATTAATTGTCTTTGAGCATAAATAAATAGGGGATAGCAGGGGACAAGACTGAACAAGTCAATAAATTCCCTCAATAATGAAAAGCTCAGTGCTTTGGTTTTAGCTTCACCAACCGGCTTGGATCCTGTTAACAATAAAACTCTACTCCTTCTTTAGTTATTCTCTTGCTTTATATCAATTTATTTTGAAAAAAGGTTTCCCCTTCATTTTACTTTACAAGATTTTTTGGCTCTTCCTTTGCTTGCCTCATTTCCTGAATATTACCTTTGCACTTTTTATATTTCTGTAGATTTTCTGCAATATGCACCTCTCGCTCTCTGTCATAAACTTCCCTTATTTTCTTTATCCTCTCCTTTAAGCTCTTTGACATCCATGGGGCACTGGATTTGTTAGTAACACATTTTTCTTTAAAGAGCCATCCTTGTTCTGAACCCTTACCAGCTCCTCTTTCAATGCCTCCCACTGTTCTGACACATTTAATAAGTTATTTCCAATACGTTTCAGCTAAATCACATCTTGGCTTCATAAAATTAGCTTTTTCCCGATTGAGTTATTCCATTTATATCCTTGTCCTGACACATAACCAGGCTAAATCAAAATGAATGATTGCCACTTCCATCAAGGTGCTTTCCAATTGACTCTCATTGCATCTACCTTTCATTCCCTAAAACTAAGCCCAGAATTACCCCTTCTCTTGTTGGACATGCAGCATGCTGATTGAAAAGAGATTCTCCTGAATGCGTTATAAGAATTCTGTTCCCTCCTCACTTCAAGTTAATGCCCAGTTAATATTATGATACTTGAAATTCTCCCTTCTTAAAGCCATTTCTTTTCATATTGAAGAGATTTTTCTACTTATTTGCTCCCCCAGGTCGCCCAGGTGCCAATCTATTGAACACACAGGAGCACGATTGCCCCTCCTTTAGTTCTCAATTCACCCCATATGGCCCCATTTAAAGATCATTGCACCACATTATCCTTCCTCGCAGCTATAATTGTTTCGATATTGTGATCCCTCTTTTTTGTATTTTGTCTGAAAACCTTGCAACCAGAAATAAACAGTGGACATTCCTTCCCTTCTTGCAAAACAATCTCAGTAACAGCTATAAAATCAGACTCCCAAGTGTCAATCTGTGCTTTCAGCTTGTATTTTATTTCACACACACTAACTCAGAGGTACGGATCCCTCACACACTGACTCTCACTGGGGTACGGATCCCTCACACATTGACTCTCACTGGGGTACGGATCCCTCACACACTGACTCTCACTGGGGTACGGATCCCTCGCACACTGACTCTCACTGGGGTACGGGTTCCACACACACTGACTCTCACTGGGGTGCGGGTTCCACACACACTGACTCTCACTGGGGTGCGAGTTCCACACACACTGACTCTCACTGGGGTACGGATCCCTCACACATTGACTCTCACTGGGGTACGGATCCCTCGCACACTGACTGTCGCTGGGGGTATGGGTTCCACACACACTAACTCTCTCTGGGGTACGGATCCCACACACACTGACTCTCACTGGGGTACGGGTTCCACACACACTGACTCTCACTGGGGGTACGGGTTCCACACACACTGACTCTCACTGGGGTGCGGGTTCCACACGCACTGACTCTCACTGGGGTGCGGGTTCCACACACACTGACTCTCACTGGGGTGCGGGTTCCACACACACTGACTCTCACTGGGGTACGGATCCCTCACACACTGACTCTCACTGGGGTACGGATCCCTCGCACACTGACTGTCGCTGGGGTATGGGTTCCACACACACTAACTCTCTCTGGGGTACGGATCCCACACACACTGACTCTCACTGGGGTACGGGTTCCACACACACTGACTCTCACTGGGGGTACGGGTTCCACACACACTGACTCTCACTGGGGTGCGGGTTCCACACGCACTGACTCTCACTGGGGTGCGGGTTCCACACACACTGACTCTCACTGGGGTGCGGGTTCCACACACACTGACTCTCACTGGGGTGCGGGTTCCACACACACTGACTGTCACTGGGGTACGGGTTCCACACACACTGACTCTCACTGGGATACAGGTTCCACACACACTGACTCTCACTGGGATACAGGTTCCACACACACTGATTCCTCTTGTTTTCTCACCCCTGTATACCTCTCCTTATTCTGAGCTATGTATTGCCAGAATTTCTGCATTTATATCCAGTGTCCAGCATTTTCTCTGACTGTAATCCTGGATGCTGCCAGAAATTGTGCCTTGGAACCATCAACTTTGCAGCAATGCTGTGAATCCACCAGAGGGGGGTGCTTGCAGCATTTTGCGTGTCTCTGAAACTCTCCAATTGGTGCAGTGAAGCCGGCTTTGTGAATGGCTGCAGTGCCTACTCACTCTGCTGGTGAATGTGAGTGTAACGGTGTGCTGCACACTTCACCAGTGGGCTTCTTACAGACTTCAACTCTTCTCCCCCACCCCACCTCGCTTCACTCCAACCCAGCCACCCAACACAGACTGCTGACTCTCTCTCTCCACATCGCTGCGCAGATTGCACTGCACCATCCCATTGCAGCTGCAGTCTTCCCCCTCACACCAAACATAGAATCCCTGCAGTGCAGAATGAGGCTATTCAGCCCATTGAGCCTGCACCAACAACAATCCCACCCAAGCCTGACACCAATAAACCCTTGTATTTACCCTGCTAATCCCCCTGATACTAAGAGCAATTTTAGCATGGCCAATGGACCTAACCTGCACACTTTTGGGCTGTGGGAGGAAACCGGAGCACCCGGAGGAAACCCACGCAGACACGGAGAACGTACAAAATCCACACAGACAGTGACTGAGGCCAGAATCGAACCCAGGTCCCTGGCGCTGTGAGGCAGCAGTGCTAACCACAGTGCCACCATGCCCCCCTGCGTATAAAAAGATTAATGGCAAGGTTTGCACAACACTGAACAGAACAGCATAGTCACACCTTTATCTGTAGACTGCTTGCCTAATTCCACAGCTCAGTGAACTCAGCTGCAATAAAGCAGCCTGACATTTACATTGCAAACAGCAACTCTCAGTCCCTTTACAGACAGGGATGTGGTGCAAGGGGGGCTCTTGGACACGGGCCGTGTGGGGGAATGGCCGTACTGTTGGATGAGAGACCGCTGGAGGTGTGGTGCTGTTGGACACGGGGCAAATGTGGAAGGTTCGGGGTCTAAAGAGCTGGGTGAAGTGGTGCTGCTCTGTTTGGAGATTTCATGCCTCGGTTTGTGACATTTTGGGTTCCTCTCCCTTTGTTTTAATCATCAGTTTTGTTTCCTTGTAGGTTTGAACGGGATGTGTAACAGTTCTACTGTTCCAACATCGACATCGGGTGTGCCTGACTATTTACAGTAAGTACAGACTCTGTTGCAGCCTGTGGCTGGCCCTTGTACTCAGGTGTTTCTTTTCAGTCTCTCGATACCGTAATGTGCTGAATCCATGTTCAGCTGTACTCTGACAAGGGTCTATTCTTCATAAGCTAGCGAGTCTTTCTTTCTTAAATTCTTTTATGGGATGTGGGAATCACCAGCAAGGGAAATATTTGTTGCTCGTCCCTAATTGCTTTTGAACTGAGTGGATGCTGGCCCATTTGAGAGGGCATTTTAAGAGTCAACCACATTGCTGTGGGTCTGGAGTCACATGTAGGCCGGACCGGGTAAGTTCATCATAAAATAAAAGCAAAATACTGCAGATGCTGGAATCTGAAACAAAAACAGAAAATGCTGGAAAATCTCAGCTGGTCTGACAACCTCTGTGGGGAGAAAATAGACCTTCTGACTTTAACCTGGTGTTGTTAAAACTCTGACTGGGAGACAATGGAGCCAAGGTTTCAAGTCTGGGTAACCCTTCCAGATCAAGGAAGTAAGATCATCATAAGGTCACCAATGAAATGGATGAGTTTTTACAACAGATGATAGTTTCATGGTCACTATTACTGAGATTAGCTTAAAATTCTTGAGTTTATTAATTGAATTTAAATTCCGCCAGCTGCCGTGGTGGGATTTGAAACCTTGTCTCCAGATATTAGCCGGGACCTTGGGATTACTGCTATGTTACCACCACTTCCCCCCCCCCCCCAATGATTTCCAGTATTCACTGTATTGTAGAGTATCCAGATAATGTGTACAGACATGTTCACACTCGTAGGTCAGTGTGATCACCTGTGGGAGCCCAGGCTAATAGTTATTGGTCTTCCTAGCCAAAGCTGCTGATTGTCAAGCTCAAACCAGCGACTGAGCAGCGTCTGGAAGTGGAAACGGAAATCTGTATTTGCTGGCCAAATACAATCCACTGTACTATCGCAGGGTCAGCACTGAGTGAGTGCCGCACTGTCAGAGGGCCGTACTGAGGGAGTGCTGCACTGTCAGAGGGTCAGTGCTGAGGGAGTGCCGCACTGTCAGAGGGTCAGTACTGAGGGAGTGCTGCACTGTCAGAGGGTCAGTACTGAGGGAGTGCTGCACTGTCAGAGGGTCAGTACTGAGGGAGTGCCGCACTGTCAGAGGATCAGTACTGAGGGAGTGCCGCACTGTCAGAGGATCAGTGCTGAGGGAGTGCCGCATTGTCAGAGGGTCAGTACTGAGGGAGTGCTGCACTGTCAGAGGGTCAGTGCTGAGGGAGTGCTGCACTGTCAGAGGGTCAGTACTGAGGGAGTGCCGCACTGTCAGAGGGTCAGTACTGAGGGAGTGCCGCACTGTCAGAGGGTCAGCACTGAGGAAGTGCTGCACTGTCAGAGGCCCGGTACTGAGGGAGTGCCGCACTGTCAGAGGGTCAGTACTGAGGGAGTGCCGCACCGTCAGAGGGTCAGTACTGAGGGAGTGCTGCACTGTCAGAGGGTCAGTGCTGAGGGAGTGCCGCACTGTCAGAGGCCCGGTACTGAGGGAGTGCCGCACCGTCAGAGGGTCAGTACTGAGGGAGTGCTGCACTGTCAGAGGGTCAGTGCTGAGGGAGTGCCGCACTGTCAGAGGCCCGGTACTGAGGGAGTGCCGCACTGTCAGAGGCCCGGTACTGAGGGAGTGCTGCACTGTCAGAGGGTCGGTACTGAGGGAGCGCTGCACTGTCAGAGGGTCAGTACTGAGGGAGCGCTGCACTGTCAGAGGGTCAGTACTGAGGGAGTGCCGCACTGCCAGAGGGTCAGTACTGAGGGGGTGCTGCACTGTCAGAGGGTCAGTACTGAGGGAGTGCTGCACTGTCAGAGGCCCGGTACTGAGGGAGTGCTGCACTGTCAGAGGGTCGGTACTGAGGGAGCGCTGCACTGTCAGAGGGTCAGTACTGAGGGGGTGCTGCACTGTCAGAGGGTCAGTACTGAGGGAGCGCTGCACTGTCAGAGGGTCAGTACTGAGGGAGTGCTGCACTGTCAGAGGCCCGGTACTGAGGGAGTGCTGCACTGTCAGAGGGTCGGTACTGAGGGAGCGCTGCACTGTCAGAGGGTCAGTACTGAGGGAGTGCCGCACTGTCAGAGGGTCAGTACTGAGGGAGTGCTGCACTGTCAGAGGGTCAGTACTGAGGGAGTGCTGCACTGTCAGAGGGTCAGTACTGAGGGAGTGCCGCACTGTCAGAGGATCAGTACTGAGGGAGTGCCGCACTGTCAGAGGATCAGTGCTGAGGGAGTGCCGCATTGTCAGAGGGTCAGTACTGAGGGAGTGCTGCACTGTCAGAGGGTCAGTGCTGAGGGAGTGCTGCACTGTCAGAGGGTCAGTACTGAGGGAGTGCCGCACTGTCAGAGGGTCAGTACTGAGGGAGTGCCGCACTGTCAGAGGGTCAGCACTGAGGAAGTGCTGCACTGTCAGAGGCCCGGTACTGAGGGAGTGCCGCACTGTCAGAGGGTCAGTACTGAGGGAGTGCCGCACCGTCAGAGGGTCAGTACTGAGGGAGTGCTGCACTGTCAGAGGGTCAGTGCTGAGGGAGTGCCGCACTGTCAGAGGCCCGGTACTGAGGGAGTGCCGCACCGTCAGAGGGTCAGTACTGAGGGAGTGCTGCACTGTCAGAGGGTCAGTGCTGAGGGAGTGCCGCACTGTCAGAGGCCCGGTACTGAGGGAGTGCCGCACTGTCAGAGGCCCGGTACTGAGGGAGTGCTGCACTGTCAGAGGGTCGGTACTGAGGGAGCGCTGCACTGTCAGAGGGTCAGTACTGAGGGAGCGCTGCACTGTCAGAGGGTCAGTACTGAGGGAGTGCCGCACTGCCAGAGGGTCAGTACTGAGGGGGTGCTGCACTGTCAGAGGGTCAGTACTGAGGGAGTGCTGCACTGTCAGAGGCCCGGTACTGAGGGAGTGCTGCACTGTCAGAGGGTCGGTACTGAGGGAGCGCTGCACTGTCAGAGGGTCAGTACTGAGGGGGTGCTGCACTGTCAGAGGGTCAGTACTGAGGGAGCGCTGCACTGTCAGAGGGTCAGTACTGAGGGAGTGCTGCACTGTCAGAGGCCCGGTACTGAGGGAGTGCTGCACTGTCAGAGGGTCAGTACTGAGGGAGTGCCGCACTGCCAGAGGGTCAGTACTGAGGGGGTGCTGCACTGTCAGAGGGTCAGTACTGAGGGAGTGCTGCACTGTCATGGGGTCAGTACTGAGGGGGTGCTGCACTGTCATGGGGTCAGTACTGAGGGGGTGCTGCATTGCTGTAATTTCCATCCTTCAGATGTGAGAATAATGTCCAGTGCCACCTGTCAATTCAGGGGAATGGTAAAGATCCCACTGTGCTGCTGGGAGGGTGTCCAATATTCCTCTCCCTCAAGCTACACAACCAGAAACACATTCCCTCTCATTTGCTGTTGCATTTCTCTGTAAAATTTCTGTGTTTGCATTAAAGAAGCCCAGCGTTGTATGTGTAACACTAAAAGATGTGATAATACCCTGGTACTACTTGTCTCTTTCTGGCTCCATGTGTGAAGTGTTATCTGGTGTGGTTTCCTCCCTCAGCAAATATGCAGCAATTGCATCGCAGGAACAGAGACAGGGTTACAAAACTGATTTCAATGCAGAGTACAGTGAGTACCGGGACCTGCACTCCAGGATAGAGGGCATTACCAGGCGGTTCACACAGCTTGACGCTGAGCTGAAACAGCTCTCGCCCGGATCTGCAGAATACAAGGTATGAGGATAATTACTTCAGTCTCAGAAAATAATTACACACAGCCCTCCCACCTGCCTCTCCCACACACAGCCCTCCCACCTGCCTCTCCCACACACAGCCCTCCCACCTGCCTCTCCCACACACAGCCAGTCAATGACAGGACAGCGAATCCCAGTGCATTTTATAAACATTACTCGGGTGTTTCAGAGAAGCATCTCATTTCCCTGTTCAATTTTTTCTTCATCCCCTCCTGTGTGTGGGGACCCAGGTGCTGTTTGAACCCATGTAGTAAAAGTTTGGTTTGAGGCCCAGTTTGCTCAGCATGCGAAGGTTGAGGGCCAGTTAGGCAGCCCCTCAGCTCTGTCTCATCGTGATTCGGTCAAACAGTGCTTGTGGAAATATTTTTTCTGAGAGCTTAATGGAAAGATTTGTTTTATATAACCTGACTATCACCCTTATAGTAAGAAGTTTAACAACACCAGGTTAAAGTCCAACAGGTTTATTTGGTAGCAAAAGCCACACAAGCTTTCGGAGCCCCAAACCCCTTCTTCAGGTGACTCACCTGAAGAAGGGGCTTGGGGCTCCGAAAGCTTGTGTGGCTTTTGCTACCAAATAAACCTGTTGGACTTTAACCTGGTGTTGTTAAACTTCTTACTGTGTTTACCCCAGTCCAACGCCGGCATCTCCACATCATATCACCCTTATAACCAGAGCAAGTGTTCTACACTCAAAGTGGGCCAACTTCCACTTGTTTACATGATGCTGAGAGATGCTTATTAGGTTTAGATTGTATTTCTGTAAAGTCTGTTGCCACTCTCTCTCTGACCCTTTACCCATGCATCTTGTTCTTGTTCCCACAGAGTACTCATGACCAGATATTACAAGAATATCGAAAAATTAAGAAGGTAAGTGTCATGCAGAAGTGGATGCAGAAATTGCTGCTGCTCCCAGTATTCCCACTGGAAGAGTAATGGTGAAACGGAATTAGACTCTGGTGGAGGGGGCAACCCTGGAAAGGCCAAACCCCTGGTAATTGCTGTAAGAAGTCTCACAACACCAGGTTAAAGTCCAACAGGTTTATGTGGTAGCAAAAGCTTTCAGAGTGTCACTCCTTCAGGTGCGTGAAGAGTTGTGTTCACAAACAGGGCATATATAGACACAAACTCAATTTTCAAGATAATGGTTGAAATGCGAGTCTTTACAGGTAATCAAGTCTTAAAGGTACAGACAATGTGAGTGGAGAGAGGGTTAAGTACAGGTTAAAGAGATGTGTATTGTCTCCAGCCAGGACAGTTGGTGAGATTTTGTAAGCCCAGGCAAGTCGTGGGGGTTACAGATAGTGTGACATGAACCCAAGATCCCGGTTGAGGCTGTCCTCGTGTGCGGAACTTGGCTATCAGTCTCTGCTCAGCGACTCTGCGTTGTCGTGTGTCGTGAAGGCCGCCTTGGAGAACGCTTACCCGAAGATCAGAGGCTGAATGCCCGTGACTGCTGAAGTGTTCCCCGATAGGAAGAGAACAGTCTTGCCTGGTGATTGTCAAGCGGTGTTCATTCATCCGTTGTCGTAGTGTCTGCATGGTTTCCCCAATGTACCATGCCTCGGGACATCCTTTCCTGCAGCGTATCAGGTAGACAACGTTAGCCGAGTCGCAAGAGTATGTACCATGTACCTGGTGGATGGTGTTCTCATGTGAGACGATGGCATCCGTGTCAATGATCCGGCATGTCTTGCAGAGGTTGCTGTGGCAGGGTTGTGTGGAGTCGTGGGCACTGTTCTCCTGAAGGCTGGGTAGTTTGCTGCGGACAATGGTCTGTTTGAGGTTGTGCAGTTGTTTGAAGGCAAGAAGTGGGGGTGTGGGGATGGCCTTGGCGAGATGTTTGTCTTCATTAATGACATGTTGAAGGCTCCGGAGAAATGTTGTAGCTTCTCCGCTCCAGGGAAATACTGGACGACGAAGGGTACTCTGTCCACCGTGTCCCGTGTTTGGCTTCTAAGGAGGTTGGTGCAGTTTTTCGCTGTGGCGCGTCGGAACTGTCGATCGATGAGTCGAGCGCCGTATCCTGTTCTTATGAGGGCATCTTTCAGCGTCTGTAGGTGTCTGTTACAATCCTCCTCATCTGAGCAGATCCTGAGCAGGTGGGACAAGGCTAGCAGGATGCAGACGGCTGGTGGCAGTGTGTCGGAGCAGGGTGAGTAACACAGAGGTGTAAAGAATGTAAGCAGCGGGTGCAGCGAAGACCTTGTGTTTGGTGCAGTGTAGTTGATTCCAGTCGAACATCAGCAGCAGTGTGTTGGGAATTTGGGACAGAGCGCATCAGCTGTGTGCTGCCCCCTCCCCATCCATTCGTCTCTCTAAGGCAACACCTCTAACTCAATACAACCCATTTATTGAGCAGTAGCTGGGCAGTGGGTGTGGTCTGTCACTGGCCTCACCAACTAAGTCATTAAACATCTAATGAATCAATTATTTTTGGGAGATACAACCATTTGAGTTTACAGCATAGAACAAAGCCGTTCAGCCTTTCCTGTCTATACTTGCTCTTTGCTGGAGCTGTCTAAAACTAATCCCACTGCCCTGCCCTCTCCCGATAGCCTCGTACAAATCCTGCTTCAATGTTATATTTGAAACTGTCAGGCACAGAAGTTGTGAGAGTGTGATGTGGGGTCTGAATTTAATTTAATTTAATGATGTATTTTTTTTTTATGCAGACAAATCCCAATTACAGCCAGGAGAAATATCGCTGTGAATATCTGCACAACAAACTGGCTCACATTAAGAAATTGATAGCAGAATATGACCAGAAGCAGCTGCAAACCTGGCATTAGCATGGCTATTTAACCAGCGAAAGAGAGAGAGAGATACGGCAAGCAATTGCATCTAGTTGTTTCCAGCTTCTCCTGTGTGTGTTTCACAAGAGGAGGAAAACTGCATCGACTGAGACCAGCGCTAACTTTAATTGGAGAAACTTGTGGGGACAGGAGGGGGGAATCCCTGTCAGTAACTGTCTAGTGAGGAGAGTTTAGTGTTCTAAAGGACAAAGGCTTTAAAAAAAATGGAAGCTGTACCCAGGACTTCTGTTCATTGTGTCCCCAGACTTACTGTCTCCTCCTCATCCCCAGACTCTGCAAATTTGTTCATTATGTGCCCCTCATCTGACTCTTCAAACTCTTCCTTTTGGGAGCGATATTTTTGCTGCTGTTGCCTTTGTCTGCCTTCTTCACTGTGCAAGATATGGTCCAAGTATTATATGTAACTCTGCCACCCAAAGAGACTAGTTTGAGGGGTTGGCATCTGTTTATTTGAGCGCTTTCTGCCCTGGTTGTTTGGCATTAAGTGCCCACTTTCCTCATAAAGTATTTAAAATGTCTGTCCAGAAACTGCAGTGGTTGCAATAACTGGGGCTCCGAGGGCAGTTACTTTCCGCTGACTCACTGGGTTGCAGGTACAAGCTGCAGCATCCAGTGAACCTTCTTTGAAGCCAGCCAGGCACCTGCTAATGGCCATGCGACATCTGCTTTTCAGGCTGTTACCTACTAATAACCTGAAGCTCAGATCCCACCTACCAACTCCAAGAAAGAGGTGTTTGAACTTACTAGAGATGTTATTTACTGTGATCAATGCAACTGGGCAAGTCCCACAATGAAATGGCGTCTTCTCCCAACAGGCCGGGTAAACTAATGAACCAATGTCAGTGCTCAGCGCTGTCACCCCCACCTCAAACCGGGCAGGAGTGAATGGAATCACGAATAAGTGATTATATTATTTTATATAATGAATAATGTTTTGGAGATAGAGAGATCCAGATTCTGTCAAAACTTGTCTCATACTGTCCTGGCTGCAGTGCATCAGGATTTCATCACTGCCCATGAGGGTCACTCTTGTGCCAATCTCCCACAAGGGCCTCAGTTATGCCTTGATGCTGTGGTCCTGAAACTCCCAGTGTTTGTATATTCCATTCTTCACTGCCCTCCCTATCCTTTCCACCTAAAAGGCTGAGACAACTGCTTATGTCATTAACCTTTACCTAAGGTGGTCTTGCCTCCCTTTTCCTCCAAGCTCAGAGGTTGAACTACAAGCTCCCTCATCACCTGCTGTAGACAGCTAAGGGCTGCTGATACCACATCATCATCGGCGTTGTGCGATGCTGATTCCCAAATTGTGGCTCCTGCCCCATTCCCTGACAAAGTCATCTCTTTATCCTGATTTGCACTTGCTGTGCAACTTGTCTTCCAGACTCCAATTGAGCGATGCATCTGTCCCTCTAGTAGTGCTTCTTGCATTGAGCTATTGAGATGAGATGTTAATCTGAACAGTCTAAGGAAAGACAATTGTATTTTAATCTTCTACAAAGCACATTCAAAAATCTGACTGATGCAGTTTACTCAGGTTAAAACATAAAGGAATGTGCATGGTCCCATTGAATCCTCATCAGTCCTCACGCTCTCGATTCGTGTTATGATCCTTTTATTCCTAAATTAGTCCAGCTCTGTGAGATGCGCAAAGAGAATAATTTAAAATGTACACTAGATAACCAACAGTATCTTACTGCTCTACTGAAGACAAAGTAAAGACATTTCATTGAATGTTTTCAGATTTGAAAATCTAATCTACAAATCAAATGCTTTCTCCCATCTGATCCTTGCATTTTCAGTTGTTTTGTGATTTATGTTTCTCACCGAGCCCCAGATTCATTCACACACGACAGTAATCGCAGAGTGACTGGTATTCACTTGTGGATTTTCAGGAGCTCCCGTGTATCACTGTTATCAGCCCAGCAATGAAATGTGCCAATATTGTCCTTTACCTTGGAGTGGGTCTTTGCTGGGGGGGGGGGGGTCACGGATGTGGCAACATTATTTTATTCAGTATTAACAGGACTTCATTCAGTAGCCTGACATCATTAGTTTCTGTTTGATATTTGATTCATTAATTTACTCTGAAAAGGTTGGGGTGAAATTGCAACAGATTTGATTTTTTTGTGCGTTGTGGAGACTGAGTCAGGCATTCTCTGTTGTAACCGCCAGGAAGCAGATATCAGCTGGATCCCAATCTCCAGTCTACACTCCCCACAGTTCTGAATGGGTCCCTTTGTTTTCTAACTTCCTCGCTGACCTACCTCTGAGGAGCGATTCCACTGCATTCACTGCCCCTTCCGAGCTGGGACTGTGGGAGACCTGCTGTAATCATTGTCTTTGGAATGTGAGGAGAGAAGCTCTCAGCAGGTTATGGGCTGTCGAGGGCAGAATTGGGTAACCTGCCGCTGGGAGTCTAATGGAATCTTCCAATCCTGTCTTGCACAATCCTTTGTATACCTTTAATTTATTTATAAGTAAAGATTCTTTGAAGTTTGAACTGTTAATTGTTTTCCCAGCACACTGGTTCAAGGACTCAGTCTGCATCTGGGAGGTGGAGGCAAAAGATTTGAATTTTATTTTTTTCTGTCAGTGAATGTTATCTCTCTCCCATTAAACAGCGACATTGGTAAAGGGTCGGCCTACACCAGCCTATTCTGTACAGGATTATATATTAAGGTTGAAATTGGAGTTAAAGAATGTGGGCCCAGTTGCCAGTCAGAATTATGTTTGCCAGATACAGAACTACACGCTTTATAAAACACTCGTTCCTCAGTTTATGGCATCCCAGGGATCTGAGCACTTTTTAAAGCTGGATTAACATTGCACTAGAGCTGTGTTCCAAACCAGGAACTAACTGATTGCAGAATCATAGTGTGACTGCTTGACAGCAGTGGTGATTGAAGAACCAACCCTTGTCTTCGTTTAAACAATTGGCACCCAGAGGGAAAGACCAAATTTGGTATTTTGTCTTGCAATGGATGTTGGTACAGCTCGTGGCCAGTGTGTCCAATGATGGCACTATGTGGCTGTGAGAATCGGGGTTAGTGTATTGTTTCTACCTCACCATACACCACATTTGGAATGGAGTTTTTGACAGCGCAGTACTTGACTTGATCCTGGCTCTGGGCATCAGTGAACACGAGGAAAAGTTAAATAAACCCGACACCTGCCCCATTTCACCTAATGATGACAGCGGATTGGAGCAAACACCAGCACTGGCTTGCCCAATGCTATTGGGAAATTTATATCAGGTCTCGATTACTTTTAATTTAACCTTTACTGTTACCTGGAATTTGAGTTCTGTTTGGCCACAGGCATAGCATAACTGAATACAGACATTCTGAATCCTGTATCCCAAGTATTAAAAACGTACTTGGCTTAATCACTTGAGGGTAAAGCGGTGACACAGTCCATCATTAGTCTAGGTCTGCGAGATACTCATTTGTAACAGAAAGCAGCATTGATTGAATCGAAGATAATGTTGCTACAATGTATGTACATCTCCTCGCAGCTATCTCATGTCTCTGGCCCCTCGCAACCCAGTCTCTGGCCCATTTCCCTCCAAGTCAGTAGCTTGTGGGTTTTTAAGTCCCACTCTAAGACTTAAATAGGTAATCTAGGCTGACACTGGAGCAGGACTGAGAGGGTACCACATTCCTGAGGGTTGGATCAGGTGAGATGGAAAACCCAGGTGGTCCTTATGGACATCAACAATCCAATCATCTCTCTCCAAAGCCAGATTAACAAATCATCTCAACTGTTTTGAAGACTTTGCGATTGGCAAATGGCTGTTGTGCATACTGCAACGTGCTTCAGTGTCGTTCACTGTTTGGGATGTGTCTGAAACTTGTGTTAAGCTGCTGTTTGAATGTGTTATGCCCCTATCCAAGTTCAGTGATACCAGAGGATCAGAATCCCTCCTACTGTACATCTCTCTGGGTAAAGGCTTCCCCACGTGACCTCCATCATGCCTTTGCCACCTGCCAAGGAATGAGTGGAGAGCACAGGGTGCGATAGATGGTTCATGTGTTTTCACTTACTCCCCTTCCTCGGTTGGAAGTTTCTGTTCACACCAAAGATTGTGTGTAGTTTCTTGTGGTGCTTTGTGTACATTGCAACCTTGGGATTGGCAAGAGGAGTGTTGGGGGCATGGAGCGGGCAGGTCCCTATCGGACAGAAAGAAATAGGAAAACCATTTGGGTAAGGGCTTGAAGGACAAAGCTTGTCTTCCCTTTGAGGTGGTCCTGTTCTGTTCTATTGCATTTTTTCCGGTTTGTTTAGATATCCAGAATTCACAGTTTTGCTCTTCCACCCCAGTGTTTCAGCCAGATTTCTCCTTTGTGACTTATTTAATGAGCCAGGAGATGAAGCAGTGAGTCTGTCCTCTGTTACCTTGCTATCCTCTCTGCTAACCCTGTGCATAGTGTTACAATACCAGTCTCACCCAGCTCTCAGAACATATTTCTGAATTAAAAAACAAAAACTTAAAATTTTTGAACCTTCTGGAGTTTAAATAAAACTATTTTTTTGAGAACAGATGTCAGATAAAAATGTTTCTACACTCTTAATATTTTTGAGTGAATGTAGCTAAGGAAGTGATCACGGAGTTGTATATACCGAGGAATACAAGCTAGGATGATTGTTGAACTACAGAATATTTAATGATTATATGTATAAATATTAGCACTTGTTGTGTCTTTATTTCCTGACTGTCTTGTGTGTTGAGTGACAAACAGCAGGAACTGTTATCCAGAAACCCGTAGCTTCTGCAACCCTGAAACCTGAGGTTCTGTTAACCTTAAACCTTGTCTTACAAATATTATCAATTTCAATTTTTCAGTTGATCCCCAGCCTGGTGAGAGAGACCAGATTTCCACCACCCTTTATGTGAAGATTCATAAACAGTCTAGCTGTAATTTTAAGGTTCTGCTCCCTTGTCCTGGACTCCCCCCATCAGAGGGAATAGTTTCCCTTCCTTGACTTTATCAACTTCTTTAATCATCTTAAATGCCCTCAATTAGATCAACCTTTAATATCCTATGCTCAAGGGAATGTAAGCTTAGTATGTGCAACCAATTTATTTTAGCCCCGGTATCATCCCAATAAATCCTTGACTTTCGATGGCATCACCATCACTGAACCCCCACTATCAACATCCTGGGGGTTACCATTGACCAGCAATTGAACTGGACTAGCCATATAAATACGGTGACTACAAGAGCAGGTAAGAGGCTGGAAATTCTGTAGCGGGTAACGCACCTGACTCCCAAAGCCTGTCCACCATTTACGAGGCACAAGTCAGGAGTGTGATGGAATACTCTCCACTTGCCTGGGTGAATGCAGCACCAATAACACTCGAGCAGCTCGACACCATCCAGGACAAAGCCACCTGCTTGATTGGCAGCCCAACAACAAACATTCAATCTCTCCACCACCAAAGAACAGTGATAGCCATGTGTACCATCTACAAGATGCACTGCAGGAACTAACCAAGGCTCCGTAGGCAGCACCTTTCAAACCCACAACCACTACCATCTAGAAGGACAATGAGCTCATCATCACCTGGAAGTTTCCTCCAGCTTACTCATCATTCTGACTTTGACATATATCGTCGTTCCCTCGCTAATGCTGGGTCAAAATCCTGAAACTCCTCCCTAACAGCACTGTGGGTGTACCTACACCACATGGACAGTAGCAATTCAAGAAGGCAGCTCACCACCACCACCTCAAGGGGCAATAATTTTTAGAGGCAGTGCACAAACGTTCACCAAATTAATTCTTGAGCCCTGATGAAGGGTTATCCAGACTTGAAAAGTTGGCTTCATTCTCGCCCCACAGATGCTGTCAGACCTGCTGAGATTTTCCAGCATTTTTTTGTTTTTGTTTCAGATTCCAACATCTGCAGTATTTTGTTTTTAATTCCTGGGATGGAGAGATTATCCTGCGAGGAAAGATTAAATAGACTAGGCCTTTATTCTCTGGAGTTTAGAAGAATGAGGTAATCTCATTCAAACATAAAATTCTTACGCTTGGCAAGATAGATGCAAGAAGCAGTGGGGGGTTGGCAGAGGAATATTGCACTTAATCCCCTATGATCCATCTGGGGTGGGAGGGGGGGGGAATCAGAACGTTCCCTATCCAGGAACCCCCCCACAAAACATGCAGTTTGAAATGCCTGTTGTGTAAGGGAGCTGGCTTAGTAATTATATTCCCCATGGAGATACCATCTGATGATTCTTCATCCCTTTGACATGTTACAGCCCACTGACTGGGCGACACAGTGGTTAGCACTGCCGCCTCACAGCACCAGGGACCTGAGTTTGATTCCCAGCTTGGGTGACTGTGCAGTTTGCATATTCTCCCCATGTCTGCGTGGGTTTCCTCCGGGTGCTCCGGTTTCCTCCCACAATCCAAAGATGTGCGGGTTAGGTGGATTGGCCATGCTAAATTGCCCCTCCGTGTCAGGGGGAGTAGCTAGGGTAAATGGGGATAGGGCCTGAGTGGGATTGTGGTCAGTGTAGACGAGATGGGCCGCATGGCCTCCTTCTGCACTGTATGATTCTATGATCTATGACTTCAGGATGGGGGCGGAGATGTTAACGTTTTGGATAGCTATTAAACTCAGATAAACTATGGTGCTTTCGAAAAAATATTCAAGGAATGGATTACAAGGTGAAACTGCAACTTGGTGAAAGTTCTGCAATGTCAGTCTACTTAAAATGGTTTATGCCCTTCAGGGGAACTTGTGTGCTATAACTGCCACACCCTCTGCCAGTGGTTGATGGTACCATTGCCCTCATCAACTTCATAGATTTGAATTTGAGTTGTGATTTGCTTTAATTCAATGCCAGCTTACAAAAGTGAAATGATCCAGAAGTTAATGTCAGTAGAATGGAAGCTGCAACATGCTTTTGCTCTTTTGGGATGTTCACAAAACAAAAAATTTCTTATAAGAAATGCAAAAGCTGACAGTTTAAGGAGAGTCATGGTGCTCTCCTTAAGGAGAAGATGGCTTTGTAGATAGATCTTAGGAATAAAAAAGGGGCAGCCACATTGTTAGGTGTTTATTATCGATAGTCAATGGGAAATTAAGGAGCAAGTATGCGCACAACTTGAAGAAGTGTGTAAAACCAATAACAGGGCAATGAGGTGATTTCAACTTTCCCAACATTAACTGGAACATACATAATGTTAAGGGCTTGGATGGAGTCTTGAAATATGAACAGGAGAACTTTTTAAGTCAATATGTAGAGGATCCAACAAGGGAAGGAGCTGTGCTGGATCTAATTTTGGGGAATGAAGCCGGACAGGTGGTGGAGGGGGAAGCATTTTAGTGATAGCGATCACAGTATGGTACAATTTAAGCTTGTTATGGACAAAGAAATAGACACGTTGCAAAAAAAAAGGTTTTAGATTGGGGAGAGTAGAATTTAGTAAAATGATGCAGGATCTGGCCAAGGTAGATTGGGAACAGTTACTTGTGGGGAAATCTACAGATTTCAAAAAGGAAATGGAGAGGTTATAGGCCCAACATGTTCCCTCTACGGTGATAGGAAGGAATAACAAGCCCAGAGAACCATGGATGACCAGAGATATTCAGGATACAATGAGAAGGAAAACAGGCTTTTGGCAAGTAGAAAGGTGCAAATGAGCAGAGGCATTAGTGAAGTGGAGAAAGTGGAGCGTGGAGCTTAAAAATGCCATTAGGAAAGCAAAGGGGGGGATATGAGAAAGCTCTGCCTGGTAAAAGGGAAAATCCCAAGATATCAATGGGAAGAGGATAACCAAGGAAAGAATAAGGCCCATTAGGGACCAAGGGGACAACCTGTAGATGGAGCCAGAGAATACTGGTGGATTATTGAATGAATACTTCACATCCGTCTTCACCCAAGAGAATGATGAAGGTATGGAATTCGGAGAGAGACCGAGTTCTTGAGCAAATTGACATGGGGAGTGACAAGGTATTGGAGGTGCTGGCAGGCTTAAAAGTGGATAAATCTCCTTGTCTGGCTGAGTTGTGTCCCAGGCTGCTGTGGGAAGCAAGGCAGAGGATTGCAGAGGCTCTGACCCAAATTTTCAATTCCTCTCTGGCTACGGGGGAGATCACAGTAAGAAGTCTAACAACACCAGGTTAAAGTCTAACAGGTTTATTTGGCAGCAAATGCCACTAGCTTTCAGAGCACTGCCCCTTAGGTGGAGTGAGAGATGTGCTCACAAACAGGGCATACGCAGACACAAACTCAATTTACAGAATAATGATTGGAATGCTAATACAGCTAATCAAGTCTTAAAGGGACAGACAATGTGAGTGGAGAGAGCATTAAGCACAGGTTAAAGAGATGTGTATTGTCTCCAGACAGGACAGTTAGTGAGATTTTGCAAGTCCAGGCAAGTTGTGGGGGGTTACAGATAGTGTGACATGAACCCAAGATCCCGGTTGAGGCTGTCCTCATGTGTGCGGAACTTGGCTATCAGTTTCTGCTCAGCGATCCTGTGGTGTTGTGTGTCGTGAAGGCCGCCTTGGAGAACGCTTACCCGAAGATCAGAGGCTGAATGCCTGTGACTGTTGAAGTGCTCTTCAACAGGAAGAGAACAGTCTTGCCTGGTGATGGTCGAGCTGGTGATTGGTGGTGACCGCTCGACAATCACCAGGCAAGACTGTCTGTGTGGAGTTTGCACATTCTCCTCGTGTCTGCGTGGGTTTCCTCCATGTGCTCCGGTTTCCTCCCACAGTCCAAAGATGTGCGGGTTAGGTTGATTGGCCAGGTTAAAAATTGCCCCTTAGAGTCCTGAGATGCGTAGGTTAGAGGGATTAGCGGGTAAATATGTGGGGGTAGGGCCTGGGTGGGATTGTGGTCGGTGCAGACTCGATGGGCCGAATGGCCTCCTTCTGCTCTGTAGGGTTTCTATGATTTCTATGACTTGATTAGCTGTACTAGCATTGATTAGCTTGATTAGCATTCCAATCATTATTCTGTAAATTGAGTTTGTGTCTCTGTATGCCCTGTTTGTGAGCACATCTCTCACTCCACCTGACGAAGGGGCAGTGCTCCAAAAGTTAGTGGCATTTACTAGCAAATAAACCTGTTGGACTTTAACTTGGTGTTGTTAGACTTCTTACTATGTTTATCCCAGTCCAACGCCGGCATCTCCACATTACGGGGGAGATGCCAGACGACTGGAGAACAGCTAATGTGGTTCCGCTACTTAAGAAGGGTTGTAGAGATAAGCCAGGGAACTACAGACCAGTGAGTCTCACGTCAGTGGTAGCAAAATTATTGAGGATGGATTTTCTCCTTCAGAAGTATTTCCACTTGGAGAGGCAAAGCTTGATCAGGGAGTCAGCATAGCTTCATCAGAGGGAGATCATGTCTCTCAAAATTGAATTTTTTGAGGAGCTGACCAGGTGTGTAGATGAGGGTGGTGCAGCTGATGTCGTTTATATGGATTTCAGCAAAGCCTTTGACAAGGTCCCACATGGGAGACTTGTAAAGAAGGTAAATTCACATGGGATACAGGGTGATCTGATAAAGTGGATTCAAAATTGGCTCAGTTGTAGAAGACAGAGGGCGATGACAGAAGGCTGCTTTAGTGACTGGAAGCCAGTGTCCAGTGGTGTACCACAGGGATCTGTGTTGGGCCCCCTATTATTCGTCATTTAAATCAATGACATAAATGACTATGTGGGGGATAGGATTAGTAAGTTTGAGGATGGCATAATGATTGGCTGGGTGATTAACAGTGAGGTGGAGTGTCTAAGGCTATAGGAAGATATAGATGGAATGGTCAAATGAGCAGATAAGTGGCAGATGGAATTTAACCCTGAAAAATGTGAGATGATACACTTTGGAATGAATAATTTGACAAGGAAATATTCAATGAATGACATGACACTAGAAAGTTCTGTGGAACAAAGTTACCACGGCATGTTTGTCCCACAGATCTCTCAAGGCAGAAGGGCATGTTAGTAGAGTGGTGAAAAAGGCATATCTGGACAGGGACTAAGAGCGTGGTCAAAAAGGAAGGTTTCAAGGAGTATCTTACAGCAGGAGAAAGATAGCAGAGAGATTTTGGGAATTTCAGAACTTGGGGACTAAGTAACTGAAGGTACAGCCGTCCATAGTAACACGATGAGAGATAAGCAAGAAGCCAAAGTTGGAAGGATACAGATTTTTTGGGTTATGAGGCTGGAGGGGATTATAGAGATTGGGAGGGAGTAGGTCATTTGAAAATGAGAATCAGAATTTTAAAATTGAAGCCTTGCCAGACTGGCAACCAAAGCAATCGAACACGAATGAATGGTTCTTGGTGTAAGTTAGGAAGTAGAAAGCAGAGTTTACAAAGTGCAAGTTGGGAAGCCAGCTAGAAGTACATTGGAATAGTCAAAGGCAGAATGAGCAGAAGCATGAAGGAAGCTTTCAGCAACAGATGAATTGAGACAGAGGCATAGACAATGTTACAGAAGTGAAAATAGGTGGCCTTGATGATGGAACATCTAACAACTGAGATTTCTCCCAGGGTCATATTGGATTCTGGAGTTGTGAATCAGAAACGTACAGCGCAAGAAGTAGCTATTTGACTCAACGTGTGTTCCAGCCAATAACAATCAGACAGCCTCGTCCACTTTCCAGCTTTTTGACCTGAGGTTACAACATATCCAGTAGTGTTTAGATTTGATTTGGGTTTTCACCTCAATCACCCTTTCAGGCAGAGAGTTCCAGGTCCTTTTGTTTTCCTTCTATCAATTACTTTAAATTTATGCCTCTTGGTGTTGACCCCATTGCTCACAGAAATAGCTCCTGCCTATCCATTCCACCTCTCAATTTTATACACCTCAATTGAATCATAGTATCGCTCCAGTGCAGGAGGCCATTCAACCCATCAAGTCTACATCGACAACAATCCCACCCAGATCCTATCTCCTTACCCTGCTAGTCCCCCTGACACTGAGCGACAATTTAGCATAGCCAATCAACCTAACCTGCAAATCTTTGGACACTAAGGGGCAATTTAGCATGGCCAGTCCATTTAACCTCACACCTTTGGAGTGTGGGAGGAAACCGGAGCACCCGGAGGAAACCCACGCAGACACAGAGAGAATGTGCAGACTCCACACAGACAGTGACCTGAGGCTGGAATTGAACCCGGGTCCCTGGCACCTCTTTTGTTCTAAAGAAAAAAACCCCAGAATATTCAATCTTCCCTCAGCTAAAGCTCTAGTAAATCTCTTTGCCCTGTCCAGTGCAATCACTGTGGCCTAACTAGTGTTTCATACAATTCTAGCAATACTTGCTTGCTCTTTCATCCAGTGCTTCAGTCGAGTTTCTGACTACACTCAATGTGAGACAAGCAGACGGCATCCTGATCCTGCACTGGAGAAATACAAGCGTTCCATCAAAGCCTGTACAAAGTGACAGTGCAAGATGGATACGGACAGCCCAGCGTTGTTTCAAAATCAGCAGGTCGATAACCAAGCAAATTAACACTGGAAAGATCTGGAAAATTCCTCTTGAATCTTTTGAGAATTGAATTCTCATTTGAGGAGATCACACTCACCCAGGTTTACATCACGTGAAGCAGGTTTATCAATAATACACACAATTCACTCAGACTCTCATTCACTCAGACTCTCATTCAGATTCACTCAAACTGTCACTCTTACAGTCACTCTCAATCTCACTTTCACAGACTCTCACAGATTCTCACTCTCACAGATACTCTCACTCTCACAGACTCTCACTCTCAGACTTTCACAGACTCACTCTCAGACTCTCATTCTCACAGACTCTCACTCTCTCAGACTCACTCTCACAGGCTCTCTCACTCTCTCACAGGCTCTCTCACTCTCTCACAGACTCTCTCACAGACACTCAGACTCTCATTCTCTCAGACTCTCATTCTCACAGACTCTCTCTCACAGATTCTCACTCTCAGACTTTCTCACTCACAGACTCTCACTCTCACAGACACTCTCTCACAGACTCTCACTCTCACAGACTCTCACTCTCACAGACTCTCACTCTCACAGACTCTCACTCTCACAGACTCTCTCTCACAGACTCACTCACAGACTCTCACTCACAGACTCTCACTCACAGACTCTCACTCACACTCTCTCACAGACTCTCTCTCACAGACTTTCTCACTCACAGACTCACTCTCACAGACTCTCACTCTCTCAGACTCTCTCACAGACTCTCTCACGCTCTCTCTCACAGACTCTCTCACGCTCTCTCTCACAGACTCTCTCACAGACTCTCACTCACAGACTCTCTCACACTCTCTCAGACTTTCTCACTCAGACTCTCACTCTCACAGACTCTCTCTCACAGACTCTCTCACACTCTCTCAGACTTTCTCACTCAGACTCTCACTCTCACAGACTCTCTCTCACAGACTCTCTCTCACTCACAGACTCTCACTCACAGACTCTCTCACTCATCTCCACATCTCAAGTTTTGTACAGCTCCTACATAATCTCCTTGATTTTATAATCTATGCCATGACTGATAAAGACAAATGTTTGTATGCCTTCTTAACTGCCCTATTCACCTGTCCTGCTGCCTTCAGGGTTCTGTGGACAAGCACCTCATATCCCTTTGTTACTCTGAGCTTCCTAGTGTCCTGCCGTTCATTGAATACTTTCTTGTCTTGTTAGTCTTTCCAAAATGCATCACCTCGCACTTTTCAGGTTAAATTACATCTGCCACTGCTCTGCCCAACTTATCCATTTTTCCTGCAGCCTCAGACCTTCTTCCTCACTGTTAACCATCTCACCAATCTCTGTGTAATCCACAAACTTACTTGCAGTCCCCCCACATTCTCACCTGTGTTGTTTATGTATATCACCGACAATAATGGACACAGCACTGATCCCCTGGGCTTGGGGGGGGGGGGCGGGGAGCGGGTTGTGCCCCCTGTGGGCCATGGATTTTGCTATTTTGCCATCACTTAGTTTCTCTTCTGTCTGATTCTCTATCACAGAATAAAACCTTCCTTTTGCTCGCTGGGAGAGAGGACACGGGAATCTTTCCCACCGGATATCCTGTGTGTTGGATTGAAGATTTATGATGTTTCAAAGTTAACTGCAGATTTTGTCAAGGAGCTCAAGATATTTGCGTTTATTTATATCTGTGTTACGCTCTGAATGGAGCTGATCCGTAAACAAGGGATGGGATCTGGTGCTTAGTTGTTTTGGAAATAATGCGGGCACCTGATGCTGCTTAGAATTCAGATCCCAGGGCACGTATTTTCTGGTACTTTTCCACAATGATATGATTCAGCTTCCTAAATACAGACCAGGATTTTACATTGCTTGGGGCGCAGCACCCGATCTGGAAGCATGTGGAATTCTGCAAAAAGACATTGGGCAGGTGACCCATTACACATTCGTGCAATGTTTCAGTCCGCAGGCATTCATGAGACGGAGAAGCTCACAACCAGGCAGACAATTTAGACCATTAAGGGGCCATTTGGATGCAATTTTATATTGCCCGTTTGCTTTCATGGTTGGCGATCCAGGGTGGGATGAAATGTCTGGGCTGAAATAAACTTTGAGAAGGTGTCTGGGGCTGAGGTTTGTGTTTGAACGTGCTGCCTAGACCCTCTTTGCATAGTTTTCCCATCACAATGAATTTTGTACAGGTCCGCAGCGGCTGTACTCCAGAAGAAGCACATTAGAAGCTCCAGCCCACACCCCCTGCGGTCTCAGTTCCAACCCGCACCATCTGCGCTCTAGGCTTCTTCCCACCCTCCCCGGCAGTGCTGAGCCTTTTCCAGCCAGTGTTACGAACTGGTTGTCAGTTCATTGTTCAGCTGGTGTGAAGTCACATTCCGGGCTGGATTGCAGCCAGGCGCACGTTTTGATCCCACTTCCAGGCCCGCCAAGCGCCCACCCGATGGACGGAAAATCCAGGTTTGAAGATTACACAAAGACCAGCTTTTGATTTGATTTATTATTGTCACATGTATTAACATACAGTGAAAAGTATTGTTTCTTGCGTGCTATGCAGACAAAACATACCGTTCATAGAGAAGAAAACGAGAGGGTGCAGAATGTAGTGTTACAGTCATAGCTAGGGTGTAGAGAAAGATCAACTTAATGCGAGGTACGTCCATTCAAAAGTCTGACAGGAGCAGAGAAGAAGCTGTTCTTGAGTCGGTTGTGACGTGACTTCGTTTTGGTGGAAGAGAGAATGTCCGGGGTGCGTGGGGTGCTTAATTATGCTGGTTGCTTTGCCGAGGCAGCGGGAAGTGTGGACAGAGTCAATGGATGGGAGGCTGGTTTGCATGATGGATTGGGCTACATTCACGACCTTTTGTAGTTCCTTGTGGTCTTGGGCAGAGCAGGAGCCGTACCAAGCTGTGATACAACCAGAAAGAATGCTTTCTATGGTGCATCTGTAAAAGTTGGTGAGAATCGTAGCTGACATGCCAAATTTCCTTAGTCTTCTGAGAAAGTAGAGGCGTTGGTGGGGCTTTCTTAACTATAGTGTCGGCATGGGGGGGACCAGGACAGGTTGTTGGTGATCTGGACATCTAAAAACTTGAAGCTCTCAACCCTTTCTACTTCGTCCCCGTTGATGTAGACAGGGGCATGTTCTCCTTTATGTTCATGAAGCATATTCAGCTTCAACTGAAAGTTGGGAAAATGGCTTCATCTTTTGGATTTTTTCACAGCTTCTGCCCTAATGCAACTAAGTCTGTCCCATCACCCCGGCAACTGCAACATTCTAGCTGCTCTGCAGAACATTCATTTCATGGTCTTTTAAATTATTTCAGGGCCTTGTCTCCCTGCAACCTCCCCAACCCAGCTATACAGACCCCTCCCCCCGCACACATACACACTCTCTCCCTCTCTCTTCCTCTTGTCCTCCCCCCATCACTGTGACGTGCTGCATGAATTATAATGTAAGGTGCTTGGCAGAGTAAGAGTTAATCTGGGACTGGAGAGTGGCATCGTCCACAATGTGATGTATGTAGTCACATGGTCAGAGAACAGTCTGGAAGATCACTGTGAGCAGCTGGGACCATAATAAATAAACGGTAAATAGTTAAAGCCTCACAATAAAGGTATTTCTGTTTAAGATCTCATCAATGAGCCACCAGCACTGCAACACAAAGAGCCTGGCTTTCATATATAACAATGGCTGTTCCTTCAATCCTTTCAGGTGGATTCACAGTCCATGGGGCTCTGGACTCCCCTACCCCAGGATCTGAAGGCTGATCCTCACCTCTCGTAAAAACTCCCTCCACCCCCACACACTCACTCTCCACCCCTCCCACCCCTCATGCACACTCTCTTCCTCACCACCTTTCCCACACTCTCCCCCACCCCTCACATGCACTTTCTCTTTCCCCAACCTCGCACACACTCACTCTCCCCCCCCCCCCACACACACTCTCTCTTCCCACCCCACCCCCACCACTTTATGGGGCAAACATATTTTTGGGTTTTCAGTCTTTAAGGGACTAATTTGCTGAAGTTTATGATTACCCTTTGTTGTGTTTTATTATCTTTCTTCTACATTAATAAATATTCTTTATTGTAGTTCAATGAAAGACAGGCTGAGATTTCACTGTTTCCACAAACATTTCTTGTTAATATCCAAAAGAAGAACACGCTGCGGGAAGCCAGTGTTTCAGGTTGGAACACTGAACATAAGATGAACAGGGTTTAGGAACACACCACAAGCCACACGTGTAATGTCATTTCCATGGGCTTGTGTCAGGGAAGTGTTGCCTCCTCCTCTGTTATTGGCTCAGACAAGAGATTGACATGTGAATTCTGGAAGTGATTTCAAAGTAGTTCAGTCTCTGATTGGCTGTGGGAGACTTGCTCATCATTTTGGGCCCCCCTGTTGTTTGGGGGGCACTGTGTCCGTGTGGGGGCACTGTGTCCGTGTGGGGGCACTGTGTCCGTGTGGGGGCACTGTGTCCGTGTGGGGGCACTGTGTCCGTGTGGGGGCACTGTGTCCGTGTGGGGGCACTGTGTCCGTGTGGGGGCACTGTGTCCGTGTGGGGGCACTGTGTCCGTGTGGGGGCACTGTGTCCGTGTGGGGGCACTGTGTCCGTGTGGGGGCACTGTGTCCGTGTGGGGGCACTGTGACCGTGTGGGGGCACTGTGTCCGTGTGGGGGCACTGTGTCCGTGTGGGGGCACTGTGTCCGTGTGGGGGCACTGTGTCCGTGTGGGGGCACTGTGTCCGATTGGGGGCACTGTGTCCGTGTGGGGGCACTGTGTCCGTGTGGGGGCACTGTGTCCGTGTGGGGGCACTGTGTCCGTGTGGGGGCACTGTGTCCGTGTGGGGGCACTGTGTCCGTGTGGGGGCACTGTGTCCGTGTGGGGGCACTGTGTCCGTGTGGGGGCACTGTGTCCGTGTGGGGGCACTGTGTCCGTGTGGGGGCACTGTGTCCGTGTGGGGGCACTGTGTCCGTGTGGGGGCACTGTGTCCGTGTGGGGGCACTGTGTCCGATTGGGGGCACTGTGTCCGTGTGGGGGCACTGTGTCCGTGTGGGGGCACTGTGTCCGTGTGGGGGCACTGTGTCCGTGTGGGGGCACTGTGTCCGTGTGGGGGCACTGTGTCCGTGTGGGGGCACTGTGTCCGTGTGGGGGCACTGTGTCCGTGTGGGGGCACTGTGTCCGTGTGGGGGCACTGTGTCCGATTGGGGGCACTGTGTCCGTGTGGGGGCACTGTGTCCGTGTGGGGGCACTGTGTCCGTGTGGGGGCACTGTGTCCGTGTGGGGGCACTGTGTCCGTGTGGGGGCACTGTGTCCGTGTGGGGGCACTGTGTCCGTGTGGGGGCACTGTGTCCGTGTGGGGGCACTGTGTCCGAGTGGGGGCACTGTGTCCGAGTGGGGGCACTGTGTCCGAGTGGGGGCACTGTGTCCGTGTGGGGGCACTGTGTCCGTGTGGGGGCACTGTGTCCGTGTGGGGGCACTGTGTCCGTGTGGGGGCACTGTGTCCGTGTGGGGGCACTGTGTCCGTGTGGGGGCACTGTGTCCGTGTGGGGGCACTGTGTCCGTGTGGGGGCACTGTGTCCGTGTGGGGGCACTGTGTCCGTGTGGGGGCACTGTGTCCGTGTGGGGGCACTGTGTCCGTGTGGGGGCACTGTGTCCGTGTGGGGGCACTGTGTCCGTGTGGGGGCACTGTGTCCGTGTGGGGGCACTGTGTCCGTGTGGGGGCACTGTGTCCGTGTGGGGGCACTGTGTCCGTGTGGGGGCACTGTGTCCGTGTGGGGGCACTGTGTCCGTGTGGGGGCACTGTGTCCGTGTGGGGGCACTGTGTCCGTGTGGGGGCACTGTGTCCGTGTGGGGGCACTGTGTCCGTGTGGGGGCACTGTGTCCGTGTGGGGGCACTGTGTCCGTGTGGGGGCACTGTGTCCGTGTGGGGGCACTGTGTCCGTGTGGGGGCACTGTGTCCGATTGGGGGCACTGTGTCCGTGTGGGGGCACTGTGTCCGTGTGGGGGCACTGTGTCCGTGTGGGGGCACTGTGTCCGTGTGGGGGCACTGTGTCCGTGTGGGGGCACTGTGTCCGTGTGGGGGCACTGTGTCCGTGTGGGGGCACTGTGTCCGTGTGGGGGCACTGTGTCCGTGTGGGGGCACTGTGTCCGTGTGGGGGCACTGTGTCCGTGTGGGGGCACTGTGTCCGTGTGGGGGCACTGTGTCCGTGTGGGGGCACTGTGTCCGTGTGGGGGCACTGTGTCCGTGTGGGGGCACTGTGTCCGTGTGGGGGCACTGTGTCCGTGTGGGGGCACTGTGTCCGTGTGGGGGCACTGTGTCCGTGTGGGGGCACTGTGTCCGTGTGGGGGCACTGTGTCCGTGTGGGGGCACTGTGTCCGATTGGGGGCACTGTGTCCGTGTGGGGGCACTGTGTCCGTGTGGGGGCACTGTGTCCGTGTGGGGGCACTGTGTCCGTGTGGGGGCACTGTGTCCGTGTGGGGGCACTGTGTCCGTGTGGGGGCACTGTGTCCGTGTGGGGGCACTGTGTCCGTGTGGGGGCACTGTGTCCGTGCACGACGTGTTTCATTGTAAATCCATCCTGACTCAGTCCCTAACTCTCTCCAGCTGGCCACAAATTCATCCCTGCTTCAAAGGAGTTTCAAAAAAATCTCTGAACCAATCTGCTGCCCACTCCTCATGTACAGAAAATCATTTCAGTATCCATTACCAAGCAGAGACAGGAAAATGGGCAGCAATAAAAACAGAAAATGCTAGATAAACTCAGCAGCTCTGGCAGCATCTGTGGGGAGGAACAGAGTTAACATTTTGGGTCTAAATGATCCTTTGGCAGAACTGAAGCAGGGTAGAAATGTACAGAATTATATCGTGGGAAAGGGCGCAGAGGAGGTGGAGCAGAATAGAACAGGGATCAGTCTGGGCAAAGGAGATATTGACAAATTTATCCTGGACATAAGACAAAAGGCAGTGTTAATGGTGCCAATCAGGGATGGAGAGTGTTCATGGTGGCAAAAGATGCAATAGCAGAATGTCATAGAAAGTGGGAGATATTTAAACTGTAGGGCACTTTCTCTGCCTTTTCGCTTTGACAAACGGTTATCTGGACTCGAAACGTCAGCTCTTTTCTCTCCTTACAGATGCTGCCAAACCTGCTGAGATTTTCCAGCATTTTCTCTTTTGGTTTCAGAATGTGTTAATGGGAGCAATGAATGAGAATTAGACATTCTTTGCTGGATCTCCACTCAGTTCTGGAAATATAGTCAGAAATGCAGCACACAACACTGACCCTCGCACCCATTCCAGTGGATACAAGTTTCTGTGGCTGTCCTTATTACTGACAGTTTTCTCCACCAAACCCAACTCTGGGACACTTGTTCCACACGTATCAGCTCCTGTTCCCTCCTAATACTGGAACAAAGTGTCCATTCTTCAAGTGTGAATCTAGAGAATGAGTGCTATCCGAGGAAAGCATAATTCCAGAGCCTGACATGTTCAAATCTGCTGTCCATCTGCAATACACTTTGAATCTTGGATGATTTCCTCCCTGCAACTCAAACAGTGAGAGCAAAAGATCATAATTTAAGAACAACAAGAAAGACCATACAGAGCCTCAAGCCTGCTCTGTCATTGATAACGATCCTCTACCTGAACTTCATTTTTCTATCTGTCCTCGTATCGAAAAAAATCTATCAAACTCTGTCTTAAATATACAACTGAAAATCCACAGCCTCTGGGGTAAAACGGTTCATAACCTTCTTGAGTAGAGAAAATTCTCCTCCTATCAAACTGAAATAGTTGTCCCATTAATGGAGCCTCTGTCTCTGTGCTTGCCTCTCCAGCTAGGGGGAGAACCCTCGCAACATTCACCCTGGCAAGCTTCTCTGTGAGAATACCTCTCATCCTTCCAAACTTCAGAGTAATGGCCCATTCTACTCAACTCCTCCTCAATCAACCATCTCATCCCAGGAATCAATCTAGTGAACTTTTGTCAAGTTTTTGTCAAGCTTCAAGCTTTTAGGTATCCATCATCAACAGATCACCAACAACCTGTCCTGATTCCCCCACTTACCAACCAACTCAAGAAAGGGTCGAGAGCTTCAAGTTTTTAGGTGTCCAGATCACCAACAACCTGTTCTGGTCCCCCCATGCTGACACTATAGTTAAGAAAGCCTACCAATGCCTCTACTTTCTCAGAAGACTAAGGAAATTTGGCATGTCAGCTACGACTCTCACCAACTTTTACAGATGCACCATAGAAAGCATTCTTTCTGGTTGTATCACAGTTTGGTATGGCTCCTGCTCTGCCCAAGACCGCAAGAAACTACAAAATGTGAATGTAGCCCAATCCATCACGCAAACCAACCTCCCATCCATTGACTCTGTCTACACTTCCCGCTGCCTTGGCAAAGCAGCCAGCATAATTAAGGACTCCATGTACCCCGGACATTCTCTCTTCCACCTTCTTCCTTCGGGAAAAAGATACAAAAGTCTGAGGTCACGTACCAAACGACTCAAGGACAGCTTCTTCCCTGCTGCTGTCAGACTTTTGAATGGACTTACCTTGCATTAAGATGATCTTTCTCTACATCCTAGCTATGTTTGTAACACTACATTCTGCACTCTCTTGTTTCCTTCTCTATGAATGGTATGCTTTGTCTGTATCGCGCGCAAGAAACAATACTTTTCACTGTATGTTAATACATGTGACAATAATAAATCAAATCAAATCGAATCAAAATCACACCTCAATATCCTTCCTTGGGTACAGAGATCAAAGCTGTACACAGTATTCCAGGTGTGACCTCTCCAAAACTCTGCACAATTACAGCAGACTTCCTTATTCGTGTTCTCCAACCTCCTTGCAACAAAGACCAACAAACCATTTGCCTTCCTTATTGCTTGTTGCATCTGCCTTTTAACCTCATGTCTCTTGTACGAGGACACCCAAATCCCTCTGAACACCAGCATTTAATAATTTCTCACCATTCAAAAATTATGGGCTCGATCTTACCTGCCGTTCACGCCACGCTCCCACAGCAGTGAAGTTTGGAGAATTTGGCAGCCAACCAAATCTCCGTTCACTGCAGCGGGATGGGAAAATCCTGCCGGCGTGAATGGTGGTAAGATTCCGGCCATTCTGTTCTTTTTCCATTCTTTCCATCAAAGTGAATAACCTGGCAAGGGTCCTAATTATATTTCATCTTTTTACCTACTCACTTAACTTATCAATGTTCCTTTGTAGTCTCGATGGCCGGAATTTTCTGGCTATTCCCATCAGCGGGATCTTATGGCCATTCCCGCCACCAGCCATGAAACATGCACTGGAGGCATGGAAAATCCAGCCCAATGTATCCATCTCACTTTTCCACTAACGTTGTATGGTCAGAAAACTTGGATACATTTCACTCAGTTCCTTCGCCTGACTCATTAATTTAGGTTGGAAATGGCTGAGGCCCCAGCACTGATTCTAGTAACAGCCTGCCAACCTCAAAGTCACCCGTTATTCCTACTCAGTTTTCTGTTTGTTAACTAATTCTCTGCCCATGTTAATGTGTTATCTCCAACCCCATGAGCCCTTATCTTGTGCAGTAAACTTTGGTGTGACAACTTATTGAATGCCTTCTTGAAAATCCAAATACACTACATCCAATGGTCCTCCTTTAGCTATCATACTAATTACAGCCTCATCAAACTCTGATAAATTGTAATATTTCTGAAAAGAGAGGCATGTTGCCAAAGCTTTCCATCTTGCACTCATTAGGATAAACACAAAAATGCCAAATTTCAAATGATCACAATCAATATAACAAGAAAAAAGAGGGGCTGATTGATTAGTAAGTCAATTTTAATTGGCTGAGACATTACCATGGAGAAAGCAATGGGGAATTATAGGCTCCCCATGTTTCTGGGTAATTCATAAAATATGCAAGGCTTGAACATATTCCTTTTGTTTGCAGAGGTCCCAGGTATGAATGTGTGTTACTTCTAGCTAGCGTGAATGAGCCATGTTACATTCATACATGCATACATTCAGACACAGGGACCCATTCACTGCAAACAAAAGGAATATGTTCAAGCCTTGGGCCTTTCTGAATTACTCTGAAGCATGGGAACTCTATAGTTTCCCATGACTTTCTCCATCGTAATACCTTGGTCATCTAGAGTCAACTGGCCAACCAATCAGCACCTCTTTCCTTCTGCAGTCTAAATTGTTGTGATTGTTTGAAATTTGGTATTCTTGTGTTTGTCCTGATGAGTGTAAAATGGAAAACTGCAGCAACATGAATCTCTTTTCAGCAATATTCAAGTTCTTTACTGCCAATTGGCTGTCTAATAAACTTGTCAACACGGGTTTTTTTCCACAAATTCTCTTTTCTGCTTTTCAATTAGAATGAAAATTTCCCAGTTTACGTTGCTAAGCTCCTCACCATCTCATAATGATCAGAGCAGCTGGAAGGATATAGAGACCATATTTCCCTCCATGGTCAATGGTACTGGTGTGGAAGAGGTGATGAAGGCTACTAGAACCAAGGGGCACAACCTCAGGCTAAAGGGACGATCCTTTAAAACAGAGATGAGGAGGAATTTCTTCAGCCAGAGGGTGGTGAATCTGTGGAACTCTTTGCCGCAGAAGACTGTGGAGGCCAGGTCATTGAGTGTCTTTAAGACAGAGATAGATAGGTTCTTGATTAATAAGGGGATCAGGGATTATGGGGAAAAGGCAGGAGAATGGGGATGAGAAAAATATCAGCCATGATTGAATGACAGAGCAGACTCGATGGGCCGAGTGGCCTAATTCTGCTTCTATGTTTTATGGTCTTATGTCCTTTCTCATTGAATTGCAACAGCAGATTGCCATGGCTACCCAGTATTATTGGATGATTTCAAATACCAAAAGAACATTGATTGCAGCCGTGTGGCTTATTGCAGTTTGTAGAAGTTGGTTATGCATAAATTATCTGTTAACACCACAAAAACGGGGAATTAAACTAGTGGGCTCTCTGAACATGCAATTGTTAGCTGGTTTTCCTATTGCGACGATAGTGTTCCAAAGCTCCACTGTCATTCATACGCCTGACACCAGTTTCCCAAAACAACCGCTCTTCTCGGAACTCAGTCACAGCATAAATACTACAGGAAATTGCCGCCAGCTCATGGGAGTTCTTGGGTTGTGATTGGCTGAAATGGAGAAGGTTCATTTGTAAAGGGACTGAAACATTGAGAAGCTTAGGAGCACATTGGTAAAGAGGGTCAACAAACCTCCAGACAACTCAGCTAACCCGCATGTGGCTGTGTCTGCAGTTTGCACATTGGACCCACCAGCCATTTCCCATCAAACCAGAGTGAAAGCAAATCATTCTTGTTCCCAAGGGACTGCTGAAGAAGAAGTGAGACATTTTTCTAGTAATTCACTGGCTGCAAAGCACTTTTGGACATTTAGCCTTATCCTGATTAACGGTTAAGTGGGGCTGAGATTATGAATGGCACTAGATCCTTCTTTCACCTTCAGAGCAGGAAGAGAGAAAATTGAGGATGTAGCTTTTCTTTAACAATGCAAGTTGAGCTTTTCATTTCTCAAGCTAGAGTGATCTTAATTTCCCTGTCTCAAATCTTCCATATGTTTGCATTTTCCGTCTAATCTTTTCTATGATAAATCCTCATGTGCACATTTATAATAGAACATAGAACATAGAACATAGAACATTACAGCGCAGAACAGGCCCTTCGGCCCACGATGTTGCACCGACCAGTTAAAAAAAAACTGTGACCCTCCAACCTAAACCAATTTCTTTTCGTCCATGAACCTATCTACGGATCTCTTAAACGCCCCCAAACTAGGCGCATTTACTACTGATGCTGGCAGGGCATTCCAATCCCTCACCACCCTCTGGGTAAAGAACCTACCCCTGACATCGGTTCTATAACTACCCCCCCTCAATTTAAAGCCATGCCCCCTCGTGCTGGATTTCTCCATCAGAGGAAAAAGGCTATCACTATCCACCCTATCTAAACCTCTAATCATCTTATATGTTTCAATAAGATCCCCTCTTAGCCGCCGCCTTTCCAGCGAAAACAATCCCAAATCCCTCAGCCTCTAATGGAACCTGTCTTTTATAAGCTATCATGCTGCCACCTCTGGCAAGAGACTGTAATTACAGTGCGACAAGTTTACATAAGCAAATTCCATTGTAAGGTTTTTAAATTCGTCCTAGAATGTGAGTGTGATCGCATAGTCAGCATTGATTGCCCATTCCAATCAACTTTTGAGAAGTTGGTGGTAAACCATTGTAGCCCTTAGTCATTGTGGTTTGGAGTGGCTTGCTAGGCTACTTCAGTTAATAGTACATTGAGTCTGAGGTCATGTAGACTAAACCAAATGAGGGCAGCAGATGTCTTCCCTGAAAGGACATTAATGAAACTCGAACGAGGGGGCATGGCATCAAAATAAGGGGGAGCAGATTGAGGACTGAGTTGAGGAGGAACTTCTTCACCCAAAGGTTTGTGAATCAGTGGAATTCCCTGCCCAGTGAAGCAGTTGAGGCTACCTCACTGAATGTTTTTAAGGCAAGGATAGATAAAATTTTTAAACAGTAAAGGAATTAAGGGTTATGGTGAGCGGGCGGGTAAGTGGAGCTGAGTCCACGAAGACATCAGCCATGATCTTATTGAATGGCGGAGCAGGCTCGAGGGGCCAGATGGCCTATTCCTGCTCCTAGTTCTCATGTTCTCATGAAGCAGATGAGTTTTTATGACAATCCAATAGTTGCACGGTCTCTGTTACTGAAACTAGCTTTTTTATTCCAGATTTATTTTATTTGATTTGATTTATTATTGTCACATGTATTAACGTGCAGTGAAAAGTATTGTTTCTTGCGCGCTATACAGACAAAGCATATCGTTCATAGAGAAGGAAAGGAGAGGTGGCAGAATGTAGTCTTACAGTCGTAACTAGGCTGTAGAGGAAGATCAGCTTAATGCAAGGTAAGTTCATTCAAAAGTCTGATGGCAGCAGGGAAGAAGCTGTTTTTGAGTCGGTTGGTATGTGACCTCAGACTTTTGTATCTTTTTCCCGTTGGAAGAAGGTGGAAGAGAGAATGTCCAGGGTGTGAGGGGTCCTTAATTATGCTGGCTGCTTTGCTGAGGCAGCGGGAAGTGTAGACAGAGTCAATGATTGGGAGGCTGATTTGCGTGATGGATTGGGCTTCATTCACAACCCTAGAGGATAGATAAATTTTTGAACAGTAAAGGAATTAAGGGTTATGGTGAGCGGGGCGGGTAAGTGGAGCTGAATCCACAAAAAGATCAGCCATGATCTTATTGAATGGCGGAGCAGGCTCGAGGGGCCAGATGGCCTACTCCTGCTCCTAGTTCTTATGTTCTTTCTTGCAGTCTTGGACAGGGCAGGAGCCAAACCAAGCTCTGATACATCTGGAAAGAATGCTTTCTATGGTGCATCTATAAATGTTGGTGAGAGGTGTGGTGGATATGCCGAATTTCCTTAGCTTCCTGAGAAAATAGAGGCATTGGTGGACATTCTTAACTATAGCGTTGGCATGGAGGGACCAGCACAGGTCGTTGGTGATCTGAACACCTTGAAGCCTGAAGCTCTCGACCATTTCCATTCCATCCCCGTTGATGTAGACAGAGACATGTCCTCCACTACGCTTTATGAAGTCAATGACTATTTCCTTCTTTGTACTGACATTGAGGGAGAGATTATTGCCGTTGTACCAATCCACCAGATTCTCTATCTCTTTCCTGCACTCCGTCTCGTCATTGTTTGAGATCAGACCCATTACAGTGGTGTCATCAACAAACTTGAAAATTGAGTTGGAAGGGAATTTGGCCACGCACACTTGGTGTATAAGGAGTATATGTGGGGACTGAGGACACAGCCTTGAGAGGCACCGATGTTGAGGATAAACACGGAGAAGGTGTCTTTGCGTCTACTTACTGATTGAAGTCTGTGGGCTAGGAAGTCTGGGATCCAGTTACAGAGGGAGGAGATGAGCTCTAGGCCACAGAGTTTGGAGATGAGTTTCATAGGAATAATGGTGTTGAAGGCTGAGCTGTAGTCAATAAATAGGAGTCTGACATAAGTGTCTTCGTTATCCAAGTGTTCCAGGGTTGAACTGAATATAGATTCTACAAATGTCTGGTAGAACGTCTCTGGAACATTGGTCCAGAAACCTAACCATGATGCTGCTATATCTGAAAAATAATGAAGTCTTTCTCTTTGTTTTTGGTATATTGCCAGTACCACAGAGGACTTGGGAGCATGAATAGACTATTCAGCCCTTCGAACCTGTTCCAGCATTCAATCAGATCATGTTCCATCAGTGGTCTCAGCTCCACTTTGCTGTCTGTCCCGTAACCCTGGATTCCCACATCAATACATTTCAATCGTCATGAAAAGGGAAGGGGGGGAAAAGAGTCGTGGAGGAGAAGGGGAGGTAATACATAGAATTAATCTTAGAAATGATTGTGGGGAGTGGGTTAACAGGACTATGCATGTGCTTATCTCTGGTATAAAGACTTGTTTACTCTTGTCGTACTGATAACACTATTGCTTACTCAGCTACTTAAAGTATTTTCATCAAATTGCGGTCAGGTTTTAATGCTTCAGTCTCTTGTAGCAAGGTCAGAGAATGTTGGCTAACGCAGGGGTCAGTGATATAATGATGATTCTAATGTTTACACTTTGCAAGCTTAGTGCACTTCATGACACTTACCCTTCTCCTAATTAATATTTAATTGACCCTGCAAACAGAGATATAGTTATCAACAGTCTCAAATCTGGACATTATCTTTGCCCTGAAAAGAGAGTTCTGGAAGAAGAGGGAGGTAAAGGACACTGGGGAATTTCAAACTCTCTGATCACAAGAGGAAAAAGGCTTTTCAACCCATCCACCGGGAGTTCCTATAGTTCATCAAAGTTTATTCTGGTGTTTTTTCCCCAATCCCAGGAGTCCATTCCTGGTATAGGTGACTTTTTGTGATTGGTCCAAAATGACCAGAAAGGATGCTTTCTATGGTGCATCTGTAAAAGTTGGTGAGAGTCGTAGCGAACTCTCCAATAATTCAGCTCAACTCTGGGACACCTAGATAACGAAGACACTTATGTCAGACTCCTATTTATTGACTACAGCTCAGCCTTCAACATCATTATTCCTACAAAACTCATCTCCAAACTCCCTGGCCTACGGCTTGGCTCCTCCCACTGCAACTGGATCCTAGACTTCCTAACCCACAGACAGCAATAAATAAGGATAGGCAACAACACCTTCTCCATGATCATCCTCCACACCGGTGCCCCACAAGGCTGTGTTCTCAGCCCCTTACTATACTTCTTATACACCTACAACTGTATGGCCAAATTCACCCCCAACTCGATTTTCAAGCTTGCTCATGACACCATCATAGTGGGTTGGATCTCAGACAAAGATGAGATGGAGTACAGGAATGAGACAGAGAATCTGGTGAACGGGTGTGATGACAATAATCTCTCGCTCAATGTCAGCAAAATGAAGGAGATTGTCACCGACTTCAGGAAGAATAGTGGAAGACATACCCCTGTCTACATCAAGGTGGAAATGGTCCAGAGCTTCAGGTTGCTGGGTCTCCAGATCACCAACAACCTGTCCTGGTCCCCCCATGCCAACGCTATAGTTAAGAAAGGCCACAACAACAACTCTACTTTCTCAGGAAGCTAAGGAAATTTGGCATGTCCGCTACGACTCGCACCAACATTTACAGATGCACCATAGAAAGCATTCTTTCCAGTTATACCACAGGTTGGTATAGCTCCTGCTCTGACCAAGACCGCAAGAAACTACAAAGGGTCGTGAACGAATCCCAGTCCATCATTCAAACCAGCCTCCATCTATTGACACCACCTACACTCCCCGCTGCCTCGGAGAAGTAGCCAGCACAATCAAAGACCCCACACACCCCGGGCATACTCCCTTCCACCTTCTTCCATCAGGAAAAAGACAAAAAAGTCTGAGGTCACTTACCAACCAACTCAAGAAAGAGTCGAGAGCTTCAAGTTTTTAGGTGTCCAGATCACCAACAACCTGTCCTGGTCCCCCCCACACCGACACTATAGTTAAGAAAGCCCCACCACCGCCTCTACTTTCTCAGAAGACTAAGGAAATTTGGCATGTCAGCTACGACTCTCACCAACCTTTACAGATGCACCAGAGAAAGCATTCTTTTTGGTTGTATCACAGCTTGGAATGGCTCCTGCTCTGCCCAAGACCGCAAGGAACTACAAAAGGTCGTGAATGTAGCCCAATCCATCACGCAAACCAGCCTCCCATCCATCGACTCTGTCTACACTTCCCGCTGCCTCGGCAAAGCAGCCAGCATAATTAAGGACCCCACGCACCCCGGACATTCTCTCTTCCACTTTCTCCTGTCGGGAAAAAGATACAAAAGTCTGAAGTCACGTACCAACCGACTCAAGAACAGTTTCTTCCCTGCTGCTGTCAGACTTTTGAATGGACTTACCTTGCATTAAGTTGATCTTTCTCTACACCCTAGTTATGACTAACACTACATTCTGCACTCTCTCGTTTCCTTCTCCATGAACGGTATGTTTTATCTGTACAGCGCGCAAGAAACAATACTTTCCACTGTGTACTAATACATGTGACAATAATAAATCAAATCAAAAAAATCAATCAATTGTGTGTGTGCAGCCATAGAGGTCTGCACATGCACAACAGCTCTCTCTGCTGCTTGATCAAACTGGCTGGTGAGTTAAGCCCCGTCAACTGCCTCCAGTGGCTAGAAACAGTCTAGCCCCTTTTTTCATGCACCAAGTGCATAAGATTGGGAGTAAAGACTCGCCCAAAAAACGGATTTTAAACTCTCCCGTTTTCACACTAGTTGGACACTTAGAATTTTTCTCATAAAATTGCCCCCACTGTGTGTGTGTGTGTGTTTCCAGAATTGGGCACAGTTTAAGGAGTAAGGAATTTAAGCCCCCAATCCTCCTCCTTCCATGTACTGACTGATCTTGTTACTTTTCAAAGCAAAAACTGCTCAGTATCTGTTGAGAATTTGTCTAATCTCCTCGCCATGGGTTTCTGCTTCCTATCTCTAACCCCCTTCAGCCCCACAATTCTGCCATGTTGTACACTCTCTAACTCTGTACCTTATTCAACCTCTCTCCTTTCATTGGCATCTGAGCCTTCAATCAATTTGGCAGCCTAAATCTCTTCCAATGTTGCTTTCTTACATTTTCTGAGCCTGTTCGTCTCTGATATTGAGCACCCAGTAGTCCGACAGTGTGGTGCTCTTACAGTACTGCACCTCCAACAATGTAACGCTTCCTCTACATTGTTCCTTCGACATTACAGCTCCCTCTTGGTACTACCCCTCCAATAGTGAAGCACTAAATGCACTGGAGTATCAGCCTAGAGTATGTGATCATATGGGGCTTCAACCCACAACTTTGTGACTGAGATTGCTACCACTGAGAGAAGACCAGCAAAACCTAAAAATATAGATATAACAAAAAAAAACACTGAAATAAAAACAAAATAATGTTGGAACATGCAACAGGTTATCGTTTGAGTAAAAGACCATTTTGTAAAGAGACTGGGGTGGAAGCCTACAGCCAAAACTAAAATGTAGCAAGTTCAGTGAGTGCAGTCTCCAGCGATGTTACATATGAAAGCTTCATCTTTTCAACCAATTTTGAAGAGATAACCCTTCACTTCATATATGTACAAAAGGAGCCTTTCCAACTGTTTCACATACTTGAGTATATTACAAAGCACTTTGATGTTGGCAGGAAGTGTGAGAGTAAGAAAAGATAGCGAGGAGGATAACAATTACAAGCTTTTAAGAGCTTTGGCAAAGGGATATCCGGACTCGAAACGTCAGCTCTTTTCTCTCCATACAGATGCTGCCAGACCTGCTGAGATTTTCCAGCATTTCCTCTTTTGATAACAATTACAAGTATTGATGAGTGCCCAACTACCAGAACAGTGTGTGCTGTTCAACCGAAATTGAGTGTTGCTCGTAGAGGGAGGGTATTGCCGTAGACCTGTCCAACAATCAGTTCCTGATCTGCACCCTATCAAGTGGGGAGGAGCCAAGTCGAGACTGTGACCTGTCACTGCCCTTCGGGTAGGGCCTGAGGGTAGAAGGACAATTACATACAGACATCGGGCATTCTCTATTACTCACTTCAGAAAAGTCAGCGAGAACAAAGAACAAAGAAAATTACAGCACAGGAACAGGCCCTTCGGCCCTCCAAGCCTGCACCGATCATGCTGCCCGATTGAACTAAAACCCCCTACCCTTCCGGGGACCATATCCCTCTATTCCCATCCTCTTCATGTATTTGTCAAGACACCCCTTAAAAGTCACTATCGTCAGGAAGGATATACCAAAATAAAATTCACTTTTAAAAATGGGCTGGACTTTGCTGTCAACAATAATAATGGCATTTGTGTCAACACTCACTTAATAAAACTGACAGCAACTTCTGACATCCACACATGTGCATCTATATGTGGAATCCAGAAGCTACTGTCTAGGATACCCACCACCTCCAATGGAACCTGCACAGAAATCAAGGTCATGATGTGAACTTGGGCTAATTATCACTATTCTTGCTCTAAAGACAAGAATGGAAAGTTATGGCTTCAGAAGTAACTAAGGGCAATATCTCAACAAAAAATGGCAGTGACAGTTCCAGCGTACAAAACGGAGTGTTTCCTGCCAACGCCACCGGTGGGCTTTGGGGCAGGGTTTTATGCTTTTATTCACAATCATTTCTATGCCCATGAGTTTCACACTGCTCTAGCGTCGTGTTCCCTCTGATTCGCCCATCCCACAATGACTTAACTGCTGCAAGCACTGGGGAACTCCCTATAAATGGCCCCCCAGCACTCTGCAGCACCAATGACTGTAGGAGATGGCAGGCGAGAAGGCAGCGAGAAGGGACACCCTACCCCACTCCAGGTGTAAGCTTCCCAGCAGGGTTGCCTGGAATGCAGTGGCAGCCCTGATCAGTGCGAGCAAGCTCCAGAAGAGACGGGCAGCAGTGTCAGAAGATGAATAATTTTCTTTGCTCAGCCAGGGTAAGTGAACCACCCCCAATCTCCCATTGGACCCTCTCGCATTCCCCTCACACCCCCAACTCTTTCTCTCACTCAGCCTCCTTGGCCTTTGCCAACACCAGGCACCAGATTCTGCCTCCCTCCCACAATCACCATACTTCCCCAATAGCCGCCATGCTCCTCACACTCCAGCTCCCACCCAAACCCCACGCCTGCCTCACCTCACCACCATCTTAAACGTCAACACTCCCACCTACATTCTTCCACTCTGTATCATTGCAGGACAAAGTTAACCACAACAGGTGTCAGCAGGCACAGCCAACTGGAGTCATGCCCAAACTCTAAACCCTCCTGCGTTTTGAGGAGCGAACCCTTGACCTGTCCGGGGAGGAGGAAGAACGTGCCTGCACTGCTGGTGAAGTGGGGGCAGCAGAGAAACATGAGAATCCGCAGCACACATGCTGTCATTCCTCAACTCTCAAGTGAATAATCAATGTTCCCCCGTATCCCCGGTAATACACTGATGTCATCTCCCTTATCTCACAGGCCGACCAGCGGAATAGGCTGGACAATCCTCATGCCCCCTGGACCCACCGAACTCCAGCAGCTGGGAGGGGGAATTTCTCTGACCACACCATTGAAGAGGCATCACAGCTGTCACCTGCACCCGGCACAGATCTTCACACCTCGGTGGGTCCAATAAGTAGACGGGCTCCTGGGTCACTCCGCAAGGGGATGCCTGACAATGCATCTCAGGCAAAAGGGCATGGAAGTCAGCAGGCTGCTCAACCTCAGCTGTGGATCCTGAGGATATACCTAGACGTAGTGGGAGGGTCAGGAAGATTAAGAAACCATGGGGATTGGTGGGTATGGGTGAATATAGACACTAGTGTAATAGGTCACTATTTTGTCTTGAATGTTTTGGCAATAAATTTCACTTTGTTCACCCACGGAGCCTCCACCCTGTCTGTTCATGCCACCAAGCTTGGAGGAACCACTGTGCTCACCAGCGCCTCATCCATGTGGAGTGTGAGAATGACAATGCTACGTCCCTCCCATCCTCTTGCCAGCCCCCATTAAGGAAGGGCACTGCCACAGCTGCGATATGGACAGGAACCCAGGACGGAGAACACGGAAAGCGCTGCCTGCAAACCAGCCTTCACAACCCCTTTAAAGCAAGGGGTGCCCCGACATGAAAGAAAACACTGCTGAACTTATCTATGTCCCCCGAGTCCATTCTGGTGCCCTCAGAGCAGTGTACACTGCGGAGGGTGCTGGATGCCTGAGTGCTCATCTCCGAAATCCCCTCCCTGGAAGTGAAGGCGCCAGGTTCATGGTTATGTAAATGGCGCTGGCGTGATGTCATGCTGGCAGCCACCGAGGGGGGGGGGGGGGGGAAGTCCTGGACAGAGTGCTCATTAATGACATGCTTCCTGCGGTCCTGTGGTGTGTTTCATGCCACTCCATCGGCAAGGGGCCAGTAAGATTGGAACTCGGAAACACGCTGGCGTGAATTGCGCTCTCTGAATTGTGAGCACGCATCGCCATTCCTACAGATGGAGAGCACGGCCTCAAAATCACTCCTTAAGATTTTAAAGACATACAAAATTATTGTTGCTGCAGAACAACGACCCTGGCCCTGGAAAGTTTTACAATCGTAGAGTCTCATTTATTCAGAAGAAAATTCAGGTTGAGATTTCAAAACATAGAACAGTACAGCACAGAACAGGCCCTTCGGCCCACGATGTTGTGCCGAGCTTTATCTGAAACCAAGACCAAGCTATCCCACTCCCTATCATCCTGGTGTGCTCCATGTGCCTATCCAATAACCGCTTAAATGTTCCTAAAGTGTCTGACTCCACTATCACTGCAGGCAGTCCATTCCACACCCCAACCACTCTCTGCGTAAAGAACCTACCTCTGATATCCTTCCTATATCTCCCACCACGAACCCTATAGTTATGCCCCCTTGTAATAGCTCCATCCACCCGAGGAAATAGCCTTTGAACGTTCACTCTATCTATCCCCTTCATCATTTTATAAACCTCTATCAAGTCTCCCCTCAACCTCCTCCGCTCCAGAGAGAACAGCCCTGGCTCCCTCAACCTTTCCTTATAAGACCTACCCTCCAAACCAGGCAGCATCCTGGTAAATCTCCTCTGCACTCTTTCCAGCTCTTCCACATCCTTCTTATAGTGAGGTGACCAGAACTGCACACAATATTCCAAATGTGGTCTCACCAAGGTCCTGTACAGTTGCAGCATAACCCCACGGCTCTTAAACTCCAACCCCCTGTTAATAAAAGCTAACACACTATAGGCCTTCTTCACAGCTCTATCCACTTGAGTGGCAACATACATTTTTTAATGTTTTTTATTTAATACTTCTCCCTTCATCACATCTACATCCCTTTACTTTTCTTTGTGTACATGATTTATTTAAATTTTATATTTCTCATTCCATTTTTACTCCTGGTTTTGCAGACTGCATGTCTCAGTGAGGATACTTCAGTGTGATTGGTTGGAGAGCCTTCATACTGCTATTCCTGCCCACAGATAGGACAATTCCTTGTAGATCCAGCTAAATTCTAACAGTTCCCAGCTATGGGAAAACTGCACTGACAAGCACATTCAAGGCCTATAGGAAACTAGATGTGAGGTGATTATGCTGTGCCTTTGTGGATCCCAGCAAAATCCAGCTCGAATATTTGCACCTGCTCCTAAGCAGTTTGCCTACCGCTGCAACAGGTCCACAGCAGATTCCATTTTCCTAGCCCTGCACTCAACCCTGGAACACCTAGGTGACAAGGACACCTATGTCAGACTCCTATTTATTGACTGCAGCTCAGCCTTCAACACCATTATTCCCACGAAACTCATCTCCAAACTCCGTGGGCTGGGCCTCAGCACCTCCCTCTGCGACTGAATCCTGAACTTCCGAACCCACAGACCACAATCAGTAAGGACAGGCAACAACACCTCCTCCATGATCATCCTCAACACCTGTGCCCCACAAGGCTGTGTTCTCAGCCCCTTACTATACTCCTTATACACCTATGACTGTTTGGCCAAATTCCCCTCCAATTCGATTTTCAAGATTGCTGACGACATCACCGTAGTGGGTCGGATCTCAAACAATGACGAGACAGAGTACAGGAATGAGATAGAGAATCTGGTGAACTGGTGCGGCAACAATAACCTCTCCCTGAATGTCAACAAAACGAAGGAGATTGTCATTGACTTCAGGAAGTGTAAAGGAGAACATGCCCCTGTCTACATCAATGGGGACAAAGTAGAAAGGGTCGAGAGCTTCAAGTTTTTAGGTGTCCAGATCACCAACAACCTGTCCTGGTCTGCCCATGCCGACACTATAGTTAAGAAAGCCCGCCAATGCCTCTACTTTCTCAGAAGACTAAGGAAATTTGGCATGTCAGCTACGACTCTCACCAACTTTTACAGATGCACCATAGAAAGCATTCTTTCTGATTGTATCACAGCTTGGTATGGGGCTCCTGCTCTGCCCAAGGCCGCAAGCAACTATAAAAGGTCATGAATGTAGCCCAATCCATCACGCAAACCAGCCTCCCATCCATTGACTCTGTCTACACTTCCCGCTGCCTTGGAAAAGCAGCCAGCATAATTAAGGACCCCACGCACACCGGACATTCTCTCTTCCACCTTCTTGCTTCGGGAAAAAGATACAAAAGTCTGAGGTCATGTACCAACCAACTCAAGAGCAGCTTCTTCCCTGCTGCTGTCAGACTTTGGAATGGACTTACCTTGCATTAAGTTGATCTTTCTCTACACCCCATCTATGACTGTAACACTACATTCTGCACTCTCTCGTTTCCTTCTCTATGAACGGTATGTTTTGTCTGTACAGCGCGCAAGAAACAATACTTTTCACTGTATGTTAATACATGTGACAATAATAAATCAAATCTAATCAAATCCTTAAAAGTAACCTCTAACCAAGCTCACTATCTCAAGCGGCTCGATGTTAATTTTTGTTTGATGGTGCTTCTGCAAAACACCTTGAGATATTTTATTACATCAAAGATGTTGTACAAATGCAAGTTTTCATTTAAATCTTTCGCAGTTTATCAAATAGACTTTCTTGAGTGGGCGCAAAATATGTGTCTCAGCTCATAGTCAAATGACGTAAGTAAAAGCGGGGAACAAAGAAAGTAAATATCCTGACTGATATCTGTTGTAACTCTTCAAACATCTCTGAGTTACTGAAGTATGGTTGTTTTAACAATCATTGGGAAATGCCTCCACTCTTACCAAACTGCTTGTTTGTTAACAATATTCTCGAAGCTTCCACAGCTTGTGGAGGTCAGGAGATATCATGATGCAGCTCAGCTCTCTCCCATCCTCTAACAAAAGTCAGGTGATGCGCTTTACTCCAATGCCCCATTTAATTGGTTGGACTCAGCTGTTTTCCAGGTTGAATTATTCTAAATATTGAGGATGAGCACAGAGCTGGAATATCTCCAGGGAAACCTACTCTGAAGTCACGCCAAGCCTCCCTTAGGACATGCATGCTCTTCAGATAAGGAAAGGCAATGCCCTGGAAAGCACTCCAACAATCCCTCCAAATTATGGGACTAGCCTTGATGTTGGGTTAGCCGGTATAAGTTAGCCAGTGCAGCAATGCAAACAATATTCTTCACAACAACCATAGGTCTGGAGTTCAAATTCCAGCATAGCTAAAGTTATGAAACTGAGTTCAACAAGTCTCATACTTTCTGGGCTAGCACCAGCAAACAACCGTGAAAGCTGCTAGAACTTTCTACCAGCACTTGGTCTGTCCTGTTCTAGCCAATCCCACACAATTGTTGATGTCCACAGGGTAACTAGGAATAGGCAATATATACTGCATTATAAAATGTCAACACCCCAAAAACAAACAATATTAATTATGAGGCTAAAATATTTATTATTTAAGCACTGTATTAGAATCATACAATACAAAGAAATATGCTTTTGAAATTGCTGTCCAATTAATCTCTGCCCTAGCTCCATGAATCTGAAAGCTTTCTCCTTCAAGCTTTTATCCAATTCCCTTTTGAAATTTATGATTGAGTCTGCTTCCACCCAACCTTTCAGGCAGCGCCTTCCAGATTAAAACCATTATTGTGTTAAAAGATTCTCCTTATTTCAACTCTTGCTTGCCAATTGTCTTAGATCTGTGTCCCCTTGTTCCCAACTTTCCTGCCAGTGGTAAGGGATAGTAAGAGATAAAATTGGTCCTCTTGAAGATCAGAGTGATCGGCTATGTATGGAACCAAAAGAAATGGGGGAGATATTAAATGGGTTTTTTGCATCGGTATTTATTAAGGAAACTGGCATGGAGTCTATGGAAATAAGGCAAACAAGTAGGGAGGTCATGGAACCTATACAGATTAAAGGGGAGGTGCTTGCTGTCTTGAGGCAAATCAGAGTAGATAAATCCCCAGGACCGGACAGGGTATTCCCACGGACCTTGAAGGAGACTAATGTTGAAATTGCAGGGGCCCTGGCAGATATATTTAAAATGTCGGTATCCACGGGTGAGGTGCTGGATGATTGGAGGATAGCTCATGTTGTTCCGTTGTTTAAAAAAGGCTCAAAAAGTAATGCGGGAAATTATAGGCCGGTAAGTTTGACATCAGTAGTAGGTAAATTATTGGAAGGAATACTAAGAGATAGGATCTACAAATATTTGGATAGACAGGGACTTATTAGGGAGAGTCAACATGGCTTTGTGCGTGGGAGGTCATGTTTAACCAATCTATTAGAGTTTTTCGAGGAGGTTACCAGGAAAGTGGATGAAGGGAAGGCAGTGGATGTTGTCTACATGGACTTCAGTAAGGCCTTTGACAAGGTCCCGCATGGGAGGTTAGTTAGGAAGGTTCAGTCGCTAGGTATACATGGAGAGGTAGTAAATTGGATTAGACATTGGCTCAATGAAAGAACAGTAAGAAGTCTCACAACACCAGGTTAAAGTCCAACAGGTTTATTTGGTAGCAAATACCATAAGCTTTCGGAGCAATGCTCCTTCGTCAGATGGAGTGGTCTCTGTTCTCAAACAGGGCACAGACACAGAAATCAAATTACAGAATACTGATTAGAATGCAAATCTCTACAGCCAGCCAGGTCTTAAATGTACAGACAATGTGGGTGGAGGGAGCATTCAACACAGGTTAAAGAGATGTGTATTGTCTCCAGACAGAACAGCTTGTGAAATTGTGCAAGCCCAGGAGGCAAGCTGTGGGGGTTACTGATAATGTGACATAAATCCAACATCCCAGTTTAGACCGTCCTCATGTGTGCGGAACTTGGCTATCAGTTTCTGCTCAGTGACTCTGCGCTGTCGTCACATTTAAGACCTGGCTGGCTGTAGAGATTTGCATTCTAATCAGTATTCTGTAATTTTATTTCTGTGTCTGTGCCCTGTTTGAGAACAGAGACCACTCCATCTGACGAAGGAGCATTGCTCTGAATGCTTATGGTATTTGCTACCAAATAAACCTGTTGGACTTTAACCTGGTGTTGTGAGACTTCTTACTGTGCTTACCCCAGTCCAACGCCGGCATCTCCACATCAATGGAAGAAGCCAGAGAGTGATAGTGGAGGATTGCTTCTCTGAGTGGAGGCCTGTGACGAGTGGTGTGCCACAGGGATCAGTGCTGGGTCCATTGTTGTTTGTCATCTATATCAATGATCTGGATGATAATGTGGTAAATTGGATCAGCAAATTTGCTGATGATACAAAGATTGGAGGTGTAGTGGACAGTGAGGAAGGTTTTCAAAGCTTAGAGAGGGATTTGGACCAGCTAGAAAAATGGGCTGAAAAATGGCAGATGGGGTTTAATGCAGACAAGTGTGAGGTAATGCACTTTGGAAGGACAAACCAAGGTAGAACATACAAGGTAAATGGAAGGACACTGAAGAGTGCAGTGGAACAGAGGGATCTGGGAATACAGATACATAATTCCCTAAAAGTGACGTCACAGGCAGATAAGGTCGTAAAGAGTGCTTTTGGTACATTGGCCTTTATAAATCAAAGTATTGAGTATAGGAGTTGGAATGTTATGGTGAGGTTGTATAAGACATTGGGTGAGGCCGAATTTAGAGTATTGTGTGCAGTTTTGGTCACCTAATTACAGGAAGGATATTAATAAGGTTGAAAGAGTGCAGAGAAGGTTTACAAGGATGTTGCTGGGACTTGAGAAACTGAGTTACAGAGAAAGGTTGAATAAGTTAGGACCTTATTCCCTGGAGCGTAGAAGAATGAGGGGAGATTTGATAGAGGTATATAAAATTATGATGGGTATAAATAGAGTGAATGCAAGCAGGCTTTTTCCACTGAGGCTAGGGGAGAAAAAAACTAGAGAACATGGGTTAAGGGGGAAAAGTTTAAAGGGAATATTAGGGGGGGGCTTCTTCACACAGAGAGTGGTGGGAGTGTGGAATGAGCTGCCAGATGAAGTGGTGAATGCGGGCTCACTTTTAACATTTAAGAAAAACTTGGATAGGTACATGGATGAGAGGGGTGTGGAGGGATATGGTCCAGGTGCAGGTCAGTGGGACTCGGCAGAAAAATGGTTCGGCACTGCCAAGAAGGGCCAAAAGGCCTGTTTCTGTGCTGTAATGTTCTGTGGTTCTATGGTAACAGTTTTGCCTTATCTACACAATCAAAACTCTTCAAAATTTTGAACACCTCTATTAAATCTCCATTCACCTTCTCTGCTTCAAGAAGAACAATCTCAGCTTCCCCACTCTCTCCACACTAACTGAAGTCTCTCATCGCCGGTATCAGTCTTGTAAATTTCTCCTGCACCCTCTTCAAAACTCGCCATCTTTCTTAAAGCGTGGGGCCCAGAAATGAACAAACTATTCCAGTTGAGGCCAAACCAGTGATTTATAAAACATTAACTTCCTTCTTTATGTTGTCTTACGGCATGGAGCTGAATGAACAACAAATTGTATAAAGTGCACCTAACATAATAAAATGTCCCAATGTTCATCTCAGGTCCAGCAGAAAACAAAATAAGGCACAAAGTCACATAAGGCAATATTAGGGAAGATGACCAAAAGCTTGATCAAAGAAGTAGGTTTTAAAGAGTGGGCAAGATTTGTCCGTGGCGTGTTATATGGCAGCAGGAGGTTGCACGCCACTTGCTCCCACTGTCAATGGGGTTTCTCTTTGAATGCGTTCTTCACCGCTGGGAATCCCGCGGTGGGGTGTGCCATTGGGGGGGACTGTAAGATCCCGCTGACGTAAATGGTAGCAAGGTTTCGGCAAGTGTCTTTGTTATGATCCTTGTAGATATTGATAACATTTAAAAAGTGATGAATTTCCCATGACCCCAATGAGAAAAGAAATTGATGGACAAGATTTCACTTTTTAAGAATTTTACTCACTTTTGTAACAAACTAAAATCAACATGGATTAAGCATAAACAGGTAACTGATACATCAATCTAAAGAGAAAGGTATGTTTTGCATTACATCTTACTCCAAACCGTGCACTAATGGAACAGTGTCAAAAGTCACTCCCAGCTTTCCAGTGGAGGTTCACCTCTCCCCACCATGTCAAATCAAAACTTACTTCAGCAATTGTCCCATTCTGCCCGAGTTTTCCGAATCCGATTATTATCACCAGCGAGGCACAATTCAACCAACCACTTCCCATTCCTTAAATCTTTAAGAATTCCCCTGTTCCTTTCTGAACCTTTCTTTTGAACAGAAGTTAAATTGTAAAAGAATGCTATCTGATCTTTAACACCAACAGATTTCCCTGCTTTTCCACAGCTACTGCTCTGTCCCTCCATCTCAGCAGCGGCCTCTCTTCTATAAGCTCCTTTCAGAGGTGCTGTAAGGGCCACTGGACATCTCAGTGAGTTTCTATTTGAATTTCTTTCCCCATGGCAACCTGAGATCACTTGGGCATTTCTTATAACTTGTGTTTATCATGAATTCACCTCTGCCCTTATAAGAAGTATCTGTTTTACTTCAGTTAACGGGACATTTTAAAGCATAATCATCTTGTAAATTTCATTGTTCATGACAGTCTTAATGGAAGAAAGCAAAGTCGAGAAGTTTAGGAAGGGAATTCCAGGCTTGAGGATCAAGGCAGCTGAAGGTACAGCTGCCAATGGTGGAGCAATGTAAATCTGGGTTGCTATTGTGGCCAGAATTTGATTGTCAATTTCTTGCAGGCTTGTGGGTTTGGAGGAGAGTACGGAAATAGGGACGGTGAGGCCATGGACGGATTTAAAAACAGGTATGAACATTTTCAAATCAAACCATTACTCAACCAGGATCTAGTATAGGCTGATGAGCACAGGGACGAAGGGTGAATGGGATGTGGTGCAAGTTAGGGTACGATCATTGGGGTTTTGACAGCCTTAAACTTTCAGAGATTGGAACATAGAAAGGCCAGCCAGGATACATTAGAAAAGTTTAAAGGTAACAAGATACAGATGAGGCTTTCAGCAGCAGATGAGGTGATGCACGGTGAACTCAGGTAACATTACACGGGTGAAAATATGCAGTATTATTGGTGGCATGGATCTCTAGTTGAAAGCTCATCTTGGGGTCAAATATGACATCATGATTATGAACAATCTCAGACAGTTGCCAGGGAGGGGGATGGAGTTGGTCAGTGGGAAGCGGAATTTGTAGCAGAAACTAAATGCAACAGCTTTGATATTCCCAGTATTTCATTGGAAAATATTTCTGCTCATCCAATATTGAATATTAGACAAGCGGTTTGACAATTTTGAGACACTGGAGAAGTTGTGAGTGGGGTTGTTGAGGAAAGGTTGGGTGTTGTTACGGAGGTGTGTTGATATCAAATATTAAATTTTAATTTAATCAACTGGGTACACATATGGAATTTTTTTGCAAAATGCAATTTCAACAGGTGAAACAAAGACACTGACTTAAGCTAGTTGCCAGAGGTCACTTGACATTTCTTCAACTGCAAGTTGGTCAAGCTTCTGGAAGCTTCCAAATGGATTACAAATGGACAGGCCTGGACATTTCTCCTGGGGAATTTCACATCGGCTAATGTTAAGGTTTACTCCAAGAACAAAAAAGCAGACTTCTTGATTCCAAGCCTGGTCCAATAACTAAAGAGAGTTATTGAAAATGGTTATGCACCATGATGTGCTAAAAAACGACGATTACCCTCTATTGCCTTTGTAGCCATCTGGTGGATTCGATATCGTTTCCATGAGCAGACCTTTAATTGCCATCCATGTTGTATCAATGGGCACTCATCATGTGATCGAAACTGCTCACCACATTTTAATATGCTTTTTTTTACCATAGCTTGTTTTTGGCAGATTATAAGAACGGCAGGACACAAAGCTTCTTGCCTCTTCTGTCCCTCTCTCCAACTGAACTAGGTTTGGATCCTGTTTGCTTATATCACACTGTGGGCACAAGACAGAGAAATTCTAAAGGCTGCTTTGATTTCCATAACAGTGTCTCCGAAAAGAAGAAACAACAGCTCCAGTTTTAAACTTCACCTCAGCCAAGAACCGAAGCTTCTGATTTGCAACAACCAGACCAGCTAGCCATGTACAACCAGTGAACTCTTTTTAACTTCGTCTTTTCTCATTGAATCTTAATTTGGCCAAAGTTAACCACCTTTACTTTGTAACTTGGAATTTTGCATGCTTGAATGGCGACAGTCACAATGTGTTTTTATCTCATTAATATTTTTAATTTCTTTACCTGGATGGGTTTTTAGCATAATGCAAACTAATCCCTTAGTTGTTTAAAGTCAAGAAAACCTATCTGCGTATGTTGCAGCGAGTACAGAAGCTGTTAAGTACATAAACTGAGTTGGCACATTCGTCCTTTTAAATGTTTAAAAAATCTGTTACAATCAACTGAAGAATGGGAAGACGGGGGGTGGGTGTGTCCTCCCACCCCTCCTCACCTCAGTGTGGACAATTTTCAGATGGAGTTACAGATGAGAAATAGGAGGGGCCAAGGATAGATCCTTCTGGAACACCAGAAGTAATGGTGCAGGAGTAAGATAAGATAAGAATGGAACCAGGTGAATGCAGGCCCATTCAACTGGATAACAACGGAAAGGAGGATGGTGCGATCAACAGTGGTTAGCACTGCTGCCTCACGGCACCAGGGACCTGGGTTCGATTCCTGGCTTGGGTCACTGTCTCTGTGGAGTCTGCACGTTCTCCTCGTGTCTGGGTGGGTTTCCTCAGGGTGTTCCAGTTTCCTCCCGCAATCCCAGGGTGTGTAGATTAGGTGGATTATCTAAGCTAAATTGTTCAGAGTGTCCCAAGATGTGTAGGTTAGGTGGATTAGCGAAGTAAAGATGTGGAGAGTGGGCCTGGGTAAGATGCTCTGTCAGAGTCAGTACAGACTTGATGGACTGAATGGCTTACTTCTGCAAAGAACAAAGAAAATTACAACACAGGAACAGGCCCTTCGGCCCTCCAAGCCTGCACCAACCATGCTGTCCGACTGAACTAAAACCCCCTACCCTTCCGGGGACCATATCCCTTTATTCCCATCCTATTCATGTATGTCAAGACGCCCCTTAAAAGTCACTATTGTATCTGCTTCCACTACCTCCCCCGGCAGCGAGTTCCAGTCACCCACCACCCTCTGTGTAAAAACCTGCCTCGTACATCTCCTTTAAACCTTGCCCTTCGCACCTTAAACTTATGCCCCCTAGTAATTGACCCTTCCATCCTGGGAAAAAACTTCTGACTATCCACCCTGTCCATGCCCCTCATAATCTTGTAGACTTCGATCAGGTCACCCCTCAACCTCCGTCGTTCCAGTGAGAACAAACCAAGTTTCTCCAACCTCTCCTCATAGCTAATGCCCTCCGTACCAGGCAACATCCTGGTAAATCTTTTCTGTACCCTCTCCAAAGCCTCCACATGCTTGTGGTAGTGTGGTAATCAGAATTGAACACAATATTCCAAATGCGGCTTACTAAGGTTCTATAAAGCTGTAACATGGAGGGCAATTTTTAAACTCAATGCTCCGGCCGATGAAGGCAAGCATGCCGTATGCCTTCTTGACTACCTTCTCCACCTGCATTACCACTTTCAGTGACCTGTGTACCTGTACACCCAGATCCCTCTGCCTATCAATACTCTTAATGGTTCTGCCATTTACTGTGTATTTCCTATCTTTATTAGATCTTCTAAAATGCATTACCTCACATTTGTCTGGATTAAACTCCATCTGCCATCTCTCCGCCCAAGTCTCCACCGATCTATATCCTGCTGTACCCTCTGATGGTTCTCATCATTACCCACAAATCCATCAATCTTTGTGTTGTCTGCAAACTTACTAATCAAACCAGTTACATTTTCCTCCAAATCATTTACATGGATTAGCGAAGTAAAGTATATATTACAAACAGCAAAGGTCCCAGCACTGATTCCTGAGGAACGCCACTTGTCACAGCCCTCCATTCAGAAACACACCCTTCCACTGCTACCCTCTGCCTTCTATGACCGAGCCAGTATCCATCTTGCCAGCTCACCTCTGATCCCATGCGACTTCACCTTCTGTCATGTATCAGTCTGCCATGAGGGACCTCGTCAAAGGCCTTACTGAAGTCCATGTAGACAACATCCACTGCCCTACCCTCATCAATCATCTTCGTCATTCCTCGAAAAACTCGATCAAGTTTGTGAGACACAACCTCCCCTTCACAAAACCATGTTGTCTCTCACTAATACATCCACTTATTTCCAAGTGGGAGTAAATCCTGTCTCAAAGAATCCTCTCCAATAATTTCCCTACCACTGCAGTAAGGCTCACCAGCCTGTAATTACCTGGATTATCCTTGCTACCCTCCTTAAACAAAAGAACAGCATTGGCTATTCTCCAATCCTCTGGGACCTCCCCTGTAGCCAGTGAGGATACAAAGATTTCTCTCAAGGCCCCAGCAATTTCCTCCTTTGCCTCTCTCAGTATTCTGGGGTATATCCCATCAGGCCCTGGGGACTTGTCAACTTAATGTTTCTCAAGAACCCCAATACCTCCTCCTTTTTGATCTCAACATGACTCAAACTATTTACACACCCTTCCCCAGATTCATCATCCATCAAGTCCTTCTCTTTGGTGAATATTGACGCAAAATACTCATTTAATACCTCGCCCATTTCCTCTGGCTCCTCGCATCGATTCCCTGCCATGTCCTTGAGTGGGCCAACCCTCTCCCTGGCTACGCTCTTGCTCTTTATATATATATATATAAAAAGCCTTGGGATTTTCCTTAATCCTGCTGGCCAATGACTTTTCGTGACCCCTTTTAGCCCTCCTTACTCCTTGCTTAAATTTCTTTCTACTTTCCTTGTATTCCACACTTGCTTCGTGTGTTCCCAGCCTCCTAACCTTGACAAATGCTTCCTTTTTCTCTTTAACTAGGCTCACAATATCTCTCATTATCCAAGGTTCCTGAAACTTGCTGAATTCCTACTCTCTGGTTCCCCTTCAGTTAATTCACCTTTGCTTTGGTTTCCACCCCCCTGCCAAACTAGTTTAAATGTCGGGATTCTATGATTCTAAGACATAAAGAATGAAGAGGCACGGTGCACTTCACATATGCACTCAATGGGCAATTATGAGGAACCGATTACAGCAAATAAAGAAATGATTAATGAACAAAGTAATTTTGAAGCGCAGGGTTGGGCTATTTGTTCAGAAGGACAACTACCCAAACAGAGAACAAGGGTAACATACATGCCAAAAGGGGACAAAATGTGGAGGGATGCCACTATCCTGGGAAAAGTAGGAAAGGCCACTGGTAAATATAAACATTGGTTATTGGCTACTGCACAGACAGGTCCCAGAGCGGAACCCTGACTCAATAGATCATAATCTTTATTGTTTGTTTAGAGACATGGATGAACAGAGTCACGGGACTGCTGATAAACTTTTAACAAAGGAATAAAACATTTATTAAACAAGAAACAATTAATTATAATACACTACTTCACTCCCACTACACCTTCACAGATACACACAGATATATAGGGATTAAACAAGCTGCAAAATATTTTACACTCAAATGTTCTCCCCAATTTAGCACCTTCACTTGAGGAGTACACTTATCTTTATCCATCAGTACCTTAAAGCTTACTAAATTGTGGTCACTGTTCCCAAACTGCTCCCCTACTAAAACTTCGACTACCTGGCCGGGCTCATTCCCCAGTACCAGATCCAGTACGGCTCCTTCCTTAGTTGGACTATCTAGATACTGTTTCAAGAAGTCCTCCAGGTTGCTCCTTACAAATGCTGCCCCATCCATGCCCCTAGCACTGAGTCCCAGTCAATATAGGGGAAGTTAAAATCTCCCACCACAACAACCCTGTTACTTTTACATCTTGCCAAAATCTGCCTACATATCTGTTCCTCCAACTCTCGCTGGCAGTTGGACGGCCTATAGTAAATCCTCAAAATTATGACTACACCCTTCCTATTCCTGAGCTCTACCCATATTGGCTCGCTGAGTGAGCCCTCCGAGGTGTCCTCCCGCAGTACAGCTGTGATATTCTCCTTAACCAGTAGTGCAACTCCCCCACCCCTTTTACACACCGCTCTATCCCACCTGAAACATCTGTATCCTGGAATGTTAAGCTCCCAATCCTGTCCTTCCCTCAACCAATTCTCTGTCATAGCAACAACATTATAGTTCCAAGTACTAATCCAAGCTCTAAGTTCATCTGCCTTTCCTGTTACACTTCTCACACTGAAACACTTGCACTTCAGTCCACCAGACTCTCTTTGATCAACAACCACACCCTGCCTGCTGCTTCTCTGAGTCTGTGTGGGTTAGGTTGATTGGCCAAGCTAAATTGACCCTGATGTCAGGGGGATTAGCAGGATAAATGTGTGGGGTTACGGAAATAGGGCCTGGTTGGGATTGTGGTTGGTATAGACTCAATGGGCCGAATGGCCTCCAACTGTACTGTAGAGATTCTATGATTCTATTCTAAGATGTCACCCAATTCAGCTTGTCCCCCAAATGCTTGTCACACTGTGAGCCAGCTGGTCTCACTGGAACTCTGACTTCCACACAAGGGTTTCCAAACTCTACTTTCGAAGAACACACATTTGAAATCTTCCCCCACACACAGCCTTCTCTCAAATGTCTTCACCAAGGATCCACATCCAGGATTTCAAACTCTCTTTTCAGTATTCCTCTGTCCTGGATTGCCACATGCATTCAAGCTTTCACGCAAGCTCTCAGGTACCCAGCCATACCAACAGAACACCGTTGCGTTATAGGCTTTATTAAAGTATCACCAACCTTAGGATTCCTTCACTTGTCTGGCCCCTCGCTAGCTGATTTTTCCAGGTCTGCACCTTTCAGCGCTGTCTTTAACTGGAATCCTCTCTCTGACCCTTTCTTTAACTTCAGTGAACAGTACCTTAATAGAGTCACAGAGGTTTACAGTATGGAAACAGGCACTTCGGCCCAACTTGTCCATGCCACTCTTTTTTTTTAAACCCCTAAGCTAATCCCAATTGCCCACATTTGGCCCATATCCCTCTATACCCATCTTACCCATGTAACTGTCTAAATGCTTTTTAAAAGACAAAATTGTACCTGCCTCTACTACTACCTCTGGCAGCTTGTTCCAGACACCCACCACCCTTTATGTGAAAACATTGCCCCTCTGGACACTTTTGTATCTCTCCCCTCTCACCTTAAACCTATGCCCTCTAGTTTTAGACTCCCCTACCTTTGGGAAAAGATATTGACTATCTAGCTGATCTTTGCCCCTCATTATTTTATAGACCTCTATAAGATCACCCCTCAGCCTCCTACGCTCCAGAGAAAAAAGTCCCAGTCTATCCAGTCTCTCCTTATAACTCAATCCATCAAGTCCCAGTAGCATCCTAGTAAATCTTTTCTGCACTCTTTCTAGTTTAGTAATATCCTTTCTATAATAGGGTGACCAGAATTGCACACAGTATTCCAAGTGTGGCCTTACCAATGTCTTGTACAATTTCAACAAGACATTCCAACTCCTGTATTCAATGTTCTGACCGATGAAACCAAGCATGCCGAATGCCTTCTTCACCACTCTGTCCACCTGTGACTCCACTTTCAAGGAGCTATGAACATGTACCCCTAGATCTCTTTGTTCTGTAACTCTCCCCAATGCCCTACCATTAACTGAGTAAGTCCTGCCCTGGTTCAATCTACCAAAATGCATCACCTCGTATTTGTCTAAATTAAACTCCATCTGCCATTTGTCAGCCCACTGGCCCAAATGATCAAGATTCCGTTGCAATTGGAGATAACTTTCTTCACTGTCCACTATGCCACCAATCTTACTAACCATGCCCCCTATATTCTCATCCAAATCATTAATATAAATGACAAATAACAGTGGACCCAGCACTGATCCCTGAGGCACACCGCTGGTTACAGGCCTCCAGTCTGAAAAACAACTCTCTACTATACCCTCTGGCTTCTGTTAAGAAGCTCCGAAAGCTTGTGTGGCTTTTGCTACCAAATAAACCTGTTGGACTTTAACCTGGTGTTGTTAAACTTCTTTCTGTGAAGAAGCCAATTTTGTATCCATTTAGATACCTCACCCTGAATCCTGTGAGATTTAACCTTATGCAACAACCTACCATGCGGTACCTTGTCAAAGGCGTTGCTAAAGTTCATGTAGACAACATCAACTGCACTGCCCTCATCTACCTTCTTGGTTACCCCTTCAAAAAACTGAATCAAATTTGTGAGACATGATTTTCCACTCACAAAGCCATGCTGACTGTCCCTAATCAGTCCTTGCGTCTCTAAATGCCTGTAGATCCTGTCTCTCAAAATATCTTCCAACAATTTACCCACCACAGATGTGAGGCTCACTGGCCTGTAGTTCCCAGGCTTTTCCCTGCAGCCCTTTTTAAACAAAGGCACAACATTTGCCACCCTCCAATCTTCAGGCACCTCACCCGTGACTATCTATGATTCAAATATCTCGGCTAGGGGACACTCAATTTCCTCTCTAACCTTCCACAATGTCCTGGGATGCACTTCATTAGGTCCTGGGGAGTTATCTATCTTGAGGCGCTTTAAGACTTCCAGCATCTCCTTCTCTGTAATATGTACACTCCTCAAGACATCACTATTTATTTCCCCAAGTTCCTAACATCCATGCTTTTTTCAGTAAATACTGATGAGAAATATTCATTTAGGATCTCACCCATCTCTTGTGGATCCGCACATAGATGACCTTGTTGATCCTTAAGAGGCCCTACTCTCTCCCTTGTTACTCTTTTGCCCTTTATGTATTTGTAGAAGCTCTGATTAATCAGATTCCTTTGATTCAGTCTTACATAGAAACATATGAAACTACAGCACAAAACAGGCCCTTTGGCCCCACAAGTTGTGCCGAACATATCCTTACCTTTTAGGCCTACCTATAACCCTCCATCCTATTAAGTCCCATGTACTCTTCCAGGAGTTTCTTAAAAGACCCTATTGAGTTCGCTTCCACCACCACTGACGGCAGCCGATTCCACTCGCCCACCACCCTCTGTGTGAAAAGCTTCCCCCTAGTTTGCAGGAAGACTTAGACAGGTTGCAAAGTTGGGCCGAGAGGTGGCGGATGGAGTTTAATGCGGAGAAGTGTGAGGTAATTCACTTTGGTAGGAATAACAGATGTGTTGAGTATAGGGCTAACGGGAGGACTTTGAATAGTGTGGAGGAGCAGAGGGATCTAGGTGTATGTGTGCATAGATCCCTGAAAGTTGGGAATCAAGTAGATAAGGTTGTTAAGAAGGCATATGGTGTCTTGGCGTTTATTGGTAGGGGGATTGAATTTAGGAGTCGTAGCGTTATGTTGCAACTGTACACAACTCTGGTGCGGCCGCACTTGGAGTACTGTGTGCAGTTCTGGTCCCCACATTACAGGAAGGATGTGGAGGCTTTGGAGAGGGTGCAGAGGAGGTTTACCAGGATGTTGCCTGGTATGGAGGGGAGATCCTATGAGGAGAGGCTGAGGGATTTGGGATTGTTTTCGCTGGAAAGGCGGCGGCTAAGAGGGGATCTTATTGAAACATATAAGATGATTAGAGGTTTAGATAGGGTGGATAGTGATAGCCTTTTTCCTCTGATGGAGAAATCCAGCACGAGGGGGCATGGCTTTAAATTGAGGGGGGGTAGTTATAGAACCGATGTCAGGGGTAGGTTCTTTACCCAGAGGGTGGTGAGGGATTGGAATGCCCTGCCAGCATCAGTAGTAAATGCGCCTAGTTTGGGGGCGTTTAAGAGATCCGTAGATAGGTTCATGGACGAAAAGAAATTGGTTTAGGTTGGAGGGTCACAGTTTTTTTTTTTAACTGGTCGGTGCAACATCGTGGGCCGAAGGGCCTGTTCTGCGCTGTAATGTTCTATGTTCTATGTTCTATGTTCTAACATTTCCCCTGTACCTACCCCCCAGCACCTTAAACCTGTGTCCTCTCGTAGCAGCCATTTCCACCCTGGGAAAAAGCCTCTGAGAATCCACCCGATCTATGCCTCTCAACATCTTATATACCTCTATTAGGTTTCCTCTCATCCTACGTCTCTCCAAGGAGAAAAGACCGAGCTCCCTCAGCCTATCCTCATAAGGCATGCCACTCAATCCGGGCAACATCCTTGTAAATCTTCTCGGGGCTTCTCTTTTCATTTCCTGGTTTCTAGAACTGTCTGTTCTTTAGCTTCTGGGATGTGTTTTAAAGATTTGCAACACAAAAAGAAGCCATTTGACCCATCGTGTCTGAGACGGACATCGAGCACCTATCTATTCAAATCCCATTTCCAGCACTTGGTCCGTAGCCTTGAATGCAATGGTGTTTCAAATACTCATTTAAATGCTTCTTAAATGTCGTAAAGATTCCTGCATCCGTCACTCTTTCGGGCAGTGAGTTCCAGATTCCCACCACCCTCTGGGTGAAAAAGTTTTTCCTAAAATCCCCTCTAAATTTCCTGCCCCTTACCTTAAATCAATGCGCCCTGGCTATTGACCCCTGTACCAAAGGGAAAAGGTCCTTTCTATTGACCTTATCAATGTCTCTCATAATTTGTACACCTTTCAGCCCCTTACTCCACTGTCCACCCTCTCTGCTGGTAATTTCTGTGAGAGCTGCTTTCTTCTCAGATACCTGGTTCCAACTGAACCACAAGAGTTTATACTTTTCAGTGTGGGGCCTGGTTGCTAGGCAGCAGCTTAGTTTTTACTTCTAAAACTGTTTTTACGTCGTAAACCTTTAATCACAATGCAGGCACAGTTTAAAATAAAACCAAAAGCCACAACATGTAGGCACCTTTGTTTAACATGAGCAAACTGAAGTTTTAACCCTTCTCAACACATAACTACAGAAGCTAATACCCACAATGCAAATTATTTAAACCAGCCCTATTGTTAACAATGACAGTTGTTTCATGGTCACCATTAGACTTTTGATTCCAGATATTTTTTGAATTCAGATTTCACCAGTTGCCATTGTGAGTTTCAAGCCTGGGCCCCTGGGACATTACCCTGGGCTGTGTAGTCCAGCAACAAAACCACTACACCACCGTCTCCCCATAAATATGTTAAAGCCCTGAGTTCAATAAACTGGCTTTGATTCTCAATAGGAATTAGGAGCAGAAGTAGCCAAATTCAGCCTTTCGAGCCTTCTCCGCCATTCAATCAGATCATGGCTGATCTCTCCCAGTCTCAAATCTACCTCCCCACCTCTTCCCCATATCCCTCTTTTATTAGAAATATGTCTATCTCCCTCTTGAAATCATTCAATGATACAGACTCCACTGCATTATGGGGCAGCAAGTTCCACAAATTCACCAGAAGTGGGTGAGAAGCTGATTAATTTATTTGAATTCATTAAAATTGTGTTTTGCATGTGTTCAGCAAGCCGGGCGCTCAATCATTCAGGCCCACTTGCCTTTATGGCCTCGTTGGAAGAGGTTCTCTCCGATGAGGAAATCACCTGCTCCCCATGAACGGAGAACAGTTCTGTTGGACTCGCCGGTGGAACCAGAGGCCATTGAGGCCCCCCCCAAGGTGACCAGGTGCAAGGCGGAGATGCCACTTAGGCTGTGTCAGCCTGGCATCTGGGTAATGCCCACCAGGCATACCAGGGGGCGGGGCCCGTGGGAGGGAATTCCAAGGGGGCAGGGCCAATGGGGGCCGTGCCAGGGGCGGAGCCAATGGGGCACGGGCCAATGGGGGGAGGGGGGCCCGCTGTCACTCTGCATGCAAGCGGTGGGAGAGGAATGGGGCCCGCTGCCACTCTGCATGCGATTGGTGGAGAAGGGAACGGAGGCCGCGACCGGGCAGCAGGGGTTGCATCTCGGGCCGTGGGCCCCCATGATTGCGGGGGGGTGGGGGAGGCAGCTAATTGAGGCTGCCTGCAGTAGCAGGGGCCTGACAGCTCTTTCTCTCTGTCTGTCAGATCCCTGCTACTGTTAATGTGCATGTGCAGCATCAGAAGTCTGCACACGCACAATACCTCCCTCTCAGGCTGTCTGGCAGGTTAGAACATAGGTCATTGCTCAAGAAGGGAAGTTTGTTCAAGAAGGGAAGTAGAGACAACCCTGGTAATTATAGACCGGTGAGCCTTACTTCTGTTGTGGGCAAAGTTTTGGAAAGGATTATAAGAGATAGGATTTATAATCATCTAGAAAGGAATAATTTGATTAGGGATAGTCAGCACGGTTTTGTGAAGGGTAGGTCGTGCCTCACAAACCTTATTGAGTTCTTTGAGAAGGTGACCAAAGAGGTGGATGAGGGTAAAGCAGTTGATGTGGTGTATATGGATTTCAGTAAAGCGTTTGATAAGGTTCCCCACGGTAAGCTATTGCAGAAGATACGGAGGCATGGGATTGAGGGTGATTTAGCGGTTTGGATCAGGAATTGGCTAGCTGTAAGAAGACAGAGGGTGGTGGTTGATGCGAAATGTTCATCCTGGAGTTCAGTTACTAGTGGTGAACCGCAAGGATCTGTTTTGGGGCCACTGCTGTTTGTCATTTTTATAAATGACCTGGATGAGGGCGTAGAAGGATGGGTTAGTAAATTTGCGGATGACACTAAAGTCGGTGGAGTTGTGGACAGTGCGGAAGGTTGTTCCAGGTTAGAGGGACATAGATAAGCTGCAGAGCTGGGCTGAGAGGTGGCAAATGGAGTTCAATGCGGAAAAGTGTGAGGTGATTCACTTTGGAAGGAGTAACAGGATTACAGAATACTGGGCTAATGGTAAGATACTTGGTCGTGTGGATGAACAGAGAGATCTCGGTGTCCATGTGCATAGATCCCTGAAAGTTGGCAACCAGGTTGATAGGGTTGTTAAGAAGGCGTACGGAGTGTTAGCTTTTATTGGTAGAGGGATTGAGTTTCAGTGCTAGGAGGTCATGTTGCAGTTGTACAAAACTCTGGTGCGGCCGCACTTGGAGTATTGCGTACAGTTCTGGTCGTCGCATTATAGGAAGGATGTGGAAGCATTGGAAAGGGTCCAGAGGAGATTTACTAGGATGTTGCCTGGTATGGTGGGAAGGTCTTATGAGGAAAGGCTGAGGGACTTGAAGTTGTTTTCGTTAGAGAGAAGAAGGTTAAGAGGTGACTTAATAGAGGCATACAAGATGATCAGAGGATTAGATAGGGTGGATAGTGAGAGCCTTTTTCCTCGGATGGTGATGGCTAGCACGAGGGGACATAGCTTTAAATTGAGGGGTGATAGATATAGGACAGATGTCTGAGGTAGTTCTTTACTCAGAGAGTAGTAAGGGTGTGGAATGCCCCGCCTGCAGCAGTAGTGGACTTGCCAACATTAAGGGCATTTAAATGGTCATTGGATAAACATATGGACGATATTGGAATAGTGAAGGTTAGATGGGCTTTAGATTGGTTTCACTGGTCGGCGCAACATCGAGGGCCGAAGGGTCTGTACTGCGCTGTAATGTTCTATGTTGTCCAAGCTAACTCAGCAGAGAAGGTATCCCATTTAGGGAACACAGACAGGTTTTTTTAAATGAAATGAGATACTAGAAATTATAAACCTTCCTGAAGGGGCTTGACAGGACAGATGCTGAGAGGATGTTTCCTCAAGTATTGGAGATCTAGAATGAGGAGGCAAAGTTTCAGAATAACCAGTTAAGTTGGAGATGTGGAGGAATATTTGGAATTCTCTTCTCCGCAATGCTGTTTTTAAAGTTAAAAATTTTAAAGTTTATTTATTTGCGTCACAAGTAAGTTTACATTAACACTGCAATGAAGTTACTGTAAAAATCCCCCAGTTGCCACACTCCAGCACCTTTTCGGGCCACTCACCTGATGAAGGAGCAGCGCTCCGAAAGCTCATGCTACCAAATAAACCTGTTGGACTTTAACCTGGTGTTGTGAGACTTCTTACTGTGCCCACCCCAGTCCAACGCCGGCATCTCCACATCACAGGTACACTGAAGGAGAATTTAGCATGGCCAATGCACCTAAACAGCACATCTTTCGGACGTTGAGGGCAGCACGGTGGCACAGTGGCTAGCACTCCTGCCTCACAGCGCCAGGGACCCAGGTTCAATTCCCGGCTTGGGTCACTGTCTGTGTGGAGTTTGCACATTCTCCTCCTGTCTGCGTGGGTTTCCTCCCACAGTCTGAAAGATGTGCAGGTTAGGTGTATTGACCCAAACAGGTGTCGGAGTGTGGCGACTAAGGGAATTTCATAGTAACTTCATTGCAGTGTTAATGTAAGCCTTACTTGTGACTAATAAAATTAACTTTAACTCAAGGGGACATATAATCTATTCCTACTTGTCCTTATGCAATGTATTACACATTGATGCCATTGTGTTGTGGTCATGGAAAGCAAATAGTGGAAACTTACAGTATTTCCAGAATGTTCTGTTTTTTCCTTTGCATCTCCAAATTTGTCATTGGCTCGTTATAAAGTAAATACCTCAGATAAACCTAAATGTTTAACAAGTTTTACAAGGCTTTGCTGGATCAGATTGCAAGCTTCGAGGTCGGCCTTGGAAAAATACAACGATGCTCCTGCAATAAAGGATTGTTTACTTGGCAGAGCAGGAAGGTGGAAGGTCACTGTCCCTTTAAATGGTTGACCTATCTATAGTGTTCCTGGTTGTCGGTACACTTCTTTGCAGTAATCCGTTCTGTTCCGTATGACGATGGCCCCGCCTTTAAATGGCCCCACCTTTGGCCTCACAGCGCTGATTGGTCCAGCGGTAACCACGGTGACGAGTGTCGGCGCCTCTTTATGAAGGCGAGTGAGGCGGTGAGCGCGCAGTCAGTCAGGCGGCTGAGGAAATCTGACGGACAGGCAACACAAAGAGCCGGTAATAACCCAGCGAGAGGGGGAGATTCCCTCTCAGACGGGACACTCTGGAGCAGCAGGATGCGAGCGCGGCGGCGGCCGCCGCCGCTTGGCCGCGATGGCGACGCTCCGGTGCGGGCGTTTCCCGAACGGCAACGTGGAGCCAGGCTGTCAGTGCGCGGCCGGCGGGCGCGCTCACCTGGGGCGCAGAGTGCGCAGGCGCGGTGGAACGCGCCCCATGGCGGCGGCGAGTGCGCAGGCGCAGAGCGCTGAGGCCGGAGCCTCCTGACAGTTAACGGCTCCGGTAATTCAAACAGGAGCCTGCGCCGAGCTCAGCACCGGGAGCGGGGGGGGGGGGGGGGGGGTGAACACCGAGCTCATGATCGGCAAAGTGCGCTTTGATCAATATCTGGTGGCTGTTAAAAGTGCTGAAGAGATACAAATCCTTGCTTTTCTCGAAGGGTAAGATGGGGGGGGGGGGGAGGGGTTGTATATTCCCCAGAGTTTCCAAAGGTTGAGGTATTTGAAACTTTAAGGGGTTTGCTGGGTTCAAATCCCGCCATCCACAGAGGAGATACCGCGCAGAAACTGGCCCTTTGGTCCAAGCTGCTCTCCACTCTTCGTCATTCCTTTCTCCCTCGTGTTTATGCAGCTCCCTCAGTATCTCTGTCATTCACCTCAACCTCTCCTGGGTGTTAGACATTCTCACTACTCTCTGGATAAAGATGTTGTTCCTGAGTTCTCTAGATTTTATAGTCTTTAGTTCTGGACTCCCTCTGCAATGTAGAGTACGTGTAGAGATGTTTCTACTCTATCAAACCCCTTCATAATTTTAAAGGCCTCTCATCAGATCTCGCCTCCACTATATCTCTCTTCTACAGAACTCCAGCGTGTTCATCCTTCCTGGATTATTCCAACTCAAGTTCTGGTGTCATCCTTGTAAATCTTTGCACTGTCTCCAGTGTCACAGTCTCCTTTTTGTAACCTGGAGATGTGACCTATTCACTCTGGTAGCTGCACATTCTCACCGTGCTGCCTGGCAAAGTTTCTCCTGAATTCCCGATTTGATTTCTTGGTGACTACATTGCATTGACTGCCTCTAGTTTTAAGGGGGAAGGAGAGAGATAATGAAATCTGATATTGTTCTTCATAATATGGCCAGACAAATGAAACAAAAGCAGAAGATGCTGGAAAACTCAGCAGGGTCTGGCAATATATGTAGAGAGAGAAATAGAATTAATGTGTTGAGTCAGTGTGACTCTTGCTGAAGAGCCACATTGACTCAAAACATTAATTCTATTTCTCTCTCTCTACAGATGTTGCCAGGCTGGTGAGTTTTTCTAGCATTTTCTGCTTTGTTTCAGATTTCCAGTATCACAGTATTTTGCCATTATTTGGATGACATTGGCATTTGTGAGGTTATATCCATTAATATGCTAACAACTGGTGTTTTGGTGATTGGAAATGTCATTTATTTTTTTGGAGCACAAGGTGTCTGTGTTGTGCAACCTCAACATTTTTGAAAGATAATTGCACTACACCCATGAAGATTTGAGTTTCAGAACTTATCCCTAAATCAGGAAATGGAAGGGAAGAACTCAGAAATATTACAATCACCAGGAAGTGGTATTGGGAAAATTGTTGGGTCTGCGGGCTAACAAATCCCCTGTTCCGGATGGACTTCACCCTGAGATCTTGAAAGAAATGGCAAATGAGATAGTTGGTGCAGTGACTTTAATTTTCCAAAATTTCTCTAGATTTGGGGAAGGTTCCATTAGATTGGAAGATAAGAAATGTAACATCCTTATTCAAAAAGGGAGGGAGACAAAATCAGGAAACTATAGGTCAGTTAGGAAAAATGTTAGAAGCCATTATTAAAGATGTTCTAGTCGAACTCTTGGATAAGCTTAAGGTAATTGGGCAGAATTAACATGGTTTTGTGAAAGGGAATGTTTAACCAATTTATTGCAGTTCTTTGAAGGAGTCACATGTGCTGTGGCTTAAGAGGAACCAGCGGATGTACTGTACTTGGATTTCCAGAAAACATTTGATAAGATGCCCCATCAAAGGTTATTGTGTAATATTAACATGGATTGAACATTGTCTAACAGGAAAGAGTTGGCATGAACGGGTCTTTTTCTGGTTGGCAGGATGTAACAGGGATCAGTGCTAGGGTCTCGCCTTTTTACAATTTGTATAAATTACTTGGGTGAAGGGACCAAATGTATGGTTGCTAAATTTACTGATGACAAATATAGGTAAGAAAGTAAATTGCTAAGAACTAGGAGTAGGCCATCTGGCCCCTTGAGCCTGCTCCGCCATTCAATAAGATCGTGGCTGATCTTTTTGTGGACTCAGCTCCACTTACCCGCCCGCTCACCATGACCCTTAATTCCTTTACTGTTCAAAAATTTATCTATCCTTGCCTTAAAAACATTCAATGGGGTAGCCTCAACTGCTTCACTGGGCAGGGAATGCCACAGATTCATAATCCTTTTGGGTTAAGAAGCTCCTCTTCGACTCAGTCCTAAGAGGATGTAAATAGACCGCAAAAGGGCATTGATAGATTAAGTGAATGGGCAGAAATCTGGCAAATAGAGTCTGACGTAGACAAATGTGAAATTGTCCATGTAGGAAGAATAAAAGAAGCTTATTATCTAACTGAAAGATTACAGAGCTATGCAGTGCAAAAGTTCTGGGTGTCATTGTGCATGAGTCAAAGGGTTAGTATTGAGGTACAGCAAATAATTAGGAAAGCTAATTGGGGCGGCACGGTAGCACAGTGGTTAGCTCCAGGGACCTGGGTTCGATTCCCGGCTTGGGTCACTGTCTGTGTGGAGTTTGCACATTCTCCTCGTGTCTGCGTGGGTTTCCTCCGGGTGCTCCGGTTTCCTCCCACAGTCCAAAGATGTGCGGGTTAGGTTGATTGGCCATGCTAAAATTGCCCTTAGTGTCCTGAGATGTGTAGGTTAGAGGGATTAGTGGGTAAATATGTAGGGATATGGGGGTAGGGCCTGGGTGGGATTGTGGTCGGTGCGGACTCGATGGGCCGAATGGCCTCTAGGGATTCTAGGGATTCTATGATATCTATGAATGTTATCATTTATTGTGAGGGGATTTGAATACAAAAGTAGGGAGGTTATGCTTCGGCTGTGTGGCATTGGTGAGACCACATCTGGAGTATTATGTACAGTATTGGCCTCCTTTATTGAAGGAAAGATGTCAGAAGCAATTCAGAGAAAGTTAACTTGACTAGTACCAGGAATGGGTGGATTGTCTTGAGGGAAGGTTGGTGAGGTTAGGTTTGTATCAACGTACGAGTAAGAGGTGACTTGATTAAAATCTTTAAGACCCTGAGGGGTATTGTCTGTGGGGAGGATGTTTCCTCTTATCAGAGAATCTAGAACTAGGGGTCCCTGCTTAAAAATAAGGGGTCACTTATTTAAGACGTATGAGGAGAAATCTTTTCTTGAGGGTTAAGTGTCTCTGGAACTCTCTTCCACCTGAGTCTTTGAATATTTTAAAGACAGAGCTAGATAGATTATTTGATTAAATAATCAAGAAACTTATCCGGGGTAGGCAGGAATGTGGGGTTGAGGTTTATCAGATCGGCCATATTGTTTTTGAATGGTGAAGCAGGCTCGAGGGGCTGAGTGGCCTCCAACCACACTTAATTCCTATAAGAACATAAGAAATAGGAGCAGGCGTAGGCCATCTAGCCCCTCAAGCCTGCCCCGCCATTCAATAAGATCATGGCTGATCTGAAGTGAATCAGTTCCACTTACCCGCCTGCTCCCCATAACCCTTAATTCCCCTATCGATCAGAAATCCATCTATCCGTGACTTAAACATATTCAACGAGGAAGCCTCCACCACTTCAGTGGGCAGAGATTCACCACCCTCTGAGAGAAGAAGTTCCTCCTCAACTCTGTCCTAAACTGACCCCCCTTTATTTTGAGGCTGTGCCCTCTAGTTCCGGTTTCCTTTCTAAGTGGAAAGAATCTCTCCACTTCTACCCTATCCAGCCCCTTCATTATCTTATATGTCTCTATAAGATCACCCCTCAGCCTTCTAAACTCCAACGAGTACAAACCTAATCTGCTCAATCTCTCCTCATAATCTACACCCATCATCTCCGGTATCAACCTGGTGAACCTTCTCTGCACTCCCTCCAAGGCCAATGTATCCTTTCGCAAGTAAGGGGACTAAAACTGCACACAGTATTCCAGCTGCGGCCTCACCAATGCCTTGTACAGATGCAGCAAGACTTCTCTGCTTTTATATTCTATCCCCCTTGTGATAAATGCCAACATCCCATTTGCCTTCTTGATCACCTGTTGTACTTGCAGACTGAGTTTTTGCGACTCATGCACAAGGACCCCCAGGTCCCTTTGCACAGTAGCATGTTGTAATTTTTTTCCATTTAAATAATCCAATTTGCTATTATTTCTTCCGAAGTGAATAACCTCGCATTTGCCAACGTTATACTCCATCTGCCAGATCCTCGCCCACTCACTCAGCCTGTCCAAATCTCTCTGCAGACCTTCCGCTTCCTCCACGCAATTCACTTTTCCACTTATCTTCGTGTCGTCAGCAAACTTTGTTACCCTACACTCAGTCCCCTCCTCCAGATCATCTATGTAAATAGTTGAGGCCCCAGTACCGATCCCTGCGGCATGCCACTAGTTACCATCTGCCAACCAGAAAAACACCCATTTATTCCAACTCTCTGCTTCCTGTTGCATAGCCAATCCCCAATCCACGCTAACACCCTACCCCCAACTCCGTGTGCCCCAATCTTCTGCAGCAACCTTTTGTGAGGCACCTTATCGAACGCCTTTTGGAAATCCAAAACCACCACATCTACCGGTTCCCCTCCGTCAACCGCACTAGTCACATCTTCATAAAAATCCAGTAAGTTCGTCAAACACGACTTTCCTCTCATGAATCCATGCTGCGTCTGCTTGATCGAACCATTCTTATCCAGATGGCCTGCTATTTCTTCTTTAATGATGGATTCCAGCATTTTCCCAACTACAGACGTTAAGCTAACCGGCCTGTAGTTACCCGCCTTTTGTCTACTTCCTTTTTTAAACAGCGGCGTAACTGTAGCCATTTTCCAATCAGCTGGCACTCCCCCAGAGTCCAGTGAATTTTGATAAATAACCACTAATGCATCCGCTATTACCTCTGACATTTCTTTCAGTACCCTGGGATGCATTCCATCCGGGCCCGGGGACTTGTCCACCTTCAGTCCCGTTCATCTACCAAGCACTGCCTCTCTAGTAACAATAATTGTATTGAGTACCTCTCCTTCTACCAACACTCGATCGTTAATATTCGGTAAACTATTTGTCTTCCACCGTGAAGACCGACACAAAAAACCTATTTAAAGTCTCAGCCATTTCCTCGTTTTCCACTATTAAATCCCCCCCTTTCGTCCTCCAAGGGTTCAACATTCACTCTAGCCATTCTGTTCCTTTTTATGTATGCTGTCTTCAGGATCAAGTATGTAGCATGTTGTTTGATCCTGAAGACAGCTATTATGGTGGCTTGAGTTGTTGCTCTGAAGACTGGGAGATCATTAATCAATATTTTGTTGCTGTTTGGTGTTTACTCAGTGGACCATTCAAAGGCTGCTATCTTCCTCACCATGTCAGCTATAATTTTAACTAGTGGAACAGGATTTGGGTGCTGAATAGTTCACCTGAGTTGCAGCTATAGGAATTCCTAAAATGTAAAATATTTTTCATCTGACCCACCCCAAAAATAATTAGTGTTTAGATTGTGCTTTTCATAACCTTGTGACATGCAGAAGTACTTTACCAAGAATACTTTTTGAATTGCTGTCACTAATGTCGGAATTGTAGCAGCCAAATTTTGTCCCATGATCCCTTTGGATCCTTTCTCCCTGGAGATTATTCCTCATTATTCTGCTGAACAATTTTCTAACATCAATCCTTTTTCATACACCTGTTAGTATTTTGTGATTATTGGGATTTCAAATATTATGCTCATGCTAAAGTTGATTCTTACTCTCTGCAGTGTTATGAGGAAATGTCCACCTCCTGTCAGTCGAGACTAGTTACTCATGAACCTGTGGTTGAATATGGGTGCAAACTGTCAACGTTGTATTTGTGTCAACACAAACAGAAAATGCTGGAAAATCTCAACAGGTTTGACCGCATCTGTGGAGAGAATAGAGCCAACGTTTCAGTCTGGATGACCTTTTTCTGTTTACAAGATACTATATAACTTGAACAGGTGCCTTACTGCATAGATTCTGTCAACATTTTATAGATTTGCTGGATCTTGTTCCAGTAAGAACCTTGTGACTGCAATGGCTTAAGCAGCATGACTGAGTAACTTTTTTCTCCCTCATACATTTGCATCATATGAAATGTCAGCAAACTGCATAACTTAAGTTTTTAATCTTGAATTCATTGGATGGGCGCTGCCATATGCTTGTGTGCTTAGTGTAGGGAACTGTAAAATAAGTACATGAGCATAAGAAAACTGGATTGTTGAGCTAAGAACTTTTTAAATCTTTGCGATCTTTAGTGTGTCTCTTTGTATTTACATTGCACAATGGTCTTGGTGCCATCTATGCAGAGCTTTACAGGTGTCTAGATAAGCATAGTTGCACAAGTGTTGCTTCATATACCACACAGCCCTGAGATGCTGTCTGAGGAGAACAGTAGCACGTTAACACAATTAAGATGTGTAAAACAATCTGTGTGCTGTTTCAAACTGGGTTAAACTAAAGATCTCATTTGGACTTTGGATGGACTTTTCTGCTTGTGTGCACACAAGTCTACAATAAAACTGAATCTCATTTTTAAAATGACTGGTGCAGAGACATGGCTCCAGGGATGAAGGAGCAGAAAATTTGAATGGCCTGAGCAAGGAGTGACAAGCATGAGTAAAATGAAAGGTCTGGAAAACATTTTCTTTATTTCTCTCTCTCTAACAAGTCTTACACTGCTACATTCTTAAGTTAGTGGACAAGCAGGTTACCAGGTTGCAGATCTCCTATACTGCTCTTTAGCCAGCTGCTTGGAAACAAAATTCAGGGCAAGTCTAATTTTAGCTCTAAATCTGGAGCCTTCTGATTGCAGTGGCTGATAATCTTGCATGTTTGAGCCGAGGACTTGTATTAAATGCTTGAAAAGCAACAGGGGCTCTATACTCAGCTGATAGGATACCACTAAAATTCCTATTTTGCATGACATTCACTTGTTTATGACTACTTTTCAGCAATATTTAATAACTTAAAAGGAGCTGATCCCAGAATGAACCTTAAACTAGCAAACTGGGTGGTGTTGATGCCACATGCCAGTTTCTGCTGTTAAATGTTGTTTTGCCCCTTCCTTTGCTCTTCCCCAAAACCCTCTAAACTGCATCTTTCTTTTTAGGTGCCCCCCTCCACACAGTTCAGGATGGCTGAGAAGTTTACTATTGAGAGCCCAGATGTGACTTACACCAGGGATTGCATTGAGGCAGTATATTCCTACCAGACTACACGTGTCTATGAAGAGAATGGATCAGTTAAGGTAAAGCGTCTTTTTCTGACTAATTGCTGTTGTTAATAGTGCCAGAAAGGTAAGCAGCATGACTGTGGGTCTATTGTATGCAAAATTTAGTTAGTAATAAAAGTTTTAGTTGTGGAAATTCATAATACTGTTACCAAGGTGATGGAGCATACTCTGATACTGGGAAGTAGCAATAATTTGTAAGAGAGCCAGATTCCATCTCCTGCGCAGACACAATAACAGCCCAAAGCACAATGTGATGGGACTTGGCTGTATGGGGCTTGAAGGGCTCTATGATCAAACAATTAAATCTCCACTCGGGTCAATTAATTTCCAGGTAGTATTTGCTTTTTGACTTCTGCAGTAAAATTGGACCGTTTAATCATGTATATGTATATTGCCCATTTTTCTCTTCCTTGCCTAAATGAAAACAAACCCAAAGGTTTTTGTCCTTTTGTCCAATCCGTGCTCCATCCATCCAAATCCTGTCTGAATTTGAAATTTTCCTGGCAACCTTTTTTCTTGCTCATTTCCTTTTTAGTTTTCTCATGCTGTAGAGGATGGTGGTGGTCTTGCTGTGAACATAAACAGCAGGGGTTGGAGATATGAGACACCCTATAATTTTTACTAATTTCCTGCTAAGCTAAGTTTCCTACTCCTGAATGTGTCCAGCAATCTTTCTGGTAGGCACACATCTTGGATGCTGGATGAAAATTGAATGAAGCTCCATTGTAGTCCTCCAAAATTGAATATCCTGACTGCTTATCAATGCAATTTGAGCATTAAACATCCTCACTTGGGTGAGGAATTGGAAAGCTACAATCTGGAACTGTGTCCCATTAAAAGCAGGGGAAAAAATACACGTATTAAAGTTATTTGGATGAAAATTTATCCTTTTTTGCAACAAAACGTTTATTGCCTACATAGGAAACTAGGTTAGACCCATGTTAGATGGGGATGGAGGAGCTACGTTGTGCAAAAACATTGCCACATTGATATTAAACAATATTATCACTTGTATAAAACACCTAAAACCAGACTAAGAATACATGAAGAATGTGCCATGGATATATCTGTTTGTCTCTTCATATCACTGCCAATGCTGGTATTAGTTTGAGGATCAGATACACTTTTCTTTTTCAGTGTGATCCTGGTGATCTCAAGTGGAGGAATTGTCTGGAAATCCACTGTGTTACTTGTGGGTGAGGGCATTAAGTATTACTATGCTAGAGATTTGAACTTGCAGTGTGCTGTTTTGGAGCAGAATCCTACAGCATAGGAGGAGGTGATTTGCCACATCATATCTGTCAACTTTTTGAAAGAAGCATCCAATAAGCCCTTCTCTCATAGCCCTGTAATTTCCTTCCTCTTAAAGAAATGGCTAATGGCTGCTCGTCATTATGAAGTAGGTTTTTGATCACCGTCATTGAAGATTTGAACAGAGGCCAAATCGAGCATGGACAAAAATATATTGAAGAATTTATTGATCCAGCTCCATTTATCTGGGAATGATTGTGGGGAAGGGATTTTTATTGTACAGTCTTTGTGCAGATGTTAAAATCTTAATGTCCTAATGTTTGCACTGTCTGTAAACAGACCTGCAACCCCTGTGGTCTTTAACCCTCTAAATTATGTGAGGGGAGTAGCCGACCATAAGAATTGACCATGATCTTCTATCATGGTGTTGCACAGGTTTCCCACCTCACACTCCTATCTGCTCAAGGTGGAGAGTGCGGTGCTATTAAACTTTTGGTGTGTTACAGATCACTCAGCATCTGAGTTGCATGTTGTAATCTGGAACTATGCATAGTGGTGATAGAAGCTCCAACTTTATTTCCATCATATGGCTGACCAGGAATCTCTCCCACTCACACTGCCTGCTATTGGCATGTGTTGGAAGGATTTGCAGATGAATGATCAACCTGTTTGGCTGAATTATGTATGTTCCTTCCTTGGTCATCAAGTCTTGGGGTAGGCATCAACCTGGAGCTTCTAACTGAGGCAAGACCACCACCCACTGTGCCGCAAGACCTCCAAACTGTTGGTATTTGGTTAAAATTGAAAGTTGAGTTTATCACCAGTTAATTGCAGAAAATCAATATAATGCTTGACATGATGGTGTAATTATTCTGAAAATAATAGTCCAAGATGTTGGTGTGCAGTTTGGATATTTTTTAACTGAAATGTTGGACAAACTGGATGTTTTTGCGCCACTGAATCCTTCCATTGGTAAATGTAAATATACACTGGCAAAAATGGGAATTAAAATATCCTAACACTGCTGTTTGCTTCAGGCCAGTTTCTTTGAAGAATGCCTGAAATCAAAGCAGTTCTTTCCCTTTTGGGAACATATAATTAGTCATCCAAGTAGTGCCTCATTGGATGCCTTTTATTTGCTTTGATGGCATGTCAAGCCTGTTTGAACTAAACCCTGTGTGTTTAATGGGCATCTGCAGATTGGGTTGTTTAGTACATTGGGCCTGAGGAAGTTGTGTATATGAAATTACTCCCCTTTGGGAAGTGGCAGGATCGCTTCCTCCCAAAACATACATTGTCTTGCTTTCTATCTCACTTTCCCCATAAAAACACAAATTCTTGATCAGTGTTTTATTTTAAATTTCAGTCTGTTGGCCTATCGAGTAAAGCTGAAAGAAGATTTTTGCAGCGTGAAGAAAGACTGAGCTCTGCATCCTTTGCATGAGTATTCAGCTGTACTGAAACTACTTTTAGTGATTTGGTGTCTTGTATCCATTCAATATAGGAATGGACAACAGTGAAAAGCCACTTGGAGCAGCTTAGGTGTTTTTATGCCAGTGTTTCTTTGCATAATGGCTCTGCAACAAACCAAACGGTGGTTCAGTGTTCTATTTTTCCTTTTGCGTATGGCTGGTTTAACTTTATTAAGCACATGTCCTGTTGTGGTTAATGCTGCTTGTGACATTTCTAGGTAAAGTAAAGCAATTCGATCCCGAACGTTAAGGTGACAGGATCATAAACCCGTGTCTGACTATGTTATGGTAGCAATGGGTGAGATTTTTTCTGCAATATTTCTAGTTTTTAAGCATTATTAGGGAGTGGCCTTATCAGATGACTGTGCATTAATGGAGCAATTACTTGATTGCACTGACTTTCCACCTTCGAAAAAGTGTGCAGTGTGGGTAATGTTGGATGGGCTTGGTAGGGGCTCTAATTTACATCATTTAGCTTTGTTCTTTGGGGTCCTCTTGCATTGTGCATATATAATAACTGGGATTGTTTATTTATCATTTGATCGTCTCCTTCCCTGAAGATGTGGGATGAGGGTTTTTTGCATCCTTTCAATGCACCTTTAGTGTAATGTTATCTGGAATTCCCTTTGACATTTTTTTGTTTACAATACTGCTTGGGTTTGTTATGCCCTCCATGGTATTGTATGTACCTTTCAACTGAGGTTGCACTTTCACTGTTGCTCAGCTGAGCAGATTGTGCAAGCTTCATGCATTTAGTTGCTGTATAAACTTTGTTGAGCCTTCTCGAGTTGAACTGTCTCCAGGAGGAGCAAAAGTTAACTCTGAATTCTAATCCAAGGCCGATTGGCAAGTTTTTGTTTCACCCCTGGTGATGCCTTGAGCTAAATTGTTTGGATTTGTTTTAACCAATCTTTGTGTTGGGCTCTAACTAGGTGAAACCGTGTTCTACCAAATTCACCTTTCGCACTGCGAGGAAGGTGCCAAAACTTGGTGTGATGCTAGTTGGATGGGGTGGTAACAATGGAACAACGGTTACTGCAGCAGTTCTGGCCAACAGTTTGGGACTTTCCTGGATGACCAAAACAGGAGTGAAGGTTGGTTGTTTCTTAGACCAGTTGATTTTACTGCTTGTTCATCCAAGAATTTAGAGGGATGGAAAATATTGGGAGAATCTAAATACATTGAAATGTCTCTTAGAGTAAAGCTCCTGAGATGCTAAACTAGTAAGCAGCAAAAGACTGAGCAGACTGTAGTTGTGTTCCTACATAATTTTCTGACACAACAGGTGGCATTGGGAAATCTGGGTTACTTAATTCCGTTCCAGATAGATGGTGTATATTACATAAGGATTAGGAGTAGGCCATCTGGCCCCTTGAGCCTGCTCCGCCATTCAATAAGATCATGACTGATCTTTTTTTGGACTCAGCTCTACTTACCCGCCTGCTCACCATAACCCTTAATTCCTTTTACTGTTCAAAAATGTATCTATCCTTGCCTTAAAAACATTCAATGAGGTAGCCTCAACTGCTTCACTGGGCAGGGAATTCCGCAGATTCACAACCCTTAGGGTGAAGAAGTTCATCTTCAACTCGGTCCTAAATCTGCTCCCCCTTATTTTGAGGCTATGCCCTCTAGTTCTAGTTTTACATGCCAGTGGAAACAACTTCCCTGCTTCTATCTTATCTATCCCCTTTATAAGATCTCCCCTCATTCTTCTGCATTCCAATGAGTATAGCTCCAGTCTACTCAATCTCTCCTCATAAGCCAACCGTCTCAACTCCGGAATCAACCTAGTGAATCTCCTCTGCTCCCCCTCCAGTACCAGTATATCCAGGAGACCAAAACTGAACACAGTCCACCAGGTGTGACCTCACTAGCACCTTTATACAGCTGCAACATAACCTGTTTTTAAACTCCGTTCCTCTAGCAATAAAGGACAAAATTCCATTTGTCGTCTTAATTACCTGCTAACCAACTTTTTGTGATTCCTGCACAAGGACACCCAGGTCCCTCTGCACAGCAGCATGCTGCAATTTTTTGCCATTTAAATAATAGTCCATTTTGCTGTTATTCCTACCAAAATGGATGACCTCATGTTTATCAACATTGTACTCCATCTGCCAGACCCTCGCCCACTCACTTGGACTATCTATACCCCTTTGCAGACTTTCAGCGTCTTCAGCACACTTTGCTCTGCCACTCATCTTCGTGCCATCTGAGGATTTTGACACACTACACTTGATCCCCAACTCCAAATCATCTATGTAAATCGTAAACAATTATGGTCCCAACACTGATCCCTGAGGCATACCACTAGTCACTGATTGCCAACCAGAAAAACACCCTTTTAACCCCCACTCTTTGCTTTCTGTTAACCAATCCTCTAACCATGCTGATACATTACCCGTAACACCGTGCACCTTTATCTTATGTAGCAGCCTTTGGTGCGGCACCTTGTCAAATGCCTTCTGGAAATTCAGATACACCACACCTACAGGTTCCCCATTGTCCACTGTGTACGTAATGTTCTCAAAGAATTCCACCAAATTAATCAAACATGAACCCATGCTGCGACTTCCCAATGGGACAATTTGTATCCAGATGTCTTGCTATTTCTTCCTTGATAGATTCAAGCATTTTCCCTACTACATAAGTTAAGCTAACTGCCCTATAGTTACCCGCCTTTTGTCTACCTCCTTTTTAAAAAACATTTGCTGTTTTCCAATCTGCAGGAAGCACCCTAGAATCCAGTGAATTTTGGTAAATTACCACTAGTGCATTTGCTATTTCCTCTGCCCATCTCCCTGGGATGCATTCCATCAGGGCCAGGAGACTTGTCTACCTTTAGCCCCATTAGCTTGCCCAACACTACCTCTTTAGTGATAGTTTCTAGGTCCTCACCTGCCATAGCCTCCTTGTTATCCATTTTTGGCATGTTATTTGTGACTTCCATTGTGAAGACCGACACAAAATACCTGTTCAATGCCTCAGCCATTTCCTAACTTCCATTTATTACATCCCTTTTCTCATCCTCTAAAGGACCAATGTTTACTTTAACCACTCTTTTTCGTTTTATATATCGTAGCAACCTTTTTCTATCTGTTTTTATATTCTGAGCTAGTTTACTCTCATCCATCTTACTTTTCTTTATAGCTTTGAGGCCATTTGGCCCATCGACTCTGTACCACCTCTCTGACAGAATGTCATACCCAGGCCCTTTCCTCAACTCTATCCACGTAACCCCAGACATTTACCATGGTTAATCCATCTAACCTACACATTTTGGGACACTAAGGGGCAATTTAGCATGGCCAATCCACCTAACCTGCACACCTTTGGAGTGTGGGAGAAAACCAGAGCACCTGGGGAGAATGGCAAACTGTACACAGTCATCCGATGCCGTAATTGAACCTGGGTCTTTGACGCTGAGGCAGTGATGCCACTGTGCTGTCCTGCCACCTTTGTTGTACAGGGCTTTAGTAAGTTTGAGACCACAACTGGAATATTGTGTGCAGTTTTGATCCCTATAAAGGAAGGATGTTTTTGGATTGGAAGCAGCATACAAAGGTTCCCTTGGTTGGTTCCTGGGTTGAGGATCGTCCCTTGATGAGACATGGTGTTTATAAGAATAATGATTGTGACACAAGGTTCTGAAATGGATTGACAGATTTTGATTTCAAGAGCTAACATGTTAAAGAATCTCCAAAAAAAGGTTGAATGTCTAACCCTACTCTATTTATGATCTAAAAATTCAGTTTAAATGTTATACTACATTGTCTTTGCAATATGCCAAATGTAACCTCTAAATTTCTACTCATTTCTTTCCTCCAAGAGTGGGAGGAAGGAAGTTGGGCAAGTGGATTTTTCTGTATTGCAAGTACTATACAACTACTGCTGCCCCTCCCTAAACACTCCTCTGTCTCAATAATTGTGTAGATGATGCATGTTTTAACTTTTCATTTTCCCCTTACCCTCCAAACATGTAGGTTGCTAATTACTATGGATCCTTGTTTCAAGCCTCCACTGTGTGCCTTGGGACTGGTCCTGCTGGTGACGTTTATGTGCCCTTCAAGGATCTACTGCCCACAGTGAATCCAAATGACATCGTGTTTGATGGTAGGTACCATGCTGCATTATCCAAAATCATTGGATCTGATGGCTTTTTCAGGGATGACATATATCAGGTAAAAGAACTGGAGTGACCTACTTGAATCTATAACTTTTAGTTTTATTCTGCCAAGGAGCGGCACGGTAGCACAGTGGTTAGCACTGCTGCTTCACAGCTCCAGGATCCCGGGTTCGATTCCCGGCTCGGGTCACTGTCTGTGTGGAGTTTGCACATTCTCCTCGTGTCTGCGTGGGTTTCCTCCGGGTGCTCCGGTTTCCTCCCACAGTCCAAAGATGTGCGGGTTAGGTTGATTGGCCAGGTTAAAAATTGTCCCTTAGAGTCCTGGGATGCGTAGGTTAGAGGGATTAGTGGGTAAAATATGTGGGGGGAGGGCCTGGGTGGGATTGTGGTCGGTGCAGACTCGATGGGCCGAATGGCCTCCTTCTGCACTGTAGGGTTTCTATGTTTCTAAGTCTGAACCAGAAATCACAAACTGATATGCTGCCTACATGGACTCCTCTTTATCTAGCAGACATGGTTAGCTCACCACAAATGATATCGGTGACCTTGTGATGCACTCTGCTTGGTGGTAGATGCCTGTCAATTTCTGGTCATGGGGCTGATCCAGGGCTTGTACTTGAATTTGTATTGACAACTGTCCAGTACTGAGGAAGTGCTGTGTTGGGAGAGGTGTTTTTCAGGTCAGACACTACATGAGGCCCCATTTGTGTGTTTAGATGGACAGATGTAAAATGGGGACTATTAGAACAATAAGTTCTTCCACAATTATATCTCTACCAAAACCTGAATCTTCCGTTATAATTCACTGCTAAATTTGTCTAAATTACAACATTTTGGGAACAATTCTTAGGCTCCCCAGCTGTTATATATCTGCATCTTTTTTCCTTATTGAATTTTAAGTTTGAGACTTTGTTTTTCAGGATGGGATATCTCCTCTATGAACCTCTCAGATGCCATGGTGCGAGCTCAGGTCCTTGACTGGCAGCTTCAGGAACAGCTGAAGCCTCACATGAAGAAATTTCACCCTCGACCCTCTGTTTACATTCCAGAATTCATTGCAGCTAATCAGGAGGACAGGGCAGATAATGTAATCCCCGGTTCTAAAAAGGAGCAGGTACAGAAACGTTTGATGCTGGGTCAAATGGCTCATCCTCTGAGCTGCATTGTTCCCGGGATTATTTTGGGCACTTTAATTGGGGAAGAGTAAGGAATCATTTGCCATGCACCCTAGTTTTGTTTTTCAAAGAAGTATTCTCTCTTGAATAGTAATCTCATACAGAAGATGGGGTGTTGGCTATTCTCTAGACCAGGGTGCCATTTGGTGCTGTACATGACCTGGATGGGAAAGCTCAGCCATGCTTCTGGCGTGCACATGGGATACAGGTAATTTGATATATAGTGGCTTCAAAATTGGCTCAGTTGTAGGAGACAGAGGGTGATGACAGAAGGCTGCTTTAGTGACTGGAAGCCAGTGGCGTACCACAGGGATCTGTGTTGAGGCCCCTTTTTATTCATTTATGTAAATGACATTGACTATGTGGGGGTAGGATTAGTAAGTTTGCAGATGACACCAGGATTGGCCAGGTGGCAAACAGTGAGGTGGAATGTCTTGGGCTACAAGAAGATATAGATGGAATGGGCAGATAAGTGGTAGATGGAATTTAACCCTGAAAAGTGAGAGATGATGCATTTTGGAAGGAGTCATTTGATAAGGAAGTATTCAATGAATGGTAGGACACTAGGAAGTTCTGTGAAACAAAGGGACCTTTGCGTGTTTGTCCACAGATCTCAAGGTGGAAGGGAATGTTAGTAGAATGGTGAAAAAGGCATCTGGAACATCAATCGAGGCATGGATTACAAAAGCAAGGAAGTCATGTTGGAGTTGTGTAGAACTTTGGTAAGGCCACAGAGTACTGTGTAGTTCGGGTTGCCACATTATAGGAAGGAGGTGATTGCACTGGAAGGGGTGCAGAGGAGATTCACCAGAATGCTGCCTGGGATGGAACATTTCAGTTATGATGAGAGGTTGGATAGGCTTGGGTTGTTTCCGTTGGAGCAGAGAAGGCTGAAGGGCGACCTGATCGAGGTGTACAAGATTGAGGAACATGGACAGAGTGAATAAGGAGCAGCTGTTCCCCTTAGTTAAAGGGTTAGTCATGAGGGGCAGTTTTAGGGGGGGGGATGTGAGGAAAGCCTTTTCTACCCAGAGGGTGGTGATGGTCTGGAATGCACTGCCTTTGGGGAGTGGTAGAAGCAGGATGCCTCACTGCCTTTAAAAAGTACCTGGATGAGCACTTGGCATGACATAACACTCAAGGTTACAGGCCAAGTGCTGGCAGATGGGATTAGGTAGGAGTTCAGGTGTCATTAATGTGTTGGTGAAGACTCGATGGGCTGAAGGGCCTCCTTCTGCACTGTATGATTCTCTCTATTACCCCCCCCCCCCCCCAAACAACCCACCCTGCTGGATTCTTGGAGAGGAGAACTTGCCCCCTCCCCCCCCCCCCCCCCCCCAACAACCCACCCTGCTGGATTCTTGGAGAGGAGAACTTGTAATAAGAACTGCTCTTCAAAAGTTTTGGTTAAAAGAAAAATGCCTTCAGCAGAATTTGTATTTGTCTTCCAGGTGGAGCAAATTAGAAAGGACATTAGGGACTTCAAAGCAAAGAGCGGAGTCAACAAAGTGATTGTCTTATGGACAGCAAATACTGAGCGCTTCTGTGATGTCATTCCCGGTGTCAACAACACAGCGGAAAATCTCATGAAGGCGATTGAGGTAAAATGTACCACATCTTTAGAACAGTTCTCAAATAGACAAATTATTAAATGGGCTACGTGTGTCCGAATGAGAAACAGATTTAAAGTTCCTTGGCACCCAACTGCTTCTGGAACCTGCAAAGTGCAGTTGTTAGATTATCCTGCTGTTTGAAATATTAATTTATCTTCACCTAGATTTAATTCTCCATTGCAGTGTGGAAGGGAGATATCTCCATCGTCCATGTTTGCTGTGGCTAGCATTTTGGAGGGCTGTGCTTATATCAACGGATCTCCACAGAATACCTTTGTACCAGGAGTTGTTGATCTTGCTATAAAACACAAGGTGTTTATTGGTGGTGATGACTTCAAATCTGGCCAGACTAAGATAAAATCTGTCCTTGTGGACTTCCTCGTCAGTGCTGGGTTAAAGGTGAGAAACTCTTCGATGTGATCTACTATCTTGTTGATACACATTTCCATTCTGGAATTCAGTATTTGTCGAGATTCTATGGAATTACACAACTATCTTCAGGAGGTGTTACGTCTGACCTCTGGTTTGCACTGAATTGACTGATCATTAGTATGCAGCAGTTTGGAGTATTAAACAGAATTACATATTTCTCTTGTCTGGCCTGGAGCAATTGGCAAGTTTTTGTTTGCTATCCAGTGACTGTGTGCATGCACTAGCGGTCAGGGAAGGCAGGATATGGCTTGGCCATGATGCAATTGGGAAGGTATCCGTGGCTTACAGAACTGCTCCTCTTTAAAATGCAAGCAAAGGTGGCTGGGAATGTAACCAATCCAGATATTACTGATTGGCAATATAATTCTATTTCACAGTGCAATCTTGGCTGCTGGAAATAGATGATTTAAACCCTGCTTATTACAGAGCATGCTTTAAAAACACATTTTTATTTGTGCTTCTGATTTCAGAAGCACCCAATACAAGGCTGTCATTACAAGATTGTATTTGATCCCAGGGTTTAATTGAGTTGTAGTGGAATTATTTTAAGGACGTTGGGAACTTAAGTTTCAAATTAAATTGCCCATTGCTTCACTTGTATACCTCTATGGTGTGACGTCTAATGTGTAATTCCAATTATTAAGCCATGGCATGCTGCTAAATATAGTAGATGGCTCTCAGCCAGTTTTTAGACTGACTTGGTTGCTAGCCAGTTTGTGCCGTTCAGATTGCAACAGTTGATTTTTGTCAAGACAAAAGTCCCAGAGAATTTGTGGTAGCAATTTCAGGATGGAGATTAAAAGCTGACTGGTTAACTTGACAGTGCTTTGCATATTCTTCCTCTCCAGACTGTCTCGATTGTCAGTTACAATCACTTGGGTAACAACGATGGGAAGAATCTGTCTGCTCCAGAGCAGTTTCGATCAAAGGAGATTTCAAAGAGTAATGTTGTGGATGACATGGTTCAATCCAATCCCATTTTATACAAGCCATCCGAGAAACCAGATCATTGTGTAAGTACTGGGGGGAGGGGATGCCTTTCTTTTCTTTCCTGTGCCCTTCCCTATACCAATTGTGGTTCACTTCTGACTTACTATGATGATGTATGTAGTCTGTCCATCTGCATTCTGGGTTGAAAATTTTATGAAGTGTTTAATGGTTGATTTGCTATGTAAAAGAATCTTTAATAGAAGATTTTTATTTCCATTTGGGTTTATAGTGTGTTGGTCTCTCCTTTTTTTCCCCTGCCTTGCACTTGTCACAGTGCTGTGTATCCTGAGTTCTTTGGGTGTAGGCTATTATTTCCTGTGGTCCAGGGATACTTCAGTCTGCATCCTGGACTAAGAAGCAATGAGTCTGCCACTGTTCCTGATCACTATCTTCACCCCAGAAATTTGCCTGTCAGGATGGGTGAGGGCAAGGTCATGTGTGGCTGTTGTGTCCTACTTAGTCCAAGATCTTGATGTTCATTGAATAAGACGTAGGAGCAAAAGTAGGCCATTCGGCCCATTGGGTCTTCTCTGCCATTCTGAGAGACCATAACTGACCTGATATGGTGATCCTTGAATCTACTAAGCTTGCATGTGATTAATGGTCACTTGAGCAAGGAAAGGGCCACTGCTACTCATGAACTGCTTGAGGTAATAAATATAAATTCTTCTGTAATTTCCAACATCTCTTTAAATATAAAATAAATTTCCTAAATGCCTTGGATGATGGTGGATGCAGAGAGAATGTTTCCCCTTTATGGGGAAGAGCATAAATAGAGGCCATAAAATAATCCATTCGGGAATTTGGAGGAAGCCTTTCTTTACTTTAAGAATAGCGAATGTGGAACTCGCTGCTATGCTGAAGTGAGTCGGGGAAAGATGGGTGAGCACGTGAAGGGGAAAGGAAATAGGGGATTATGATAGATAGATTTAGATGAAGGGGGAAGGTTTGAATGGAGCAGAAACACAAGCATGAACTGGTTGGCCTGACTGGATACACGGCATACAGGCCAATGACCCGCCAGGTAGAATCGCAGCAGGCTGGAAGTTTGTGGAGAAATGAGCTGTGGTGGGCTGAACATCCCTTTCTTTCTTTTGCTTTTTCTGAGATTCTGTGAATTTGTACTTTCCTTAGGTTGTAATTAAGTATGTTCCGTATGTTGGAGATAGCAAACGTGCGATGGATGAGTATACATCAGAAATTATGATGGGTGGCACTAACACCATTGTTCTCCATAACACCTGTGAGGTATGTGCCAAGTTTCAGTACCTTTTTTGTGGGACAAATATTTGGTGTTACTGTGGGTTCAGAGCAAGATTGGTGTATATTAAGGGAATAGAAATGAGAATGAAAAGTATTGGCAATACTTTCTATACCTCCAGAGATTACAAGATGCTGAGTTGTTTTTGTATATCATTACAATTGCATTCTCTTCAGTAAGTACATTCTATTAGCTAACATCCCAAAATGTAATATTGTTCTTGAACAGAAGATAATGGGAGCAGTTTCAAACTGAATCATAGGAGGTGGTCAGTTAGTCCATTGTGATTTGCTGTTGCACTATAGGCTAATCTCCCACTCCTGCCCACCACTCCTCACTTCAATAACTAGAGGAAAATCTCCATGATTTCCCCTGAAAACTGTTACTAATTTTAATACTTGGATTTCTCTCTCTTGTTTCAATAGTCCCAATTAAGTTCATCTCTTGCTGCACCTTTTCTATTGCTCTTGTTTGTGCCTCTGGTGGAAGGATCTAGTACTGTATTTATTTGAATTGATAGAACATCAGTGTCGTATTTTTAGTGAGAGGTCTAGGCTGAATTGTCTCTAACGTGTGTCTCAAAACTCATTCTCTCATTTATTACTGTTCTTGTATGTCTTGCATCAACCTACCTACGCCCACTGCACTCACCTATGCTGTCACTTTTGCATGGCTTCTGATTTAGTATCAGCTACAAATCTCTATCGTGTGGCTGTGTTCAGTCCTTTTTATAATGGAGACAGAGATTCCAGTACAGGTCCTTGGGGAAAATACCTCTGCCCATTCAACCAATCCAGAAAACCAGCCTATAGCTTTCTGGCCCTGTCCTTGTGACTGTAGTAGATTTTCTTTAGCTTGTGCATTACTTAAGTTTAAATATCACATCCTAAATGTCACATGCACTGGGTTGATTTTATATATTGAGTTCCTCCCCCCTCATTCTCAGTTAGTGAAGCTGACCATACTATGTTCCTGATCATTGTTGTGCTCTGAAACTTAATCCACAATTGACATAAATGAGGACCTAATCTGTCCAAATTGGACAGAAAGTAGAAATTTATGTATTAGTCACAAGTAAGGCTTGCATTAACACTGCAATGAAGTTACTGTGAAATCCCCCTAATCGCCACACTCCGGCACCTGTTTGGGTCAATGTACCTAACCAGCACGTCTTTCCGACTGTGGGAGGAAACCCACACAGACATGGGGAGAATGTGCAAACTCCACACAGTGACCCGAGGCTGGAATTGAACCCAGGTCCCTGGTGCTGTGAGGCAGCAGTATAAATGATCCTACAGTAATGCATATGCTTTGAGTACGCAATCGGTGAACCCTGTTTCTTTAACTTGGTGACTCATCTTGTTGCTTTTCATTCTGAGGAATATTATTCTGAAACTATTGAATACCTGCTAAAGTCTTAATGTTCATACCTCCTATTTAGGATTCCTTGTTGGCTAGTCCTCTTATTCTGGACCTCGTGATCCTGACTGAACTCTGCCAAAGGATAACATTCAAAACCGAATTGGATCCAGAATTCCAAACATTCCACAGTGTTCTCTCAGTCCTTAGCTACCTCTGCAAAGCTCCATTGGTGCCAGACGGAAGTCCTGTCATTAACTCTCTCTTCAGGCAAAGGACCTGCATTGAAAATATTCTCAGGTGTGTGTTTGAAAAATCTTGTTATTGCTTCAGTGAAGCTTGTAGAGGGAGAATTTCTAAGGGAATTGAAGAATGGATTGTTGAATTCAAGGTATGAGGTATGTTGACACATAAGAACATAACTAGGCACAGGCCATCTGGCCCCTCGAGCCTGCTCCACCATTCAATAAGATCATGGCTGATCTTTTCGTGAACTCAGCTCCACTTACCCGCCCGCTCACCATAACCCTTAATTCCTTTACTGTTCAAAAATCAATCTATCTTTGCCTTAAAAACATTTAATGAGGTAGCTTCAACTGCTTCACCCATGAAGGCCTTGTTGGTAAGAGAGATCCAGGAAAGGAGCAAGCAAGAATGTGATTGATCTAGCTGGCTCCCTGGCAAGAAGCAATCACGGGTTACAGAGGGGTGGAAATTATCCCTCACTTGTGCCTGCTTGTCTTTGGTAACAAATCAAGCATGTTGTGAATTGACTGGTCACCTGTTACAATGATGTGTTTTCTCTTTTAGAGCTTGTCTGGCCCTTCCTCCTCAGAACCACATGTTCCTGGAACACAAGATGCAAAGGAGTTTTATAACTACCCACTCTGCAACTCAATCTATACCTCACAAAGCTGGAAAACTCAACAATATCCTCCACAAGAACCATATTTTAAATGGTCACACCAATGGATATGTTAATTAAATTTTCAAACATACTGCTTGAAGTGTGGTCAATGGTGTAGTAATTTAACTGAAGTTCTCCAGGTCATCCTAGTTTTTTTTTCTAGAGTTCTTTAAGCTATTGTGATACATCTGTTTTAATCATCTCTCAAACACTAGAATATTCAAGTTCAGTCCTGTTTGCCACATTCTAGCCTCTGGGTGCTGTCGATGACTTTAATATGTAGTTTTGCAACAGTTGAAACTTTAAGGATGCTTCAGTGAAATATTTTTATGTTGGACGTCTTGGTGATGTGGTTATAAGTGAACAATTTACTGCCAACATGAGCACAATCCTGAGGTGTAACTAGATGCTAAGTACTTGAATAAAATCTTTCAACATAAAGTATCCATTGTGATTTTCTTTTCTGGTGATTTCACCATTGTTGGTGCTGTAAATAATCTCTTCCCTGAGGAAGCATGTTCTTGGCAGTTTCTGTGTAATCTCCTGGAGTTGGATTTACAAATTCTTGTTCAGAAGGTAGTTGTGTATTTGGTCCTCCAGTATCCTTTTTGGTGCTGCTCTTGGCTCTGTCTCCTTTTAAATAAGATCAAGCTTGCATTTTATATTGTACCTTTCAGTATTGTGACATCCCAAAGTGCTTTTCATTAAATATTGTTGTAGTTAATGTGCGATAGTAAAATGGGGCAATCAATTGTACTCACAGCAAGATCTAACTTTTTTTCTTGTATCCTACTCTGGCATCTTTTGTAGTCTCCCTTGCATCACCCCACCATTGGCAGCTGTGCCTTAAACCAGCTGGATCCACCTTTCTGACATTTCCTACCTAAACCACTCTGCTTTTCACCCTTGCCAAGATTTCCACATGTGGCATTAATCTGTCAAAGGCCACAGACATTTATAATTACAGCAGCTGTAGATTCTTTGTTTAGCTGGAAATAAAAACAGATATTTGAGGCTATACTTAGCCACTACCATAGAAAGCAATACCAACTTGCTGGCATCCTAGAGCAAGAATCTTGTGAGCTCCTTGAAATCTAGCTCACAAGCCCTGAATAACATATTTGTGGAAAAAAAATGATTTTTGTATTTTTCAAGGTCTGAGTTTAGATTACCAATTTTAGTGGCATTTAACTTCTGATTAACCAACTCATTAATCTGGACTGGTTTTGAAGATTATTGGGCAAGGTGGTACAAGCCTGCAATTGCTGGGACAATGGTGGGTGTATTGAAATCTGGTGTGGTGTTTGAAGCCATGACTTTCTAGTGCGGAGGTGAGTGTACTAATCAGGACAGGGGAGTTTTTCTGGTGTCAAAACGTGGGCCATTATGAACTTTGGAAGGCTGGAGCCCCATATCCAGATCACAATGAATTTTATCTCCCATCTTGGAGTGGGTAGAGCAATACATTGTAAACTTTCAACAACGGCTCATAGAAGTACCTTTTAATTCCCTTGCTCCGATCAAACATGCCTTGTTTTTGACCCACTCCAAGTGTTTGGTGTCCCCCTTGAACAGTTCCTGCCTCCATTGAGTGTATGTGATCCTCAATGGCCATTACCCTGGGGTAATAGCTGATCATTCCCTCCATCTGAGGGCAATACCTGGCATTCCCTTCCCTGCCAAATGGAATGGACTGGGTGAAATATTAAAGGGTGTGGGGAATAAGCAGGAGTGGGACGAGATTGGGTGGAATATTAAGGAGTCTGGGGAGTGAGCAGAAGCGTAGGAATCATTGGATACCAGGAGCAAGTCTAAAAATCCACTGGCAGGGTTGGGTAGTATGAACTGCCTGTTTTGTTGAAAGATAGCAATATCAAAGGATAAAAAAATACAAAAACGGTCCATGGCATTTATTGATACAGTTTAATATGCAACTGACCATCTAAAGAATCTTTACAATATATAAAGAACATACAGGTGACAATATATATACTACACAGAACGACTATAGCAAACCATGGCCCATAGGACTGGGATCAGCAAACTGCCTGTGGCAGGAGCCAACTTGTGTGTTCAATACTGTCATGATTTAACATGAGGTTTTAATGGAATTTGCCATCCATTGGCAGATAGTGGAAATATGGGGCTGTACAGAGTCATAACAGATATTTAAAAAAATATATCTAATAAAACATGAGGCTCAGAGCTGAGGTCTTTCTAGGTGTCAAGTGGTACATTTTGTATTTTATAATAACCATGACATGAATTCATTTTAAAAGGCTATCTGACTCGTGCTGCAATATTCTCTTTCCCCTTCCCTCATCCAAAACAGAACTCTGGGGTACGAGATAATGGGGTAGACCTAGATAGAGGCAGGTAGTGATTGCGAAGAGTCACAGCATGGTTTTTGGGGAGAGAGGGGGGGGGGGGGTGCGGGGGCAGGGGCAGTGTAGAGTAGTGAGAATTCCAGGCTGCTTTAAACCACCCTCTGCTTCAGCTTCAATGTTGAGTGAAGCTGTTCTACATGGGTCCAGCAATCACAGCATAGCAGCTTGATGATCTCTTCGGGTCAGTACTACACACCGGAGTGTGTTCACTTGCTAATCCCTTTCTCCACACACTCATGGCATTATCAGTGCAATGCTCCCTTAGCACCATGACTTTACCTGATAAGGCAGTGCTGAAATACCATGGCAACATGTGCTCCGGTTGGAGGAGAGCATGAGGCAGGCCTTTCCAAGACAAAGCGTTAGAACTTGAGGAATAGACAATCAAAAAAAGCAGTCAATTCCACTGAGGGGAGCTTGAAACTAAAATCTGAATTTCCAGAGGAGAAAGACATCACAGTTATGGAATCTGGAAGAATGTGAGAGCATGTGCACAGGATAGAGAGCTGGAGCATGCAGGAGAAGCAAGAGAGAACCATTTGTCAGACTAGATGACAACACTAAGGTCAAGGAATCAACGATCAGCTCCCGATCCATACCGCTCTGGAAAATTAGTGAAAATCCTTAATAAATATTGTGAAGGCCACACAGCCATGAGAGCCAGGGAATCAGAGGAAGATTTGACTTCCATTAGACATCAACCCACCGGGAGTGTCTTACATGGAATAATCTGAAGAAGAAAATTTTGCTTATGCTGGGAAACTTCTTTTTTACTTGGACAAAAGAGACCATTGAGTCACAGCCGGCTAGGAACATTCAACAGTTCCCAATCTTCCATTACTTCATCCAATTGCTTCCTTCAACTTCTCAACCCAGATGCTATTCTATGCATGACTGGTCTAAAATTAACCTTTTCCTGTGCCTTATTGAAATAACATTCTGAATTTCCATTTTGCCTACAATTTAAAGTCCTGTACAACCCCCCACAATAATCTCCTTCCATGGTTGAAAGGCCAACTTTCCCCTTGCTGTGGACATGTTCCACTGGATTTGCGATATTAACTGATATCCTTTGGATGAGAAGTCAGGCTGATGCGCATCTCTCTATCCTGGTGTCTTTGCTTATTGTTAAAGATTCCAAAGAACACACTGGAAAAGACTCTCATTGTCCTGTCCAACATTATCAACTCAACCAATATCAGCATATTACATCCCCTGCTGCTTGCAAGATGTTGTCCTGCAAAGGAACTAAGTGTGAGGACACCATTTGTGAAGCAGGTGTGATACTGAGGTCAAGTTCTTCTCAAAAACATGAAATTAGGCAGCAGGTCAGTCAATGTCACAGTGACCTGAGAAAATATATCCCCCCCCGCCCCCCGCCCCCCGAATGTCCCACAGAACAGAATCCACCAACTGAATGGCAGAACCTTTAACAGAAAACAGGACTTATGATTACAATATTTACAAGGAAGCTTTGAGTACCTGCAGTGGGGCTGGTAGAAGCAAGTTGGTGGTCTGGTAAACAGTCCCTTATTGACATCTCTCTCACATATGGAGCTATCCTCAACAGACAAGTCTGGTGATTCTCTGGAAAGCTTTGATCCATAAGATTTCAGGATACATCTTTGGACTGATCTCAGCACAGAACAGGGAATGCACCTGAGTGCCTCAGCCATGTGTTGTGATGAATTCACCAAGCGGTCCAGAGAAGTTCAGTGGTTTGCAGGTGGGGACAGTTTATGAGGATCCCTTTTCAGGTACAATGGGGGCCCTTGGGGCTTCAAGTCATGAACCCATGATGATCTACAGTTTTCTCAATCTTCATTACCAAATATCAAAACACACACACAAGCTTGGATTAAATTTACAGCAAACCCCCGGTTTTGTGGTTGGGAGTTAAGATCAGAGCAGAGTGAATCAGTGGCAGAAAACATTGATCGTGGGGAGTTGAGGAGTGAAGTTTTCTGCAAGAAACTTCTGCAAGAAGTTTTCTGCAAGTGACTAAACTCGAAAGCTTGCTCGGCCACCCAGGGAAAGGGTAAAACCATTGCAAAAAGTGGTTTTCACACCAAAAGGCAGCCAAATACTCCGTTTCCTGAAATTCTCGGTGAAAACACTTTTTTGCCAAAAGAATCCCGCGCCCATTGTGACAAGTTTAATCCTTTCTATAAGGGGAAACACATGGGTAGGGAGAGGAGAGAGAGTAAGCAAGAAGACAGCAGGATTTTGGAAATGCCAACTGCTTATATACAGGGGGAACCATGTGGCACTCATCCAATGTTCAAATACCAAGCCCATGCCCTGTTAAGAGAAGAGTTCTGCTTTCAATGGGTGGGTTACCAAGAGATTACACTAGCTGAGGGGTTCTGCCCAACAATGCCACATCACAGGCCTCAGAGCTGGAGGGATAACTCAGATCATTAGACGTTACAAGGAGCCCTCCACCACTTCACCTCACTTCAAAGTTCACCAGAGGTTAACTGGAATCAGTCAACAAAAGGATAGTGTTTGCTAAAACACACCGCTTAGAAACAGAAATACTCAGACAGTGCACTTACTCGAGCCTGCTCCAGGCTCACGCCTCGAGTTTGTTTCTGTTTTCTGAATGCACGATACTTTTCATACAAAAAACATGTCTTAAAACAGTAAAATGTCTTTGATCACTCTGTTATCCCCTCCTCCCTTGTGCCCCGCCCCATCCTTCCCATTGTGGAAAAGTGATCACTTCAGGTCCTCCAGCAGGCTTCCAATTTCCACGGGCAGTTACATAACTTCCGAGGTTTCACGTCAGCATTGGAGCAGCACTCTTCCGCTCAGGTAATTGTCCATTAAATATTATCAATTCCGAATGGGATTGGCTTCCCAGGAATACTTCTCATTTCCAGCAGGGTTCCATGAGGGTCGGATGAGGGGATTTGAAGGGTTCAGTCACACACTCATCGTCATACTGGGGGAGTACTGGAAAAGGAAAGCATAACACATGAGAGGTCAACGAATTGGTACAGCAAAGGAGAGGCCATTCAGCCCCTTGCACCTGTGCTTCTTTGGAAGTCTTTCCAATTCATCCCAATCCCCTTGATCTTTCCCAAGAGACCTGCAAAACTTTCCTTTTCAAACATTAATGTTTTTTTGAAAGTAGATATTGAATCTGCTTCCACTGCCCTTCCTGTCCACACTTTCCACATCACAACTCGCAGCGTTAAAAAAATTCTCCTCATCTTCCAAAAGTCACCTCAGGTCACCTAATGATAATGATGAAAGAGTCAGGAGGGAGACTTCAGAACCTGGCTGTGTGTAGCCATCTAAGAACATAAGGAATAGGATGAGGCCACTCATCCCATTGAACCCGTTCCACCATTCAATAGATCATTGGCTGATCTGATTGTGGCCTTAACTCACTTTCCTGTCAACCCTCTCGTAAGCCTCGACTCCCTTTTCGATCAAAAATCTGAATCTATTCAATGACTCAGCTCTTTGTGAGAGAGAATTCCAAACACTAACAATTGTTTGAGAGAGGAAATTCTTCCTCACCTCCATCTTAAATGGCCACTTATTGGCCAGTGTCTATAAATACATTATGGCATTTAAAAAAAATGTTCAATGGAAAATGTTCAAAAAGTAATCGATAGTGTTAAATGTTGACACAACTACCTAACAAAGATCATGGAATCAAAGATGATAGCATTTCCTAAGGCCATTTGGCCCATCAAGAGAGTGAATCAGCTAGTCTCACTCTTGACCCCCCACAGCCCGACACATTTTGTGCCTTCAGGTGTTCATCCAATTCCCTTTGATAGCCATGGTTGAATTAGTCTTCATCACACACTCCGGCAGTGCATTCCGGACCCTAAACAACGATTTTCCTCATGTCACTTTAGATTCTTTTCCAATCTCATGGGATCCAGGGTGAGGTATCTAAATGGATACAAGATTGGCTTCTTGACAGAATACGAAGTCTCACAACACCAGGTCAAAGTCCAACAGGTTTATTTGGTAGCAAAAGCCACTAGTTTTCGGAGCGCTCACTGCCCCTTCGTCAGGTGAGTGGGAGTTCTGTTCACAAACAGGGCATATAGAGACACAAACTCAATTTACAAAATAATGATTGGAATGCGAGTCTTTACAGGTAAGGTCCCCCATGGTCGGCTTATGATGAAAGTAAGGAGGTGTGGGATAGAGGGAAAGTTGGCCGATTGGATAGGTAACTGGCTATCTGATCGAAGACAGAGGGTGGTGGTGGATGGAAAATTTTCGGACTGGAGGCAGGTTGCTAGCGGAGTGCCACAGGGATCAGTGCTTGGTCCTCTGCTCTTTGTGATTTTTATTAATGACTTAGAGGAGGGGGCTGAAGGGTGGATCAGTAAATTTGCTGATGACACCAAGATTGGTGGAGTAGTGGATGAGGTGGAGGGCTGTTGTAGGCTGCAAAGAGACATAGATAGGATGCAAAGCTGGGCTGCAAAATGGCAAATGGAGTTTAACCCTGATAAATGTGAGGTGATTCATTTTGGTAGGACTAATTTAAATGTGGATTACAGGGTCAAAGGTAGGGTTCTGAAGACTGTGGAGGAACAGAGAGATCTTGGGGTCCATATCCACAGATCTCCGAAGGTTGCCACTCAAGTGGATAGAGCTGTGAAGAAGGCATATAGTGTGTTAGCTTTTATTAACAGGGTGTTGGAGATTAAGAGCCGTGGGGTTATGCTGCAACTGTACAGGACCTTGGTGAGACCACATTTGGAATGTTGTGTGCAGTTCTGGTCACCTCACTATAAGAAGGATGTGGAAGCGCTGGAAAGAGTGCAGAGGAGATTTACCAGGATGCTGCCTGGTTTGAAGGGTAGGTCTTATGAGGCAAGGTTGAGGGAGCTAGGGCTGTTCTCTCTGGAGCGGAGGAGGCTGAGGGGAGACTTAATAGAGGTTTATAAAATGATGAAGGGGATAGATAGAGTGAACGTTCAAAGACTATTTCCTTGGGTGGATGGAGCTATTACAAGGGGGCATAACTATAGGGTTCATGGTGGGAGATATAGGAAGGATATCAGAGGTAGGTTCTTTACGCAGAGATTGGTTGGGGTGTGGCGTGGACTGCCTGCAGTGATAGTGGAGTCAGACACTTTAGGAACATTTAAGCGGTTATTGGATAGGCACATGGAGCACACCAGGATGATAGGGAGTGGGATAGCTTGATCTTGATCTCAGATAAAGCTCGGCACAACATCATGGGCCAAAGGGCCTGTTCTGTGCTGTACTGTTCTATGTAATCAAGCCTTAAAGGTACAGACAATGTGAGTGGAGAGAGCGTTAAGCACAGGTTAAAGAGATGTGTATTGTCTTTAATTATTATTGTATTTAATTATTATTAAATAATAATGTTGAGGTGGGGAGGGCTATAAACAAGCAGATAAGGGATGCGTGTAAAAACGGAACGGCAATAATCATGGGGGACTTCAACATGCACATTGACTGGCAGACTCAAGTCGGTAAGGGTGGAATGGAGGAAGAGTTCTTAGAATGCTGTCGGGATAGTTTCCTTGAACAGCATGTTACGGAACCGACGAGGGAACGAGCTATTTTGGATCTGGTATTGTGTAACGAGGTAGGTAGAATTAAGGATCTTATTGTGAAGGACCCTCTTGGGTCTAGTGACCACAATATGGTCGAATTTCTGATTCAGATGGAAGAGGAGAAAGTTTGGTCCCAAACCAGTGTCCTCTGTTTGAACAGAGGGAAATATGATAGGATGAGGGATGAATTGGCTAAGGTAGACTGGGAGAGCAGGCTGGCAGGTAGGATAGCTGAGGAACAGTGGAGGATTTTTAAGGAGATCCTTTTCAGTTCTCAGCAAAAATATATTCCAGCAAAAAACAAGGATTGTAAGAAAAGGGAGAACCAGCCGTGGATAACGAAGGAAATAAAGGAGAGTATTAAAATAAAAACAGCTGCGTACAGAGTGGCCAAAAATAGTGGAGAAACAAGTGATTGGGAAAAATTTAAGAAACAACAAAGAGAGACTAAGAAAGCGATAAAGAAAGGAAGGATAGACTATGAAGCTAGGCTAGCAATTAATATAAAAAATGATAGTAAAAGTTTTTATAAATATATAAAAAGGAATAGAGTGGCTAGAGTGAATGTTGGACCCTTGGAGGACGAGAGGGGGGAGTTAATAGTGGGAAATGAGGATATGGCTGAGTCTTTAAATAAGTTTTTTGTGTCGGTCTTCACGGTGGAGGACACAAATAGTTTGCCAAATATTAACGATAGAGGGTTGGCAGCAGGAGAAATACTTAATACGATTAATGTTACCAGAGAGGCAGTGCTGGGTAGACTAATGGGACTGAAGGTGGACAAGTCCCCGGGTCCGGATGGAATGCATCCCAGGGTATTGAAAGAAATGTCAGAGGTAATAGTGGATGCGTTAGTGATTATTTATCAAAACTCGTTGCATTCTGGGGTAGTGCCGGTTGATTGGAAAACGGCTAATGTTACGCCGCTGTTTAAAAAAGGAAGGAGACAAAAGGCGGGTAACTATAGGCCGGTCAGCTTAACGTCTGTAGTAGGGAAAATGCTGGAATCCATTATTAAAGAGGAGATAGCAGGGCATCTGGATAGAAATGGTTCGATCAATCAGACGCAGCATGGATTCATGAGGGGAAAGTCGTGCTTGACGAACATGTTGGATTTTTATGAAGATGTGACTAGGGCGGTTGATGGAGGAGAACCGGTGGATGCGGTGTTTTTGGATTTCCAAAAGGCGTTTGATAAGGTGCCCCATAAAAGGCTACTGAAGAAGATTAGGGCACACGGAGTTGGGGGTAGTGTGTTAAAGTGGATTGGGGACTGGCTATCCGACAGGAAGCAAAGAGTCGGAATAAATGGGTGTTTTTCCGGTTGGAGGAAGGTAACTAGTGGCGTGCCGCAGGGATCGGTACTCGGGCCGCAACTATTTACCATTTATATAGATGATCTGGAGGAGGGGACGGAGTGTAGGGTAACGAAGTTTGCAGACGACACAAAGATAAGTGGAAAAGTGAATCGTGTGGAGGACGGAGAAGATCTGCAGAGAGATTTGGACAGGCTGAGTGAGTGGGCGAGGATATGGCAAATGGAGTATAACGTTGATAAATGCGAGGTTATACACTTTGGAGGAAATAATAACAAATGGGATTACTATCTCAATGGAAACAAATTAAAACATGCTACCGTGCAAAGGGACCTGGGGGTCCTTGTGCATGAGACGCAAAAGCCCAGTCTGCAGGTACAACAGGTGATCAAGAAGGCAAATGGGATGTTGGCCTATATTGCGAAGGGGATAGAATATAAAAGCAGGGATGTCTTGATGCACCTGTACAGGGCATTGGTGAGGCCGCAGCTGGAATACTGTGTGCAGTATTGGTCCCCTTATATGAGGAAGGATATATTGGCATTGGAGGGAGTGCAGAGAAGGTTCACCAGGTTGATACCGGAGATGAGGGGTTTGGATTATGAGGAGAGGCTGAGGAGATTGGGTTTGTACTCGTTGGAGTTTAGAAGGATGAGGGGGGATCTTATGGAGACTTATAAGATAATGCGGGGGCTGGATAGGGTGGAGGCGGAGAGATTCTTTCCACTTAGTAAGGAAGTTAAAACTAGAGGACACAGCCTCAAAATAAAGGGGGGTCGGTTTAAGACAGAGTTGAGGAGGAACTTCTTCTCCCAGAGGGTGGTGAATCTCTGGAATTCTCTGCCCACTGAGGTGGTGGAGGCTACCTCGCTGAATATGTTTAAAGCGCGGATGGATGGATTCCTGATCGGTAAGGGAATTAAGGGTTATGGGGATCAGGCGGGTAAGTGGTACTGATCCACGTCAGATCAGCCATGATCTTATTGAATGGCGGGGCAGGCTCGAGGGGCTAGATGGCCTACTCCTGCTCCTATTTCTTATGTTCTTATGTTCTTATGTCTCCAGCCAGGACAGTTAGTGAGATTTTGCAAGTCCAGGCAAGCTGTGGGGGTTACAGATAGCGTGACATGAACCCAAGATCCTGGTTGAGGCCATCCTCGTGTGCGGAACTTGGCTATCAGTTTCTGTTCAGCGACTGTGCACTGTTGTGTGTCATGAAGGCTGCCTTGGAGAACGCTTACCTGAAGATCAGAGGCTGAATGCCCGTGACCGCTGAAGTGCTCCCCAACAGGAAGAGAACACTCTTGCCTGGTGATTGTCGAGCGGTGTTCATTCATCCGTTGTCGTAGCGTCTGCATGGTTTCCCCAATGTACCATGCCTTGGCATGGTACCATTTCCTGCAGCGTATCAGGTAGACAACGTTGGTCGAGTTGCAAGAGTATGTACCGTGCACCTGGTGGAAGGTGTTCTCACGTGAGATGATGGCATCCGTGTCGATGATCCGGCACGTCTTGCAGTGGTTGCTGTGGCAGGGTTGTGTGGTGTCGTGGTCACTGTTCTCCTGAAGGCTGGGTAGTTTGCTGCGGACAATGGTCTGTTTGAGGTTGTGCAGTTGTTTGAAGGCAAGAAGTGGGGGTGTGGTGATGGCCTTGGCGAGATGTTCGTCTTCATCAATGACATGCTGAAGGCTCTGGAGAAGATGTCGTAGCTTCTCCGCTCCGGGGAAGTACTGGACGACGAAGGGTACTCTTTCCACCGTGTCCCGTGTTTGTCTTCTGAGGAGGTCGGTGCAGTTTTTCGCTGTGGTGCGTCGGAACCGTTGATCGATGAGTCGAGCGCCATATCCTGTTCTTCTGAGGGCATCTTTCAGCGTCTAGAGGTGTCTGTTGTGATCCTCCTCATCCGAGCAGATCCTGTGTATACGGAGGGCTTGTCCGTAGGGGATGGCTTCTTTAACGTGTTTAGGGTGGAAGCTGGAGGAGTGGAGCATCATGAGGTTATCTGTGGGCTTGCGGTACAGTGAAGTGCTGAGGTGACCGTCCTTAATGGAGATGCGTGTGTCCAAGAATGCAACCAATTCCGGAGAGTAGTCCATGGTGAGTCTGATGGTGGGATGGAACTTGTTGATGTCATCATATAGCTGTTTCAGTGATTGTTCACCATGACTCCAAAGGGAGAAAATGTCATCGATGTATCTAGTGTATAGCATCGGTTGAAGGTCCTGTCCGGTGAAGAGGTCTTGGTCAAACCTGTGCATGAAGATGTTGGTATATTGAGGTGTGAATTTGTTCCCCATGGCTGTTCCGTGTGTCTGGATGTGTGCTCTCATCCCACGTACTCCCCGCGTTGGAGATCTCTACTGCCTCCCGAAGATACACAAGGCAAACACACCCGGCCGTCCCATCGTATCGGGCAATGGGACCCTGTGCGAGAACCTCTCCGGCTATGTCGAGGGCATCCTGAAACCCATTGTACAAAGAACCCCCAGCTTTTGTCGCGACACTACGGACTTCCTACAGAAACTCAGCACACATGGAGCAGTTGAACCAGGAGCACTTCTCGTCACAATGGATGTCTCGGCACTCTACACCAGCATCCCCCATGACGATGGCATTGCTGCAACTGCCTCAGTACTCAGCGCCGACAACTACCAGTTTCCGCTTCATCCTGGACCACAATGTCTTCACCTTCAACAACCAGGTCTTTATCCAGACACACGGAACAGCCATGGGGACAAAATTTGCACCTCAATATGCCAACATCTTCATGCACAGGTTCAAACAAGACCTCTTCACCGCACAGGACCTTCAACCGATGCTATACACTAGATACATAGATGACATTTTCTTCCTCTGGACTCATGGTGAACAATCACTGAAACAACTATATGATGACATCAACAAGTTCCATCCCACCATCAGACTCACCATAGACTACTCTCCGGAATCTGTTGCATTCTTGGACACACGCATCTCCATCATGGACGGTCACCTCAGCACCTCACTGTACCGCAAGCCCACGGATAACCTCACAATGCTCCACTTCTCCAGCTTCCACCCTAAACACGTTAAAGAAGCCATCCCCTACGGACAAGCCCTCCGTATACACAGGATCTGCTCGGATGAGGAGGATCGCAACAGACACCTCCAGACGCTGAAAGATGCCCTCATAAGAACAGGATATGGCGCTCGACTCATTGATCGACAGTTCTGACGTGCCACAGCGAAAATCCGCACCGACCTCCTCAGAAGACAAACACAGGACATGGTGGACAGAGTACCCTTCGTCGTCCATTACTTCCCCAGAGCGGAGAAGCTACGACATCTTCTCTGGAGCCTTCAACATGTCATTGATGAAGACGAACATCTTGCCAAGGCCATCCCCACACCCCCACTTCTTGCCTTCAAACAACCGCACAACCTCAAACAGACCATTGTCTGCAGCAAACTACCCAGCCTTCAGGAGAACAGTGACCATGACACCACACAACCCTGCCACAGCAACCTCTGCAAGACGTGCCAGATCATCGACATGGATGCCATCATCTCACGTGAGAACACCATCCACCAGGTACACGGTACCTACTCTTGCAACTTGGCCAACGTTGTCTACCTGATACGCTGCAGGAAAGGATGTCCCGAGGCATGGTACATTGGGGAAACCATGCAGACGCTACGACAACGGATGAATGAACACCGCTCGACAATCACCAGGCAAGAGTGTTCTCTTCCTGTTGGGGAACACTTCAGCGGTCACGGGCATTCGGCCTCACGACACATGACAGCGCAGAGTCGCTGAGCAGAGACTGATAGCCAAGTTCCGCACACATGAGGATGACCTCAACCGGGATCTTGGGTTCATGTCACACTATCTGTAACCCCCACGACTTGCCTGGACTTGCAAAATCTCACTAACGGTCCTGTCTGGAGACAATACACATCTCTTTAACCTGTGCTTAACCCTCTCTCCACTCACATTGTCTGTCCCTTTAAGACTTGATTACCTGTAAAGACTCGCATTCCAATCATTATTTTGTAAATTGAGTTTGTGTCTTTATATGCCCTGTTTGTGAACAGAACTCCCACTCACCTGACGAAGGGGCAGTGCTCCGAAAGCTTGTGTGGCTTTTGCTACCAAATAAACCTGTTGGACTTTAACCTGGTGTTGTGAGACTTCTTACTGTGTTTACCCCAGTCCAGCGCCGGCATCTCCACTTCTTGACAGAAGCCAGAGGGTGGATGTAGAGGGTTGTTTTTCAAACTGGAGGCCTGTGACCAGCGGTGTGCCTCAGGGATCAGTGCTGGGCCCACTGTTATTTGTCATTTATATTAATAATTTGGATGAGAATATAGGAGGCATGGTTAGTAAGTTTGCAGATGACACCAAGATTGGTGGCATAGTGGACAGTGAAGAAAGTTATCTCCAATTGCAATGGGATCTTGATCAATTGGGCCAGTGGGCTGACGAATGGCAGATGGAGTTAAATTTAGACAAATGCGAGGTGATGCATTTTGGTAGATTGAACCAGGGCAGGACTTACTCAGTTAATGGTAGGGCGTTGGGGAGAGTTACAGAACAAAGAGATCTAGGGGTACATGTTCATAGCTCCTTGAAAGTGGAGTCACAGGTGGACAGAGTGGTGAAGAAGGCATTTGGCATGCTTGATTTCATCGGTCGGAACATTGAATACAGGAGTTGGGATGTCTTGTTGAAGTTGTACAAGACATTGGTAAGGCCACACTTGGAATACTGTGTGCAATTCTGGTCACCCTATTATAGAAAGGATATTATTAAACTAGAAAGAGTGCAGAAAAGATTTACTAGGATGCTACCGGGACTTGAGTTATAAGGACAGGCTGGATAGACTGGGACTTTTTTCTCTGGAGCGTAGGAGGCTGAGGGGTGATCTTATAGAGGTCTATAAAATAATGAGGGGCACAGATCAGGTAGATAGTCAATATCTTTTCCCAAAGGTAGGGGAATCTGAAACGAGAGGGCATTGGCTTAAGGTGAGAGGGAGAGATACAAAAGTGTCCAGAGGGGCAATTTTTTCACACAGAGGGTGGTGAGTGTCTGGAATAAGCTGCCAGAGGTTGTAGTAGAGGAGGGTACAAAATTGTCTTTTAAAAAGCATTTAGATAGTTACATGGTAAGATGGGTATAGAGGGATATGGGCCAAATGCAGGCAATTGGGATTAGTTTAGGGGTTTAAAAAAGGGTGGCATGGACAAGTTGGGCCGAAGGGCCTGTTTCCATGCTGTAAACCTCTATGACTCAATGACTCTATGACCTTAAAACGGTGTACTCTGCTTCTCAATGTTTCCACCAATGGAAACAGTTTCTCCCTATCTTCTCCATTCAACCTCATGATTTTGAGTATCTCAGTCAAATCTCCTCAAACTCCTCTGGGAATACTCCCAACTTCTACAATCTATCTGTAAATCCTGGGTGGCACAGTGGTTGGCACTGCTGCCTCACAGCGCCAGGGACCTTGGGTTCAATTCCAGCCTTGGGTCATTAGCAACGTGGAGTTTGCATGTTCTCCCCACATTTGCGTGGGTTTCCTCCGGGTGCTCTGGTTTCCTCCCACAGTCCAAAGATGTGTAGGTTAGGTGGATTGGCCAAGCAAAATCGTCCCTTAGTGTTCATCGATGTGTAGGTTAGATGGATTAGCCATGGTAATGTGTGGGGTTACGGGAAAAGGGTGGGGGAGGGGGCCTGGTTAAGATACTCTGTCAGAGAGCTGTTGCAGTGTCGATGGGCTGAATGGCCTCTTCTGCAATGTAGGGATT